>NC_135991.1:5822787-5827787 GCF_053455715.1 Rhinoraja longicauda | reverse complement strand
CCTCCTCTCTCCTCCTCCCTCCCTCCCTCCTTCTCTCCTCCCTCTCTCCTCCCTCTCTCCTCCCTCACTCTCTCCTCCTCTCTCCCTCCTCCCCTCCCTCCCTCCTCTCCCCTCTCCCCTCCCTCCCTCCCTCCCTCCCTCTCTCCTCCCTCTCTCCTCCCTCTCCTCCCTCACTCTCTCCTCCCTCACTCTCTCCTCCCTCTCTCCCTCCCTCCCTCCCTCCCTCTCTCCTCCCTCTCTCCTCCCTCCCTCCTCCCTCCCTCCCCTCCCTCCCTCTGTCCGTCCAGCGGTGGCAGGAGTTGACCCGTCCAGACTGGTCCGGCCACCACCTGTTGTACCGGTCAGCGGGCTGGGCCACACCATCAGCGCCCGAGGACAAGGTGGTCATCTACGAGAGTGTGATGTGACCCTTCCAGAACCTTCCACCGCCCCTCTGCTGCCGGGGAGGGTGGGGAGGGAGTGCACGGTGGGGAGAAGGTGAGGGGGAGGAGGGGTGGGGAGGGGAGAGTGGGAGAGGGGAGAGTGGATGGTGGGGAGGTGAGAGGAGAGGTGAGGGTGGGGAGGGGAGAGGGTGGGGAGAGGGTGGGGTGGGGAGAGGCGGTGGGGAGAGGGGGTGGGGAGAGGGTGAGGGGGTGGGGAGAGGGTGGGGTGAGGGGTTGGGAGGGGTGGGGAGAGGGTGGGGTGGGGAGAGGGTGGGGTGGGGAGAGGGTGGGGTGAGGGTGGGGAGGTGGGGAGAGGGTGAGGGGGAGGGGAGAGGGTGGGGAGAGGGTGGGGTGGGGAGAGGGTGAAGGTGGGGAGAGGGTGGGGTGGGGAGAAGGTGGGGTGGGGAGAGGGTGAGGGGGAGGGGTGAGGGTGAGGAGAGGGTGGGAGAGGGTGAGGGGAGAGGGTGAGGGGGTGGGAGAGGGTGGGGAATGGGTGGGGTGGGGAGAGGGTGAGGTTGGTCATCAGGGCAGGACGTGACCTGTGGGTGGGGTCTGTACCTCTGTCCATCTTGTCACGGAGTCACCGACACAGGCCCTTCGGCCCAACTAACCCCTGCTGTCCACCATGTCCCAGCTACACCAGTCCCACCTGCCTGCATTTGGTCCATATCCCTGCAACTTCTCCTATCCATGTACCTGTCTTAACAGTTTATTAAATGTTGGGATAGTCCAGCCTCAACTCCTCCTCCGGCAGCTCGTTCCATTCACCACCACCCTCTGTGTGGAAAAGCTACCCTCAGATTCCTATTAAATCTTTCCCTCTCTTCACCTTGAACCCATGTCCTCTGGTCCTCGATTCCCCTACTCTGGGTAAAAGACTGTGCATCTACCCGATCTATTCCTCTCATGATTTTATACACCTCTATAAGATCTCCCCTCATCCTCCTGCGCTCCAAGGAATAGAGACCCAGCCTGCTCAACCTCTCCCTATAGCTCACACCCTCTAGTCCTGGCAACATGGCCCAATTTCGTAAAAATTGGGAGAGTCCCAGCCTCAACTACCTTCTCTGGCAACTTGAGATAGTTTTCCAACTTTAGATAGTTCCTCTGTCCCTCCCTTCCCCTCCTCCTTCCCAGATCTCCCTCTATCTTCCTGTCTCCAACTATATCCTTGTTGCCCCCCTGATATCAGTCTGAAGAAGGGTCTCGACCCAAAACGTCACCCATTCCTTCTCTCCCGAGATGCTGCCTGACCTGCTGAGTTACTCAGCCATTTGTGAAATAAATCGATTTGTACCAGCATCTGCAGTTATTTTCTTTTACTTCTCTGGCAGCTTGGTCCATACACCCACCACTCTCTGTGTGAAAATGTTGCCCTCAAAGTTCCTTTTAAATCTCCCCACCCCCTTCCTTCACCTTAAACCTATGTCTAGTTCTTGATTTCATTCCCCATCTTCCAAGGAATAAAGTTCTAGCCTGCCCATTTCTCCTTGTAGCTCTGGGTTTTGTCCTAGTAACAATCTCATAAATCTCTGCATTCTTTACAGCTTAACAATATCCTTCTCACAGCAGAGCAACCAAAACTGAACATAATACTCTAATGCAGTCTCATCAACGTCTTACACAACCGTAACATGACCTCCCAACTTCTATACTCAATACCCTGTCTGATGAAGGCCAATGTGCCAAAAGCCTTCTTGACCACCCTGTCTACCTGTGACACCACTTTCAGGGAACTGTGTACCTGCGCTCCTAGATCCCTCTCTGCTCTACAACACCCCCTGTCTACCTGGAACTGTGTACCTGCGCTCCTAGACCCCTCTGCTCTACAACACCCCCTGTCTACCTGTGAACTGTGTACCTGCGCTCCTAGATCCCTCTGCTCTACAACACTCCCTGTCTACCTGTGACACCACTTTCAGGGAACTGTGTACCTGCGCTCCTAGATCCCTCTGCTCTATAACATTCCCCTGAGGGGAGAGGGGTGAGGAAGGGGTGAGGGGAGGGGGAGAGGGCAGGTGGAGGGGGGGGGGGGGGAAGCAGGGCTGACTCACAACCAGAGCAGCAAGGGGAAGCCAGTGATGGAGAGGTTTCTCTGGGCACGGAACAGCTTCGTGTGGATGTGGGCCTCAGCTGTGGGCAGGGGTCTTCAGGTCCACCTGGTCTGGCATCGTGTACTTCTGTACCTCACGGATCACATCTGTGTCAGCGACAGACAGAGGCTGGGTCAGTGCTGGGGGAGGGAGAGGGGGAGGGCAGAGGGGGAGAGAGGGAGAGGGGGAGAGGGAGGGAGAGAGAGAGACCGTGTGGACCGGAGTTACTGAGAGAGGGGGAGGGTCCTGGTTTCCTCCGGGTGCTCCGGTTTCCTCCCACACTCCAAAGATGTGCAGATTTGTAGGTTAATTGGCTTTGATCCTTGTGTGTGTATGATAGTGTTAGTGTACAGGGTGATCGCTGATCGGTGCGGGCTCGCTGGGGAAGGGGTTGTGTTTCCGCTCTGTATGTCTAGATTAAACTAGCGTACGGGGTCATCGCTGGTTGGCACGGACTCGCTGGGGAAGGACCTGTTTCCGAGCTGTATCTCTGGATTAAACGAAACATTTTGAAACACCTGCGTGCCAATGTGCGTCTGTTTGTGGACAGGCTTTTCCAGTCCTTGGTAAAGAGTAAAGCGACAGGGGGCAGCACGATGGGGCAGCGGTAGAGTTGCTGCCTCAGGGTGCCAGGGACCACGGTTCCACCCCGACCGCGGGCGCTGTCTGGTGGAGGTTGCACCTTCTCCGGGTTTCTCCGGGCGCTCCGGTTTCCTCCCCACACTCCAAAGACAGGGGGATTGCGGGGGAGAGGGGGGTACAGGTGCGGGGGAGAGGGGTACCACGCCCCTCCAGAGCCTTGTAGGTTAATTGGCTTGGGTGAAGATTGTAAACTGTCCCCAGTGAGTGTGGGATGGTGTTAGTGTGTGGGGATCGCTGGTGAGAGACCCCCGCCCCCCAGACCACAGGGATACTCACCAAACACGAGGAAGGCCAACAGGGCGATGAGGAAGAAGGCGAAACTGTTGCCGTACGACACGGCCGGAGTGAGGAGTCCAGAGCGGAAACCCACACTGTCACCTGCGGGGGGGGGGGGGCGATCAGGGGGGGTTTACAAGACCTGTACCCCCTCTCCCCAACCCACCCTCACCCAATCTCACCCCCACCCCATCTCACCCACCCACACACGCTGCCACCTGGGGGGGGGAGATCGGGGGGGTTACAAGACCAGCACCCCCTCTCCCACACCTGCACCCCCTCTCCCCACACCTGCACCCCCTCTCCCCCACACCTGCACCCCCTCTCCCCACACCCCCTCTCCCCGCACCTGCACCCCCTCTCCACACACCTGCAACCCCCTCTCCCCACACACCACACCTGCACCCTCTCCCACACACCCCCTCTCCCCGCACCTGCACCCCCTCTCCCCACACCTGCACCCCCTCTCCCCACACCCCCTCTCCCCGCACCTGCCAACCCCCTATCCCCACACCTGCACCCTCTCCACACACCTGCACCCCCTCTCCACACACCCCCTCTCCACACACCCCCTCTCCCCACACTGCACTCCCTCTCCCCACACCCCCTCTCCCCGCACCTGCACCCCCTCTCCACACACCCCCTCTCCCCACACCTGCACTCCCTCTCCCCACACTCCCTCTCCCCGCACCTGCACCCCCTATCCCCACACCTGCACCCCCTCTCCCCACACCCTCTCTCCCCGCACACTGCACCCCCTCTCCACACACCCTCTCTCCCCACACCTGCACTCCCTCTGCACACACCCCCTCTCCCCACACCTGCACCCCCTCTCCCCACACTCCCTCTCCCCGCACCTGCACCCCCTATCCCCACACCTGCACCCCCTCTCCCCACACCCCCTTCCCCACACCTGCACCCCCTCTCCACACACCCCCTCTCCCCACACCCCCTCTCCCCGCACCTGCACCCCCTCTCCCCACACCTGCTCCCCCAGGAGGTTCAGGTTTGTAGGCCAATTGACGTTGGTGAAGTTGTATATTGTCCCCAGTGTGTGGGATCATGCTAGTGTTTCTATGCTACATCTCTAGACTAAACTAGCGTACGGGCGATCGCTGGTCGGCCTGGACTCGGTGGGGAAGGGCCTGTTTCCTCGCTGTATCTCTAAACTAGTGTAAGGGGTGATTGCTGGTTGGCGCGGACTCGGTGGGGAAGGGCCTGTTTCCTCGCTGTATCTCTACAGTCTGAAGTCTACCTACATTTAAAAACACAGAAAAATAGCTGCAGGAGTAGGCCATTTGGCCCTTCGAGCCAGCACCGCCATTCAATATGATCATCGCTGATCATCCAAAATCAGTACCCCGTTCCTGCTTTCTCCCCATATCTCTTGATTCTGTTAACCCTAAGAGCTAAATCTAACTCTCTCTTGAAAACATCCAGTGAATTGAGCTCCACTGCCTTCTATGGCAGAGAGTTCACAGATTCACAACTCTCTGGGTGAAAAAGTCTTTCCTCAATCACAGAATAAGGGGTAGGCCATTTAGAACTGAGATGAGGAAAAACTTTT
>NC_135991.1:5774481-5822287 GCF_053455715.1 Rhinoraja longicauda | reverse complement strand
AGATGAGGGGGACGGGGAGGGGAGAGGAGGGATCGCCACGCTGCGGGAGATTTCAACATGCAGGTAGACTGGGAAAATCAGGTTGGTACTGGACCCCAGGAAAGAGAGTTTGTGGAGTGTCTCCGAGATGGATTCTTAGAACAGCTTGCACTGGAGCCTACCAGGGAGAAGGCAATTCTGGATTTAGTGTTGTGTAGTAAACCTGATCTGATAAGGGGACTCGAGGTAAAAGAGCCATTAGGATCCAGTGATCACAATATGATAAGTTTTACTCTACAAATTGAGAGGGAGATGGGAAAATCAGAGGTGTCAGTATTAACATAGCAACATAGAAAATAGGTGCTGGATTAGGCCATTCGGCCCTTCGAGTCTGCACCGCCATTCAATATGATCATGGTTGACATCCAGCTCGGTATCCTGTACCTGCCTTCTCTCCATACCCCCTGATCCCTTTAGCCATAAGGGCCACATCTAACTCCCTCTTAAATATAGCCAATGAACTGGCCTCAACTACCTTCTGTGGCACAGAATTCCACAGACTCACCACTCTCTGTGTGAAGAAATGTTTTCTCATCTCGGTCCTAAAAGACTTCCCCCTTATCCTTACGCTGTGACCCCTGGTTCTGGACTTCCCCAACATCGGGAACAATCTTCCCGCATCTAGCCTCTCCAACCCCTTAAGAATTTTGTATGTTTCAATAAGGTCCCCCCTCAGTCTTCTAAATTCCATCGAGTATATGCCTAGTCTACCCAGTCTTTCTTCATAGGAAAGTCCTGCCATCCCAGGGATCATTCTGGTGAACCTTCTCTGTACACCCTCTAAGGCTAGAATGTATTTCCTCAGATTAGGAGATCAAAACTGTACACAATACTCCAGGTGCGGTTTCACCAAGGCCCTGTACAACTGCAGCAGGAACTCCCTGCTCCTATACTCAAATCCTCTTGCTATGAATGCTAACATACCATTCGCTTTCTTCACTGCCTGCTGCACCTGCACGCTTGCTTTCAATGACTGGTGCACCATGACACCCAGGTCATGTTGCATCTCCCCTTTTCCTAATTGGCCACCATTCAGGTAATACTCTGCTTTCCTGTTCTTGCCGCCAAAGTGGATAACCTCACATTTATCCACATTATATTGCATCTGCCATGCATTTGCTAACTCTCCTAATCTATCCAAGTCACTCTGCAGCCTCCTAGCATCCTCCTCGCAGCTAACACTGCCACCCAGCTTCGTGTCATCCGCAAACTTAGAG
Source organism: Rhinoraja longicauda (assembly GCF_053455715.1). NCBI lineage: Eukaryota > Metazoa > Chordata > Chondrichthyes > Rajiformes > Arhynchobatidae > Rhinoraja > Rhinoraja longicauda. The sequence goes on along the minus strand of NC_135991.1, from coordinate 5,821,031 downwards.
ATATTGCATTCAATTCCCTCGTCCAAATCATTAATTAATTAATTAATTAATTTGTTAATTAATTGATTCATATGCCGGCAAATGGGAATAGTTCAGATGAACTAAAATGCACCATCCCTCCCCATGGAACATGGGCAACCTTTGTCTGAATATTTGCGCTAGGTACACACTAACAAATAAACTGCTTTTAAATGGCCCTTGGATATTTTATTACCACTGAACTCTAACCTTGAAATCAAGGGAATTAAACATCAATAGATGTCCACTCTTCTCAAAGATGCAGATTAAGCAGAAAACATTATATTTGCCTGTCATGTACATTGGTCACTTTTAATAACAGTCCCTGATCATTGAAGTGTTTATTTCAGTTTCTACGTGTGCCTGGTTTGCACTGCATGATGGGATATATGCTCTCTTGAATTGTTTGATAAATAAGCACATAAATGAAGTTTGCGTGTGTGGCAGCTTTCTCTGTGCCCCTGTGTGGACAGCCTAGACGGATGAGTTGGTCATTTACTATCAGACCGACCTTGCTGTCTGGTCTGTGGGATTGAATTCACATCTACCTGTCACCTGGTCTGAAGTAGTTCACTACAAAATAAACTGCAGATTGAACAGAGCCACAGCTCGTGTTGACCGGCTGGAACTAATATTCCCCACTGGGCGAAGTACACAGAACATTTACCCAACTCCCCCTTTCTCAGATCTGAAGCTGCATTTTAATTTTCAGCATTATGTATTATTCTTTCAAATGTATGCCGGAGAGAGTTATTTAGCATTTCTAACCGGTGTTAATTAAGAAGAAAATAACAAGTTAATGCATCTTCAGCTGCCGTGTTTACCAGCGTGGATAGAGCAGCAAGATGAGGTTAGTGCTCATTAAAGTTTAGATTAATTGTGGATATTGAACTTGAGTTAACCCTTTAGAGTCGAACATCTGAATTAAAAAGAAGGGATTCTTTGAGAAGATGTGGGAAAAATGGATCGTTTATTTGAGCCATGACACCAACTAGATAAATGCAAAGCTAGATATTGGAAGATTGTGTTATATAGAACGAGATGGTATGTTTGTGCGAATATTGAAATATCTGCAGATAACCAATCATTGTTACTTTTTATATTTTATTTGGTAAGTGCACCACACTGTCGTATTCAAATGTGTTTATTTATTTATCTCCTTTGTTTATTTATTTATGATGTTTTTCTTATTTTATTTCATTTATGTCGACGGTGTTGTACTGTTTTGTATATATCTCTGTGAAAAATCAATAAAAACTGAAGAGAAAAAAAAGAAAGGAATCTTTATTTTACACCATCTCAAATGTAAAACATCGCGGTCAGATTTAATGAGATCATATCCAGACCCATCACTGACCACACTGATAATGTCACTGCTTATCCAGACCCATCACTGACCACACTGATAATGTCACTGCTTATCCAGAGAGAAAGAGAGTGAAGATTGTGGGAAGAAGAGGGGAGGAGTGTGAAGAGAGAGGAAGGTGTGTGGGGAGAGAAAGTGGAGGAGTGGAGAGAAAGAAGGAGGAATGTGGGGATGGAGGGTGGGAAGAGAGGGGGGTGGGGAGAGGAATTGAATAGTGTGGGGAGAGGGAGGGAATGGGGAGATAGAGGGAATGGGGAGAGAGAGAGAGAGGGCAGGATGAGTGTGGCGGGCGAGGGAGTAGTCTGGGGAGAGAGAGGGGATAATGATGTAGAGGAGTGTGGGCAGAGAGAGGTGGTTTTAGGAGCAGGGGAGGGAGGAGTGAGAGAGAGGGGGAAGATTTGTGTGGAGAGAGAGTGGGAGGAATGTGGGGATGGAGGGGGAGGAGTGTTGGGAGAGGAGGGAGTTGTGGAGATAAAGGAGGAACGTCGGAATTGAGAGGGGAGGACAGTGTGGATAGGGAAGGGGAGGAGTGGGGATATGGAAGGAGAGGAGTGTGAGAGAAAGGGAGGAAGGATTGTGTGGAGAGAGAGAGGATGGAGGGGGGTAATGTGGGAGAGGGATAGGATGTGGGTAGGGGTGAGAGGAAAGTGTAGGGATTGAGAGAGCGGGAGGAGTGTGGGGAGAGGGGGAGGAGTGGGGAGAGTGTGGGGGAGGAGTGTGAAAGAGAGGGAGGAAGGATAGTGTGGAGAGCGAGTTAGAGGAATGCGAGGATGGGGAGGAGCGGGGGAGAATGAAAGGAGGGTGGGGGAGCAATGTAGCGAGAGCGAGGGGTACAGGGGAAAGAGGTACAGGAGGAGTGTGGGGAGAGAGTGTGGAGGAGTGGGGGAGTGAGTGGAGGAATGTGGCGGAGAGGGGAGGGGACGGAAAGAGGAAGGAGTGAGGGGAGAGAGGGGAGATATGTGGGGTAGGAGAGATGGGACAGAGAGAATGGAGGAATGGGGAGAGAGGGAGAGGAGAGAGAGGTGGAGGTGTGTGGGGAATGAGAGGGGGGAATGTGGGGAGAGAGAGGGGAGGAATGGGGGGAGGACAGAGGCGGAGGAGTGTGGGGAGGCAGAATGAGACGAGTGGTGAGTGTGTAGGGAGAAAGACGGAGTGTGGGGATGGAGAGTGAGAGGAGAGTGGGGAGAGAGGGGGTGTGGAGAGAGAGGGGGATGTGTATGGGGAGAGACATTGGAGGAGTGTGGCAGGATAGAGGGGGAGTGTGGGGAGAGTGGGGAGGAGTGTGGAGAGAGGGGAGGAGGTGGGAAGTCAGAGGATCGGAAAATTGGGGAGAGAGTGGGGGGATTAGTATAGGGAGAGAGAGAATGGGCGGAGGGGGAGGGGAGAGAGGCAGAGAGAGTGAGAAATGTTGGGGGAGACCCATTATGTGTCACTCGGTCACTCCTGTGCCGGAGAAAGTCATTTACTCATTTTATGCACTGCCTATTAAAATGAAAATAACAAATAAATATGTCTGCAACGTGGATAGAACAGCAAGATGCAGTGAGAGCTTATTACAGATGAGATTAATTACTGATAATGTCACTGCTTACCAATACCCATCACTGACCACACTGATAATGTCACTGCTTATCCAGACCCATCACTGACCACACTGATAATATCACTGCTTATCCAGACCCTTCACTGACCACACTGATAATGTTACTGCTTATCCAGACACATCACTGACCACACTGATAATGTCACTGCTTATCCAGGCCCATCACTGACCACACTAACGTCATACACAGGTATGTTATTTGTATCATCCATTCCAAGGACATCTCGCATACTGTAACAACCAGCTACCCAGTTCCATCGCATGCTGCTCAGATATATTTTCACCAGTGACACCTTTGACAACATTTGCCTCGTGCTGATTGGTACGGACACCTCTGAACTTACTGATGGTTTCACTTCCCATCTGCGTTTGATTCTGAACACACATGCACTACAAATGAACACCCAAATACAGAAAAACCAAGAGTTACCTGTTCCTCCAAGTGTAGCGCTCTCCTTAATCGTACTTCAAATATCTGCGAGGCCCTTTTGTGTAGTTCTGATCACCATATTATAGAAATGATGTCCTGTTTCCAGAGGCGATGAGAAACAGATTCACCAGGATGAATGAACCAGATTCACCAGATTCTGGAATGAACAGCGTTAGTTTGAAGACAGAATCAATTGGGTGGGATTGGTCTCCTTGGAGCTCAGGAGGATGAGGGGTGATCTTATAGACATGCTTTAGATCATGAAAGGAATAGATCGGGTAGATGCTCAGCTTCTCCTGCCCTGAGTAGGAGAATCGAGGTCCAGAGGACCTACGTTTAAGGTGAAGGGGAAATGATTGAATAGGAATCTGAGGGGTAACGGTTACACACAAAGGGTGGTGGATCAATGGAACAAGCTACCAGATGATGAATTTGAGTCAGGAACTATCCCAACATTTATGAAACAGTTAGAGAGGTGCATGAATAGGACAGGTTTGGTGGGATATGGACCAAATGCAGACAGGTGGGACCAGCGTAGATGTGGCATGTTGGCTGGAGTGGGCAAGTTGGGCAGAAGGGCCTGTTTCCACACCTTGTCTCTCTATGACTCTATGAGTACAGGGCTGAAATACCTCCTCTGGCAGCCCGTTCCACACACCCACCACCCTTTGTGTGAAACATTACCCCTCAGGTACAGATTACATCCCCCCCTCATCTTAAACCTATGCCTCCTGGTTCCTGCTTCCCCTTCTCTGTGCGTCTGCCAGATCTATTTCTCTCATTATTTTGTTCAGCTACAGAAGATCATCCCTCATCCTCCTGTGCACCAAGGGATATAGTACTAGCCTGCTAAACCTGTCCCTCTAGATCAGGCCCACATGTCCTGGCAATATCCTCGTAAATCTCCTCTTTCACCTTTCCAGATTGACACCATCTTTCCTGTATCATGGTGCCCACAACTGAACACAATACTCCAAATTCAGCCTCACCAATAGACAATAGACAATAGGTGCAGGAGGAGGCCATTCGGCCCTTCGAGCCAGCACCGCCATTCAATGTGATCATGGCTAATCATTCTCAAAGTACCCTGTTCCTGCCTTCTTCCCATACCCCCTGACTCCGCTATCCTCAAGAGCTCTATCCAGCTCTTTCTTGAATGCATTCAGAGAATTGGCCCCGACTGCCTTCTGAGGCAGAGAATTCCACAGATTCGCAACTCTCTGACTGAAAAAGTTTTTCCTCATCTCCATTCTAAACGGCCTACCCCTTATTCTTAAACTGTGGCCCCTTGTTCTGGACTCCCCCAACATTGGGAACACGTTCCCTGCCTCTAACGTGTCCAACCCCTTAATAATCTTATACGTTTCGATAAGATCTCCTCTCATCCTTCTAAATTCCAACGTCTTACACCAACGTCTTACACAACGGCAACATAACCTCTATACACCATGCCCTGACAGAAGACGGCGAATGATACAAAAGCCTTTTTGACCGCACTATCAACATGTGATGCTACTTTCAACACACTTTGTCCCTGTCGTCCTAGATTTCCAATGTGCTCTGTCATCGGTCTCCCCAGTGGTAGCCACATAGTAGACACATCACTGTCTGCACAACAGTGGCGATACTGTATTGGGTGGTGGTGTCACCAACAACGGAGGCACATTGTTCATCTCCCTCGCAAGTGTCCAACAAGTGCTTCACTCTCCTCAAACTAAACTCTAGCCTGGAAATCCGAGGAATTAAACGTCAATAGGTGTCGAATGTTATCAAACTTGCAGTTTAAGCAACAAAATGCTATAACTGCCTGCCATGTACGTTGGTCATTTTAATATGTCTCTGATCATTGAAGTGTTTTTTTCAGTTTCTATGTGAGCTAGTTATACACAGCAGGAAGGGAGAAATGCTCTCTTGTATTAATTAATAAATGGGCACAGAAATACAGACTGAGTGTGTGTGAGAGTTTGCTTAAATTCACTGGAATTTAGGATGAGAGGGGATCTTGTAGAACATACAATTTTGAGGAAGGGTCTCCACCCATTCCTTCTCCCCAGAGATACTGCCTGTCCCGCTGAGTTACTCCGGCTTTTTGTGCCTATCTTCGGTTTAAAGCAGCATCTGCAGTTCCTTCTTACAAATATACAATTCTTAAGGGATTGGACAGGCTAGATACAGGAAAAATGTTCCCGATGTTGTGGGAGTCCAGAACAGGGATCACAGTTTACGAATAAGGGGTAGCTCAATTATCACTGAGATGAAGAAAAACTGATCTGTCGTCGGCCTCCCCAGTTGAGATGAATTGTGAATCTGTGGAATTCTCTGCCACAGAAGGCAGTGGAGGCGAATTCACAAGAGGTTTTTCAAGAGGGAGTCAAATATCGCTCTTAGGGCCAACAGAATAAAGCTGCATAGGGAGAAAGCAGAAACGGGGTATTGATTTGGGATGATCAGCCATGATCATATTGAATGGCGGTGCTGGCTCAAAAGGCCAAATGGCAAACTCCTGCAACTATTTTCTATGTTTCTATGTTTCGAAGCCACTGTGGTCAGCCCAGACGGGTGAGTTGGTCATTAACTCTCAGACCGACTTTGCTGTCAGGTCTGTGGGTTTGAATTAACATCTACCTGTTAAATGGTAGTTCAATAAAAAATAAACTGCAGATTGAACAGAACCTCGCCTTGTGTTCACCGGCTTGAACTAATATTCCCCACAATTGCTCAACTCTCCCTATCTTAGATCTGAAGCGCATTTTAATTTTCAGCATTATGTGTTATTCTTTAAATTGTATGCCGGAGAGAGGCAATTAGTATTTATAACCATTGTTAATTAAGATGAAAATCACAAATGAATGCATCTTCACCTGCCGTGTTTACCAGCGTGGATAGTGCTCATTGCAGATGAGATTAATTACAGATACTGAACATACGTTAACCCTTTAGATTCAAACATCTGCAATAATGCAAAACATAGATTTGTTATCCACTTTGGTATAAAATATAAAACACAGGAGTTAAGATGAAATGGAAGCATCACAACCTGATGCTTAGACACAGAAACATAGAAAAATAGAAAACAAGTGCAGGAGTAGGCCATTCGGCCCTCGAGCCTGCACCACCATTCAACATGATCATGGCTGATCATCCTAAATCAGTACCCCGTTCAAACTTTCTCCCCATATACCTTGATGCCGTTACCGGAAGAGCTATATCTAACTTTCGCTTGATAACATCCAGTGAATTGGCCTCCAATGCCTTCTGTGGCAGAGAATTTCACAAATTCACAACTCTCTGGGTGAAAACCTCACATCAGTCCTAAATAGTCTACCCCTTATTCTTAAACTGTGACCCTCAGTTCTGGGCTCCCCCTACATCGGGAACATATTATCTGCATCTAGCCTGTCCAATCCCTTAAGAATTTCATGTTTCTATAAGATCATAAGATCAATGATAATGTCACTGCTTATCCAGACCCATCACTGACCACACTGATAATGGCACTGCTTATCTAGACCCATCACTGACCACACTGATAATGTCACTGCTTATCCAGACCAATCACTGACCACACTGATAATGTCACTGCTTATCCAGACCCATCACGGACTGCACTGACGTCACACACACAGGTAGTTTCTGTGAATCATCCATTCCAAGGACATCTCACATACAACCAGTTCCCAGTTCCGTCGCACAATGCTCAGATATATTTTCACCAGTGAAACCATTGCCAACGTTGGCCTCCTGCCGAGCCATTGGACATGTATGCAGGTTACCGATCTATAGCTAACCATTGAACAGAACTGCTGGGCTGTTAATGTTGAAAAAAATGTGTGATTAACATGATTTGTCTTGAATTGGATGATCAGCCATGATCACAATGAATGGCGGTGCTGGGTCGAAGGGCCGAATGTCCTCCTCCTGCACCTATTTTCTATGTTTCTAAGTGAATCTGTTCTCCGATCCCAGGACAGAGATCCATGGACAAGTGAGGAATATCTTAATAATAATAATAATAATAATAATAATGCATTTTATTTATATAGCGCTTTTCATATACTCAAAGACGCTTTACAGAGATTTTGAGAACATAGGGAAATTAATAAATAGATAAATAAGTAAATAAATAAATGAACAGAGAAAGGAGACAGAAGGTGAGGTGACCTTCAGTGGTTGAAGGCAGTACTGAACAGGTGAGACTTCAGTGATGTTTTGAATGTGGTGAGTGTGGAGGAGTCTCTAACGGTTTGGGGTAGTGAGTTCTATAGGGTGGGAGCAGCGATGGAGAAAGCCCTGTCCCCCCAGGATCTGAGTTTGGTCCGGATGTGGGGGGATAGGAGATTGGCAGCGGCAGAGCGGAGGGTGCAGGTGGGAGTGTGCCTGTGGAGGAGGTCGGTCAGGTAGGATGGGGCCAGGTTATGGAGGGCTTTGTATGTTATGAGGAGGATTTTGTACTGGATTCTCTGGGGGATGGGGAGCTAGTGGAGTTTATAAAGGACGGGGGTGATATGGTCACGGATCGAGGTGTGTGTGAGTAGACGGGCAGCGGAGTTTTGAATGTATTGAAGTTTATTGATGATTTTTGAGGGTGCGCCATAGAGGAGGCTGTTGCAGTAGTCCAGACGGGAGGTGATGAAGGCGTGGATGAGGGTTTCTGCAGCTGTGGAGGAGAGGGATGGACGGAGACGGGCAATGTTTTTGAGGTGGAAGAATGCTGTCTTTGTGATGTGTTTGATGTGTTTGTCGAAGGAGAGGGTTTGATCAAGGATGATTTCAAGATTCCGGACGTGAGGTGAGGTGGATACTGGGAGACCATCAATGTTGAGGATGAAGTTTTGGGTGGATTTGGAGAGCGTTTGTGCACACACCCTCCAGTTATAGAGACATGGAGTCATAGAATCTTACAGAGTCTTCGGCTCAGCCTGTCCACACCGGCCAACATGTCTCATCCACACTTGTCCCACGAGCCTGTGATCGGCACATATTCCGATAAATGGCTTCTGCATGCACCTGTCTAAATGTTCCTTAAAGTTTGCGAGAATACTTTTGATGTTAGCACCTTTATTTCGTACATTTTATAGTGAGTAAGTTTAGTACCTCTGTACCTGATAGTACCTTTTATAGTTAGCTTTTTCAAGACATGACCAAAAAGGTCGGTCAGGGCAGATCTGTAGATATTGAATACATGGACCTCAGCATTGTATTCGAGAAGGTTCCTCGTGGCAGCCTGCTCTTGAAGGTTAGATCGCATGAGATGCAAGGAGAGACAGCTGAATGGATCGCACATTGGCCTCATGGAAGGAAGCAGAGGGTGATAGTGGAAGGTTGCTTCTCTGACTCGACGCCAGTGACTAGTGGCGTGCCTCCGGGTTCGGTGCTGGGCCCATTACTCTTTGTCATCTTTATCAAAGATTTGGATGAGAACACACACGGCAAGGTTAGCAGGTCTGCAGATGATACAAAAGTGGGTTATTTTGCAGACAGTTAAGATGGTTATGATGAAGTGCAATAGGATCTTGGTTGATTAGCCAAGTGTACTGAGGAATGGTTGATGCAATTTAATGCAGATAAATGTGAGAATCATAGAAACATAGAAAATAGGTGCAGGAGAAGACAATTAGCCCCTTCGAGCCTGCACCGCCATTCGATGTGATCATGGCTGATCATCCACAACCAGTTACCCGTACCTGCCTTCTCCTCATATCCCTTTATTCCGCTCGGCCCTAGAACTCTACCTAACTCTATTTTAAATTAATCCATTCTGTTGGCCTCCACTGCCTTCTGTGGCAGAGAATTCCACAAATTTACAACTCTCTGGGTGAAGAAGTTTTTCTCACCTCAGTTTTAAATGGCCTCCCCTTTATTCTTAGACTGTGGCCCCCGGTTCTAGACTCACCCGACATCGGGAACATCTTTCCTGCATCTAGCTTGTCCAGACCTTTTATAATTTTATGCGTTTCGATAAGATCCCCTCTCATACTTCTAAATTCCAGTGAATACAAGCCCATTCTTTCCAATCTTTCCTCGTATGACGGTCCCGCCATCCCGGGGATTAACCTCGTGAATCTAAGCTGCACTGCCTCAATTACAAGGATGTCCTTCCTCAAATTAGGAGACCAAAACTGCACACAATACTCCAGATGTAGTCTCACCAGGGCCCATTACAACTGCAGAAGGACCTCTTTACTTCTATATTCAAATCAAGTATAGTATTGCAACGTGAGGTATTGCATTTTGGGAAATCTAACATGGGCAGGACTGGCACAATGAATGGTAGGGTTCTAGGTGGTGTTGTAGAGAAGAGGGATCTAGGAGTGCAGGTGCAGAGATCCTTGAAGGTGGAGTCACGGGTAGATCTGGTGGTCAAAAAGGCTTTTGGCACATTAGCCTTTATCAGCCAGAGTATTGAGTATGGATGTTGGGAGATCATGTTGCAGTAATATAAGACCTTCGTGGGGCCGCATTTGGAGTGTTATGTTCAGTTCTGTGTATCTTGTTTTCGGAACAATGTTGTCAAACTGGAAACTTTACAGGTACATTTTACGAGGATGGTGCCAGGGTCTGACCTGTGGGGAGATGTTGAGTCGGTTGGGACTCTATTCCTTGGAGCGCAAGAGGAAGAGGGGTGATCTTATTTAGGTATATTTGATCATGAGTGGAATTGAACGGGTAGATGCACAGAGTCTCTTGCCCTGAGTAGGTGAATCGAGCTCCAGAGGACATACTTTCAAGGTGAATAGGAAAAGATTTAATTGGAATCGTTCGGGTAACTTTTTCACAAAATGGGTGGTGGATGTATGGAACAAGCTGCCAGAGGAGGTAATTGAGGGAGGGATAATCCCAACATTTAAGAAATTGTTAGACCGGTACATGAATCGGACTGGTTTATAGGGATATGGCTGAAACGCAGGCAGGTGGGAGCAGAGACATGTTGGACGGTGTGGGCAAGTTGGGCCGAAGGGCCTGTTTCCACAACGTATCATTCTATGACTCTATGACTATGAGTACCGGCCTGAAAAACCACCTCAGGTAACTCGTTCCACACACCCACCACACTTTGTGTGAAAAATTACCCCTCAGGTTCCGATTAAATCCCCCCCCCTTTTGAAACCTCTGTCCCCTGGTTCTTGCTTCCCCTACTCTGTGCGTCTGCCAGGTGTCTGCCACCTCTAAAAGATCATCCCAGATAATCTTGCGCACCAAGGAATAAAGTACTAGCCTGCTGAATCTGTGTCTGTATATCAGGCTCTCCAGTCCTGGCAACATCCTGGCAACATCCTCGTGAATCTTCTCAACACCCTTTCCAGATTGACACAATTTTTCCAATACTATGCTGCCCAACGCTGAGCACAATACTCTAAGTGCAGCCTCACCAACGTCTTATACAACTGCAACATGACCTCCCAACCTCAAAACTGAATGCTCTCACCGATGAAGGCCGATGTACCAAAGGCCTTTTTGACCAAACTATTTACCTGTGACGCTACTTTCAATGCACTATGTATCTGTCGTGCTAGATCCCTCTGCTCTCCAGTTATTTCACCGTTTTGTCTCGGTTCCAACTCATCGGGACTGACATCCCTGAACTCACTGATGGTTTCACTTCCAATCTGCGTCTGATTCTGAACAAACCTGCATTGCAGCTGAACATGAAAATAAAGAAAAATCAAGACTTAACTGCCCCTGCACGTGCAACAGCCTCCTCAGTTGTCCTTCAAATATCTGCGAGGCCCTTTTGTGTAGTTCTGGTCACCATATTATAGAAATAATGTCCTATTGCCAGAGACAGTGCGGAACAGATTCACCAGGATGTTATCTGGAATGAATAGTTCGAAGACAGATTAGATCTGTGCTGGGCTCAGTTGTTTGTCGTCCATATCAATGAGTTGCATGAGATTGTACAAATACTAATTTTTAAGTTTGCAGTCGACACTATAGTAGATGGTATCACAGACTGTAAAAATGTTTAGCAAGAATTAAAGCAGGAACTTTTCAAATTGGAAAGTGGGCTGAGAAATAGCAAATGGTGTTTCTTCCAGATAAGTGTGAGGTTTTAATTTTGGGAAGACAAATCAGGGCATGATCTTCACCGTGAATGGTAGTTAGCTAGGGAGTGTTGTAGAGCAGACGGATCTCCAGCAAGTCTGCAGATGACACAATGCTGGGTGACAGTGTGAACTGCAAAGAGGATGTTAAGAGGTTGCAGGGTGACTACGACAGGTTGAGTGAGTGGGCAGATTAATGGCAGATGCAATATAATGTAGATAAATATGAGGTTACCACTGAGGACGCAAAAACAAAGAGACAGATTATTATGTCAATGGTGTCAGATGAGGTAACGGGGAAGTGCAACAAGACCTGGGTGTCCTTGTACACCAGTCACTAAAAGTAAGCGTGCAGGTACAGCAGGCATTGAAGAAAGCTAATGGCATGTTGCCATTCATAACGAGAGGATTTGAGTAAAAGATCAAAGAGGACCTCCTGCAGTTGTATTGGGCCATGGTGAGACCACATCTTGAGTATTGTGTGCAGGTTTGGTCTCATAATTTGAGGAAGGACGTCCATGCTTTTGAGTCAGTGCAGCGTAGCTTCACGAGATTAATCCCTGGAGTGGCGGGGCTGTCATATGAGGAAAGATTGGACCGACTGGGCTTGTATTTACTGGAGTTTAGAAGGATGAGAGGGGATCTTGTAGAGACGTATAAAATTATAAAATTACTGGACAAGCTAGATGCAGGAAGAATGTTTCCAATGTTGGGGGAGATTAGAACCAGGGACCACCGTCTAAGAATAAAGGGTAGGCCATTTAAAACTGAGGTGAGAAGGACTGCTTTTAAATGGTCCTTTGATATTTTGTTACCACTAAACTCTAGCCTTGAAATGATGTGATTTGCCTGTCATGTACATTGGTCATTTTTAATAACAGTCCCTGATCATTGAAGTGTTTATTTCAGTTTCTACGAGTGCCAGGTTTGCACTGCATGATGGGAGATATGCTCTCTTGAATGAGTTGATAAATAAGCACATAAATGAAGTCTGCGTGTGTGGCAGCATTCTCTGTGCCGCTGTGTGGACAGCCCAGACGGATGAGTTGGTCATTTACTCTCAGACTGAACTTGCTGTCTGGTCTGTGGGTTTGAATTCACATTTACCTGTCACCTGGTCTGAAGTAGTTCACGACAAAATTAACTGCAGATTGAACAGAGCCACAGCTAGTGTTCACCGGCTGGAACTAATATTCCCCATTGGGCGAAACGCACAGAACATTTACCCAACTCCCCCTTTCTCAGATCTGAAGCTGCATTTTAATTTTCAGCATTATGTGTTATTCTTTCAAGTGTATGCCGGAGAGAGCTAATTAGCATTTCTAAACTGTGTTAATTAAGAAAATAACAAATGCATCTTCTCCTGCCGTGTTTACCAGCGTGGATACAGCAGCAAGATGAGTTAGTGCTCATTGCTGATGAGATTAATTATGGATAGTGAACCTGCGTTAACCCTTTAGAGTCCAACATCTATCTATCTATCTATCTATCTATCTTCTATCTATCTATATATATCTGTGTGAAAAAAAACTTTCTAATCTCGGTCCTAAAAGACTTCCCCCTTATCCTTAAACTGTGACCCTTTGTTCTGGACTTCCCCAACATCGGGAACAATCTTCCTGCATCTAGACTGTCCAACCCCTTAAGAATTTTGGAGTGAAGGAGAAAGAAGATGGCCGCTGGCATGATGGTGTCAGTGGCTCCCTCTCCCCGTTCCACACCCCCACCCCATTCCCCCTTCCTCATCCATCCCACCCCTCTCCACACCTCCCTGTGCTCTCCACCACCACCCCCTCCTCTCCACCCCCTCCCCCCCATTGAGATTATTATATATTTTTTTAACAGACAATTTATTTTAAAGAAAAAAGCAATTTTCCCAGGTCGCAATGGAAACACTCCGAGGAACGGGCCCACTTGGTCTAGTCAGTCTATCAGTCTATCAGTCTATCTATCAGTCTATCTATCTATCTATCTATCTATCTATCTATCTATCTATCTATCTATCTATCTATCTATCTATCTATCTATCTATCTATCTATCTATCTATCTATCTATCTATCTATCTATCTATCTATCTATCTATCTATCTATCTATCTATCTATCTATCTATCTATCTATCTATCTATCTATCTATCTATCTATCTATCTATCTATCTATCTATCTATCTATCTATCTATCTATCTATCTATCTATCTATCTATCTATCTATCTATCTATCTATCTATCTATCTATCTATCTATCTATCTATCTATCTATCTATCTATCTATCTATCTATCTATCTATCTATCTATCTATCTATCTATCTATCTATCTATCTATCTATCTATCTATCTATCTATCTATCTATCTATCTATCTATCTATCTATCTATCTACCTATCTACCTATCTACCTATCTACCTATCTACCTGCCTACCTGCCTACCTGCCTACCTGCCTACCTGCCTACCTGCCTAACTGCCTACCTGCCTACCTGCCTACCTGCCTACCTGCCTACCTGCCTACCTGCCTACCTGCCTACCTGCCTACCTGCCTACCTGCCTACCTGCCTACCTGCCTACCTGCCTACCTGCCTACCTGCCTACCTGCCTACCTGCCTACCTGCCTACCTGCCTACCTGCCTACCTGCCTACCTGCCTACCTGCCTACCTGCCTACCTGCCTACCTGCCTACCTGCCTACCTGCCTACCTGCCTACCTGCCTACCTGCCTACCTGCCTACCTGCCTACCTGCCTACCTGCCTACCTGCCTACCTGCCTACCTGCCTACCTGCCTACCTGCCTACCTGCCTACCTGCCTACCTGCCTACCTGCCTACCTGCCTACCTGCCTACCTGCCTACCTGCCTACCTGCCTACCTGCCTACCTGCCTACCTGCCTACCTGCCTACCTGCCTACCTGCCTACCTGCCTACCTGCCTACCTGCCTACCTGCCTACCTGCCTACCTGCCTACCTGCCTACCTGCCTACCTGCCTACCTGCCTACCTGCCTACCTGCCTACCTGCCTACCTGCCTACCTACCTACCTACCTACCTACCTACCTGGCCTTCGTAACAAGAGGAATTGAGTATAGGAGCAAAGAGGTCCTTCTACAGTTGTACCGGGCCCTGGTGAGACCGCACCTGGAGTACTGTGTGCAGTTTTGGTCTCCAAATTTGAGGAAGGATGTTCTTGCTATGGAGGGCGTGCAGCGTAGGTTCACTAGGTTAATTCCCGGAATGGCGGGACTGTCGTATGTTGAAAGGCTGGAGCGATTGGGCTTGTATACACTGGAATTTAGAAGGATGAGGGGGGATCTTATTGAAACATATAAGATAATTAGGGGATTGGACACATTAGAGGCAGATAACATGTTCCCAATGTTGGGGGAGTCCAGAACAAGGGGCCACAGTTTGAGAATAAGGGGTAGGCCATTTAGAACGGAGATGAGGAAGAACTGTTTCAGTCAGAGGGTGGTGAAGGTGTGGAATTCTCTGCCTCAGAAGGCAGTGGAGGCCAGTTCGTTGGATGCTTTCAAGAGAGAGCTGGATAGAGCTCTTAAGGATAGCGGAGTAAGGGGGTATGGGGAGAAGGCAGGAACGGGGTACTGATTGAGAGTGATCAGCCATGATCGCATTGAATGGCGGTGCTGGCTCGAAGGGCTGAATGGCCTACTCCTGCACCTATTGTCTATTGTCTATTGTCTATTGTCTACCTACCTACCTACCAACCCACCTACCCACCTACCCACCTACCCACCTACCCACCTACCCACCTACCCACCTACCCACCTACCTACCTACCTACCTACCTACCTACCTACCTATCTATCTATCTATCTATCTATCTATCTATCTATCTATCTATCTATCTATCTATCTATCTATCTATCTATCTATCTATCTATCTATCTATCTATCTATCTATCTATCTATCTATCTATCTATCTATCTATCTATCTATCTATCTATCTATCTATCTATCTATCTATCTATCTATCTATCTATCTATCTATCTATCTATCTATCTATCTATCTATCTATCTATCTATCTATCTATCTATCTATCTATCTATCTATCTATCTATCTATCTATCTATCTATCTATCTATCTATCTATCTATCTATCTATCTATCTATCTATCTATCTATCTATCTATCTATCTATCTATCTATCTATCTATCTATCTATCTATCTATCTATCTATCTATCTATCTATTTATCTATCTATCATTAAAACTGGAAAGGGGTGTGGTGGGGAAAGGGGGGAGAGTAAGAGTGTATCTGGGGGAGAAAGAATGGGGGGGTCTGAGAATGGTGACTGGGGAGGGGGACAACAGGGTTCGTGCGGAGGGGGCTTGGTGGTCTGGGAAAGAGGAGTACTGGGAAAAGGGGAGGTCCCCCTCCCTCCCAGCGCCCTCCCCTCCCTCCCCCCTCTCTCCCCCTCCTCTCCCCCCTCCCTCCCTCCCCCCTCCCCCCTCCCTCCCCTTCCCCCCTCCCCTCCCGCCCTCCCTCCCCTCCCTCCCCCTCCCCCTACCCCCTCCCTCCCCTCTCCCTCCCCCTCCCCCCTTCCCCCCTTCCCCATCCCCTCCCCCCCTTCCCTCCCCCTCCCCTCCTCCCTCCACACCTCCCTCCTCCCTCCCTCCCCCTTCCCTCACCCCCCACTCCCCTCCCGGTTACAATGGAAACCCTACGAGGACAGGCCCAACGGGCACACTTGTGCTAGTCTATATACTATTAAAACTCACTTCTTGTGTATATATTTTTTGGGGGTTTGACCTGGTATGCGCGTAACAACGGTTTCTCTGATTTCGTCAAAACGGTGAACCGTAGCGCCACGATTTTTGCACCACCTTAATCACCACGCGGTTATCTGCTGCAAAATTGTTTTTTATTTAATTCGGTCGCATGTTTTTTAAGTTACAGAGGTTTTAAAGCGCTCCCCCCCCCCCCCTAATTTATAGGGGGCGCTGTGGTGCGGATTTATTGAAGGTCTTCAGCTTGTGATGTCACAATGCCCCTGTGAGATGAGCTCGAGCTGACCCCCCTCCCCCCCCCTTCAGCGTGTGATGTCATAATGGACAAGCAGCTGCTATTGGGTGTCTACTCTTTACAAATTTACATCTTTTTATTTTTAACCTTTTTTTTCCAAGTTCTTCAGCTGGTGACGTCACAATGCTTGTGTGAGATGGGTTCAACATTGTTGCGAAAAGCAGCTGATTGTTTTTTAAAGTTGTGTTTTTTATTGCAAGTCACTTAACATACACAGATCAGCATGGGGCCCCTATGCTCGTGGGCCACCGGTGCAAGTGTTTCGAAAAAAGAAAGGGGAGGTCCCCCTTCCCCCCTCAACCCCTTCCTCCCCACTCCTTCCCACCTCCATCCCCACTCCCTCCCCCCTCCTCCCCAACTCCCTCACCATCCCTCCCCACCTCCCTCACCCCTCGGGGACGGGCCCATCGGGGAAAGAGGGGTACTGGGAAAAGGGGAGGTCCCCCTCCCTCCTTCCCTCCTCCCTCCACCTCCCCCCCTTCCCCCCTTCCCCCCTCCCCTCCCACCCCTTCCCCCTCCCCTCCCCTCCCCTCCTCCCTCCCTCCCTCCCCGCCTCCCGGTTACAATGGAAACCATACGAGGACGGGCCCAACGGGGAAAGAGGGGTACTGGGAAAAGGGGAGGTCCCCCTCCCTCCCCCCTTCCCCCTCCCCTCCCCCCTTCCCCCTCCCCTCCCCCATCCCTCCCCCTCCCCCCCCATACACCCCTCCATCCCCTCTCCCTCCCCACTTCCCCACTCCCCCACCCCTCCCCTCCCCCTCCCCTCCTCCCTCCACACCTCCCTCCTCCCTCCCTCCCCCTTCCCTCCCTCCCCTCCTCCCGGTTACAATGGAAACCCTACAAGGACGGGCCCAACGGGGAAAGAGGGGTACTGGGAAAAGGGAAGGTCCCCCCCTTCCTCCCTACCCCTCCCCTCCCCCCTCCACACCTCCCTCCCTCCCCCCCACTCCCCTCCCGGTTACAATAGAAACCCTACGAGGACGGGCCCAACGGGGAAAGAGGGGTACTGGGAAAAGGGGAGGTCCCCCTCCCCCCTTCCCTCCCCCCTCCCACCACCTCCCCCCCTTCTCCCCTCCCCCCCTTCTCTCCTCCCCCCTTCTCCCCTCCCCCCCTTTCCTCCCCTCCTCCCTCCACACCTCCCTCCTCCCTCCCTCCCCGCCTCCCGGTTACAATGGAAACCCTACGAGGACGGGCCCAACGGGGAAAGAGGGGTACTGGGAAAACGGGTGGTCCCCCTCCCTCCCCCCTTCCCCCTCCCTCCCCCCTTCCCCCTCCCTCCCCCTCCCCCCTACCCCCTCCTTCCCCCCCTTCCCCCCTGCCCCCTCCCTCCCCCTACCTCCCCCTCCACACCTCCCTCCTCCCTTCCCTCCCCCCCCCCACTCCCCTCCCGGTTACAATGGAAACGCTACGAGGACGGGCCCAACGGGGAAAGAGGGGTACTGGGAAAAGGGGAGGTCCCCCCTCTCCCCCTCCCCTCCCCCCCTCCCCTCCCCCTCCCCTCCTCCCTCCACTCCTCCCTCCCCTTCCCTCCCTCCCCTCCTCCCGGTTACAATGGAAACCCTACGAGGACGGGCCCAACGGGGAAAGAGGGGTACTGGGAAAAGGGGAGGTCCTCCTCCCTCCCCCCCTACCCCCCTCGCTCCCCCCTCCCCCTCCCCCCTCCCTCCCCCCTCCCTCCCCTCTCCCTCCCCCCTCCCCCCCCTTCCCCCCTCCCCCTCCCCCCCCTTCCCCCCCTCCCCCCCTCCACACCTCCCTCCTCCCTCCCTCCCCCTTCCCTCCCCACCACTCCCCTCCCGGTTACAATGGAAACCCTACGAGGACGGGCCCAACGGGCACACTTGTGCTAGTATACTATTAAAACTCAGATCTTGTGTATGAGTAAATAAATATATTTATTGGGGTATTGGAGTAAGATTGGGGTTGGGGAGGAGAGAATGGGGGGTGTGGGAATGGGCCCAACGGGCCCTCTTCGCTAGTATACTACTAAAACTCAGATCTTGTATATATCTACCTATATATCAGCGATTTCGGCTGATTTCGGCAAATCGGTGAACCGTAGCGCTACAATTTTGCACCTCCTTAATCACCACGCTGAACGCTGGTCGGAAGTGATATTTTAATTTAATTTGGTCGTATAGTTGTTAAGTTACAGAGGTTTTAAAGTTAAAACATTTAATTGCTAACCGATTTTTTCAAGGTCTTCAGCGTGTGACGTCACAATGCCCCTGTGAGATGAGCTCGCGCTGCCCCCTCCCCCCTCCCCCACAACTCATGCAGATAATGTATAACATGTGGACCTGCAGCCACAACGGTAAACCACAGCGCCACAATGTTAGCGCCACCTTAATCACCACTGTCCTCGCGACTGTTTATAACAAGTTTCATTTAAATTGGCCGTATATGTTTTATCATATCATTCATATCATATATATACAGCCAGAAACAGGCCTTTTCGGCCCTCCAAGTCCGTGCCGCCCAGTGATCCCCGTACATTAACACTATCCTACACCCACTAGGGACAATTTTTTACATTTACCCAGCCAATTAACCTACATACCTGTACGTCTTTGGAGTGTGGGAGGAAACCGAAGATCTCGGAGTAAATCCACGCAGGTCACAGGGAGAACGTACAAACTCCTTACAGTGCAGCACCCGTAGTCAGGATCGAACCTGAGTCTCCGGCGCTGCATTCGCTGTAAAGCAGCAACTCTACCGCTGCGCTACCGTGCCGCCCCAAAGTTACATACATTTTAAACTTTAAAACTCTCATTTCTAAACACATTTTTTCAAAGTGCTGTGCGTCTGACGTCACCACGCACGACTCTCCTCACTCGCAAAGAAAAGATGGACGCATTTAGCGGAGCCGCCCGCCCGCAATCACCGCCCTCACTCCCCTCACTCTCCCACACCCGGGGGACACTCCCGTCCACTCATCCGTCCCTTCAATCCAAGCCACGGAGTCCTCGCGTCCCCCTCCCGCCCGGGACCAGCACCGTTAACGCACACAGGCCGCAGCGCAGCGGGCAGCTCCCCCCCCCCATAGACCTTTACTTTAATGCGCTCCCCCCGTGCACCGCCGCCCGTCCCAGCATCTGACATTACCCAGGCGGGGGGGGGGGGGTGCGGCACCCGCCCGACTGACGACAGTGCCCGTCAATGCGAGGTGACGAGAGCTCTACTGCTGCCCCCCCCTCTATCCCCCTCCCCCACATCCCTCCCCCTCCACCACATCCCTCCCCCTCCCTCCCCATCCCCCCCTCCCTCCTCCCGCCGGGCCCAGCACGGCGTCCTCGAGTGCCCCCTCCCGCCCGGGCCCCGCACCCCGAAACGTTACCGCAAACAAGCAGCAGTGCAGCGGGCAGCTTCGTCTCCTCCTTCAGCGGACAGTGAGAGTGAAAGGGTAGGAGGGAGCGGGTGAGTGAGGAGGGGGGGACTGGGGGTGGAGAGGGGGTGGGTGGTGGGGAAGAGAGTGGGGGTGGGGGGAAGGGGGACAGTGGGGGTCAGGGAAGAGTGGGGGGAGGGAAAAGGAGAGAAGGTGGGTGGGGGGAAAGGGACAGTGAGTGAAAGGGGGAGGAGAGAGGGGTTGAGGTGGGAAGGGGAGGTATTGGTGGGGGGACAGTAGGGTGCGGGGAGGGGGACAGTGAGAATGGGGTGGGGCATGTGTGTGGAGAGGAGGGTGTGGGTGAAGGTGGGGGGAGGGTGGGGAGGAGGGGTGGAGGAGAGAGGGGGATGGGGAGAGTGAGATTGGGGCTGGGGAGGAGAGAATGGGGGAAGGGGAGGAGAGAAGGGGGCTGCGGGAAAGAGAGTGGGGCTGAGGGAGGAGAGAATGGGGGGAGGGGAAAGTGGTGGAAAGGGGGGTGGTGGGGAGAGTGCGAGCGGGGGTGGGAGGGAGAGTGGGACTGGGGAGGAGGGCAAGGTGGGGTGGGGAGGAAGGGTGGTGGTGGGGAGGAGGGGCGGTAGTGGGGGAGAAGGGCAGGTGGGGTCAGGGAAGATGGGAGAGTGGGGGTGGGGGATAATGGTGATTGAATAGTGGGTTGAGGGTGCAACACAAATACAGGAGAGGCTTTGGGTCCAGGGCTCCTCGGTCACACCCCCTCCCCTTCCCTGTACCGCCTTTAATTGCGCTTCCCCCCCTGGAGGAGCACGGCATCACAGTGAAGGAGAAATTTGATGGCGCTGGAAGGACGGTGTCAGTGTCTCCCCCACCCCATTCCCCCCCTCCTCACCCACCCCTCCCCACTCCACCCCCCCTCCTCTTCTCGCCCCCATTGAAATATATATATTTTTTGAACAGACAATTTATTTTAAAGGAAAAAATCGATCTCCCCAGATCGCAATGGAAACCCTACGAGGACGGGCCCAAAGGGCCCACTTGGTTTAGTATACTACTAAAACTCAGATCTTGTATATGAATATATATTTAGAATCCCTATATATCTGTGATTTCGGCTGATTTCGGCAAAACGGTGAACCGTAGCGCCACAACTTTTGCACCGCTTTAATCACCACGCTGAACGCCGCTGGAAAATGATTTTTTAAAAATTTAATTCGGTCGAATATTTTTTAAGTTACAAAGGTTTTCAAGTTAAAACATTTTATTTCTGACCGATTTATTCAAGGTCTTCAGCGGGTGACGTCACAATGCCCCTGTGAGATGAGCTCGCGCTGTCCCCCCTCCTGCTGATTTATTGAAGGTTTTCAGCGTGGCGCTGCTGTGCGTCTGTGCGTATGATGTCAGCACGCACGCGCGGCTTCTCCTCACTCGCACCAACAACATGGACGCCCGTAGCGGAGTCGCCCGCTCGCGATCACCGGCTCCCCTCTCCTCTCTCCCCTTGCTACTCTCCTCTCTCCCACACCCTGGAGACCCTCTCCCCGCTATCGCACGGACCCAGCGCGCCGCCGCCCTATCCGTCTCCAGTAGTCCGGGCTTGGCCACGCCACAATAACGGCCGCGCTCCGCAGCTCCCTCCACCTCCCTGCACGATCCGTAAGTGCTTTTCGCCGGGACCACAGGGGGGGGGGCTGGTAGGGAAAGGGGTGGGGGAGAGTAACGGTGGGGCGACGGGGAGGATGGGAGGAGGAGAAAGTGAGGGTGGGAGGTGGCAGAGTGGGACTGGGGAGGGGGACAGCGGGGATGGGGTTTGGTGCTGGGGGCAAGAAAGAGTAGGGGAAAGGGGTGTGCTGGGGAAAGGGGGATTGGGGGAGAGTAAGAGTGTGTCTGGGGGAAAGAGAATGGGGGTGTGGGAATGGGCCCACTTTGCTAGTATCCTACTAAAACTCTGATCTTGTATATATATATATATATATATATATAAATAAGTATATCTGTTTAGATTTGTTATTTCACCAAAACGGTAAACCGCAGTGCCACAATCTTTGCACCGCCTTAATTACCACTCCCCCGGCTGGTGCCAATGCCATTTTCATTTAATTTGGTCGTACATTCTTTAAGTTACAGAGGTTTTAAAGTTTAAACATTTAATTTCTAACCGATTTCTTGAAGCGCTTCAGCATGTGACGTCACAATGCGCCGTGGAGATGAGCTGCCGCCCCCCCCCCCACAATTCATGCAGATATATATAAATATATTTGTATGTACGTATATTTCTCTGTGAGACAAGTAGACCTGCAGCCAAAACGGTCAACCACAGCGCCACAATTTCAGCGCCACCTTAATCACCACTGTCCTGGCCAATGTTTATAACATGTTTTATTTACATTGGTCGTAAATTCGTTAAGTTAGAGACATTTTAAAGTTTAAGACTATCATTTCTAAACACATTTTTTTTAACGTGCTGTGCGTCTGACGTCACCAGAGAGTCACGCACGGCCTCTCCTCACTCGCACCGACAAGATGGACGCCGTTAGCGGAGCCGCCCGCATTCAGCGCCATCACTCTCCCCACTCTCCCGCACCATGGGAACATTCCCGAGCAGGAGGGAGATGGTCGGACTGTTGTCCACTCATCCTTCCCTTCCGTCCCTTCAACACACGCCACGTCGTCCTCGAGTCCCCCCTCCCGCCCGGGCCCAGCAACGTTACCGCACCCCCACCCCCCGCGGACCATTAACTAATGCCCCCCCGGACCTTTACTTTAAATAATGCGCTCCCCCCGTGCACCGCCGCCCGTCGCCGCATCTGATATTACTCAGGTCGGTCAGCGCTGACCGCCGGGAGATGTAGGCACCGTCGCCTCTCCCGCTCTCGCGGGGGGATGCGGCACCCGCCCGACCGACGACAGTGCCTGTCAATGCGGGGTGACGAGAGCTCTACTGCTGCCCTCCCCTCCCCCCTCTCCCCTCCTCTCCCCTCCCCTCCTCCCCCCTTCCCCCTCCCCCTTCCCCCTCTTCCCCCTCCCCCCTTCCCCCCATTTCCCCCCCTCCCCTCCCTCGCACGCCCGCACGAAGTTTCGTTGGTCCGCTCACCACGGCGGACATTGACTCCGACCTCCCTGTTTGCGATCTCGATTGGACTGGGTCCCTACGTGGGGTGCCGTGTTTGGCTCCGACTTCCCGCTCGACGCGGTCTCCACCAACTGCCGTCGCCGACAGTTCACCGCGCGCTGCTGCTGCTTGATGACGCGGTCTCCACCAAATGCCGTCGCCGAAAGTTCACCGCGCGCTGCTGCTGGTTGAGGACCGGCTCCAGCATCGTCTGACGTCACCAGAGAGGCACGCAAGGCATCTCTTCACTCGCACAAACAAGATGGACGCCGTTTACGGAGCCGCACGCCCCCAATCACCGCCTCCCTTCTCCGCTATCCCACACCCGGGGGACTCTCCCGAGCAGGAGGGAGATGGTTGGACTGCTGATCCTCATCCTTCCCTTCCGTCCCTTCAACCCACGCCACAGCGTCCGCGACTCCCCTTTCCCGCCCGGGCCCAGCGCCTCGCACCGTTACCGCACACAAGCCGCAGCGCAGCGGGCAGCTTCTTCTCCTCCTTCAACGGCCGCTGCCACCGACGGCCCCGTCGCGACTTCAGAAAGGTGGCGGCCTCCTCACGGTCCGCCATCTTGTGCGCGCCTCCCGCCGCCCCTCTCTCCTCTCTCCCCTCGTTTCTCTCCCGAAGCTCCCAGATCCGCCGCTGCCCGACTCGAATAGTCCCACCTCCGCTACCCGACTCGAGTAGTCCGTCCTCCGCTTCCCGACTCGAGTAGTCCGGAGTTCCTTCCTCCTCCCTACACGTTCGGTAAGCGCCTATCGCCGCCAACGGCTCCACGGAGGGGAGTGGACGTGGGGGAGGGAGTGGTGGTGGGGGAGGAGAGAGTGGGGGAAAGCGGGTGGTGGGGAAAGGGGGGAGAGTGAGAGTGGGTGAGGAGAGAGTGGGGTGAGGGGGAGAGTGGGACTGAGGAGAGGGACAGCGGGGATGGGGGGATGGTTTGGGAAAGAGGGTGTGGGGTGGGGGGAAAGGGGAACAGTGGGGTCAGGGAAGCGGGGAGACTGGGGGTGAGGTGGGGGTGGGAGGGAGAGTGGGATTGGGAGGGAGAGTGGGACATGGGAGGGGGTGGTGGTGGGGGCGAGAGAGTGGGGGTGGGGGGAAGGGGGACATTGGGGGTCAGGGAAGTGTGGGGGGAGGGAAAGGGGGAGAAGGTGGGTGGGGGAAGGGGACAGTAAGAGTGAAAGGGGAGGAGCGGGTTGGGAGGAGGGAGGAGGGGGAGGCTGGGGGTGGAGAGAGGGGTTGTGGGGGGTGGTGGTGGGGGGAAGAGGGTGGGGGTGGGTGGAAGCGGGGACAGTGGGGTGGGGAGAGGGGACAGTGAGAACGGGGGTGGGGCGAGTGCGGAGGGGTGGGGTGGAAGTGGGGGGGAGGAGATGTGTGGGGAGGAGGGGGGGTGGAAGAGAGAGGGGGAAGGAGAGAGTGAGAGTGGGGCTGGGGGAGGAGAAGAGGAGAGATTGGCGGGGAGGGGGAGTGTGGGGGAGGAGAGAATGGGGGTTAGGGGGACGATGGGCGGAGCAGAGAGTGGGGATGGGAGTGGGAGTCTGGGAGAGGAGAGAATGGGGAGGGGGACGATGGGAGGAGCAGAGAGTGGGGATGGGAGGGAGAGTGGGACTGGGGAGGGGGACAGCGGGGGAGTGGGGATGGTGATGAGGGGATGAGAGTGTGGGGGTGGGAGGGAGTGAGGGAAGGGGGAAACGTGGGTGGGGGATACGTGGGTGGGAGAAAGGGACAGTGAGAGTGAAAGGAGGGACAGTGTGGGGGGGGAGGAGAGCGGGGTTGTGGGGGTCAGGGGAGAGTGGGGGTGGGGAAGCGGGGAGAGTGGAGGGGAGGGGGACAGTGTGAATGAGGGTGGGGAGAGTGGGTGGAGGGTATGGGTGGGAGGGGGATGAGAGTGGGGGAGGCGGGGGTGAGTGAGGAGGGGTTGAGGAGAGAGGGGGTGGGGAGAGTGTGAGTGGGGCTGGGGAGAGTGAGAGTGAGGCTGGGGAGGAGAGAATGTGGGGGTGGGAGGAGGGAGTGGTGGAAAGAGGGGTGAGGAGGAGAGAGTGGGGGAAAGGGGGGCTGAGGAGAGTGAGAGTGCGGCTGGGGGTGGAGAGAATGGGGGGTTGGGGAGGGGAGAGTGGTGGAAAGGGGGTGGTAGGGAATGGGGGTGGAGGAGAGTGCGGGTGGGGTTGGAGGGAGAGTGGGACTGGGAAGGAGGGCAGGGTGCGTTGGGGAGGAGGGAAGAGTGGGGATGGGGAGCAGGGGTGGGGGAAGGGGACAACAGGCGTGGGGAGAGGAGGGGGTGGTGGTGGGTGGATGAGAGAGTGGGGGTGGGGGAGAAGTGGGACAGTGGGGATCAGGGAAAATGTGAGAGTGGGGGGTGTGGGGAGGATAAGGGTGATTGAGTAGGGGGTTGAGGGTGCCACACAAATACAGGAGAGGCTTTGGGTCCAAGGCTCGGTAACACCCTCTCCCGTTCCCTGTACCACCTTTAATTGCGCTCCCCCTCCCCTGGAGGAGCACGGCACCACACTAAAGGAGAAACAAGATGGCAGCTTGCAGGACGGTATCAGTGGCTCCCTCTCCCCTTTCCCCTCCCCACCCCATTCCCCCTCCCCCACCCCATTCCCCCCTCCTCACCCACCCCACACCTCTCCACCACCTCTCCCCCCATTGAGATTCATTTAATTTTTTTTAAGAGACAATTTATTTTAAAGGAAAAACGCGATTTCCCCAGGTCACAATGGAACCCTCCGAGGAACGGACCCAACGGACCCCCCCCACTAACCTCTGACACCTGTACAAACCAAGTATCTGTCTATCTCTGCCTGAACAATATCCACTGACGTGGCCTCCACAGCCATCAGTGACAAAGAATTCCACAAATTCACCACCCCCTGACTAAAGATATTTCTCCTCATCTCCTTCCTAAAAGAACGTCATTTTATTCTGAGGCTATGACCTATTGTCCTAGACTCTCCCACTAGTGCAAACATCCTCTCCACATCCACTCTATCCAAGCCTTTCACTTTTCTCTATGTTTCACTGAGGTCCCCACTCATTCTTCTAAACTCCAGCGAGTACAGGCCCAGTGCCGTCAAACGCTCATCATAGGTGTGGAAGACAATCTCTTCAATAAGATTCGTGGACGGTTGGATTTGCCATCAGCGGTGAGTTTATTTTACTTGCACAGGGAGAGAAGTGTCACAGTCAAGGGCTGTGACCCCAACTCTAAAATTAAGTTGGCACAGCAGAGCATTTGTACACCAAAAAGATAATTACTAAGGAAGTACAAGGGTGAGGAAGATTGATATGTAAATTACAGAATCTATACTTTACTTTTACATTACACAAAGGTGGAGACTTCTTGACTCCGTGCTTAACCGGGTACAGAAGATAAGGATAATTAATATGTTAACAATTCTGAAACTAGATCGCAACCTAGCCCAACAGGATTCATAGATAATGAAGGTACCTGTGCTCAATATTGGTTTCCGGCTGGCAGTTTCTGAGTGCCGCATTGAGCTAAGGTAAGCACAATGAGTATGTTAACCGAGCAGTATCAGCTGGCATCTTTGTAGTTTGGCGGGTAGCGGAACACAGAGGTGAGGGAGCGATGTGTTCATGGGATGTGGGTCAGCGCCGGAGCGCAGTGGAGACAGCGATGGGCATTGGAACTCGCTGCAGAACCCAAGAGACGCAGCAGAGGGCGCAGCAATGTTGGAAATGGTCGTGTGGCAGGAAGGCGCTCGCGGGTCACTTTATTAAATCTCCATGCGGGGCGAGATGCCTGTCCACGTTAATCTCATTCACTTGTACTTTGTCCCACATCCCTCCATTCCTACCCGAGACAAACGGCTGTCCAAATGTTGTTTATGTGCTGTGATGGTATCTGCCCTCAACATCTCTGATGAGCAGATTGCACCACCTTTGGTGTGGGATACCTGCCTGTCAGAATTCCCTTATCTCTACCCCCCTTCGATTAAACTTACGTTCTCTGGATTCAGATTCCCCCGGTCTGGGAAATATCTGATAATAGACGAAGTCTACAACCATCGTCAGCCACAGGAGGATGAAGCTGCCGGAGATGGTGAAGAGTAAAACCACAGACCTCCTCCTGCTCTCCATCTCCGGGTCACTGCGCTTCTCCCCCTTGCTCTGACCCCTCAGCCCCTGACGGACGCGACTGGCCACTAAAAGGTGCCGGACTGTCAGAACGTTGAGCAGCAGGATCACAGCGAAAGGGAGGGGCGGAGTTAAAATCGTGTCGATCCAGTCAAATGCCACCCACCCGGGGTCAGTGTAAACACTGTCCACCGGAGCACAGCCCCACAGGACATTGCCGATGATTGTCCGGGGTTACTGTGTAAAGTAGCGGGGAACGATTTTCAGACACAGCAGAACGCCGGCTGTTGCGAGAACCGCAGCCGCAGTTTTCCGGTGCAATATTTTGCTTTCAGCTTCTGGCAACAAATGGCCACAAATCGATCAAAGGTGAAAGTGACGGTGAACCAGAGAGAACAGTCTGTAGCTATAGACTGCAGTACAAGGTTAACACTGCACACAGGGGTGATGGACATGAAACTCCAATAAAAGTAATGTAATCGGAACCAATACAAAATGACCCCGGTGATCAGGGTGAGTAGATCGGCTGCTGTCATGGCCACCAGGTAGCGAGTGGTGCAGGTGGAGAGGCCGCACTTTCCCCGGGAAAGAGAAGGGGACGGACAATGGGCATTACTGAACACGGTCTCAGGGGCTGAACACCGGCTCCACTTTCAGCTGAAGATCAGGAGTGTTGGAGTCGGTACGCGGCTGCAGGTTTAACAATGTCAGACCCGGCTCCGACTGTGCCCGACCTGCCTGCTTCAGGGGAGAGGAGATAAGGCGACGGGCGGGGTAAAGGGCGGGGAGGGAACGAGCAGCCGCCCGTTACAATAGGCGGAATGGTCCTGTCTACAGTTAACCCCGCTCACAGTCTCTGATGGGGCCGGTTTGACAGACTTAACCGTGACCGGCCGCGTTTAACCAGGGATCTGGGAACTCGGCATCTGATGGGGACGAGGAGGGTTCCAGAGGTATGGCAGGGACAACTTAGGATCCGGCAGCAGAGTGGGTCCGTTAATGGATTATTTCCACAGTGAGTTCAGTTCGGTAACAACACACGCCGGTAGATCCGCGGCACTGGTTCAGGAGATCGATCCAATTATTGACCAACAGGCGGTGGAATCCGACAGTGACAGACTCCACAGTGAGAGGTGTCCACAGGAGCGGGTGTTCACTCTGATCAATAACTCAGACACAGTGAACTTCACAATGTAAACCCCTCCCAGTCACACCGTCC
Organism: Rhinoraja longicauda; assembly: GCF_053455715.1. Classification (NCBI taxonomy): domain Eukaryota; kingdom Metazoa; phylum Chordata; class Chondrichthyes; order Rajiformes; family Arhynchobatidae; genus Rhinoraja; species Rhinoraja longicauda. The sequence continues at coordinate 5,792,775 of NC_135991.1, read as the reverse complement.
CGGAGAGCTGCCTGTCCCGAGCACTGGGACAACTTTGGGCAAGGTCCCACTGAAGGCAAGAACAATATTCTAGTGGGTCCCGGTAGTGGGAGAAAGAGAGGGTTAGTTTCGGTTGTCTGAAAATGAGAAAAATCTCAGCGTTAATTCAAAAATATTTAATTTAGAGGGTAGATATACTCCACATATTCTTGCACAACGATCATCAGTTGGGAATCTTGTAACAGAATCAAAATCAGGTCAACATCTGTGAACACACGGAGTTATAAAACTTGAATTGTTCTGTTCACTTACCAGGGACTCCAACGGCAGCAATGATCATGTACAAGATTTTCTCCACACTGTAATAATCCTGCTTTGCTCCCATTTTCTCTACCCATCGACGTGTCCCCGTGAGCTACCGGAAATCTCGTGGAATGAAATGTTGGGGCAGAAGTGACTGGTGAGGCCAATCCGGTCCCGGAAGGCACGCCCACACGTAGGTCACAAGTGGAGGGTGCTGCAGTGGAAGTGCAGCCCGGGCCTTGCGCGCGGTGCGTTTCATCTGGGCCTCTGCAGTGCGTCTGTTCTCTGCTGCATGGGCTCCTGTGGTGAGCTTGCTACGCCAGGTTGGGACGGTCCAGAGCAAGAGACTCCCAAGTGCTGAGGTTGATGTCCAAGTCTTTGAGGGACACTTTGAGGCAGTCCTTAAACAGTTTGTTCTGTCCTCTTACTGAGCGCTTGCCCCGACACAGTTCTCCATATAGAAGCTGTTTTGGCAGTCGACTCTCGGGCATTCTGCCCATCTGGTTTTGGCTTTCCGTAGGAGGGTGTGGACGATGGGGATTCCGGCCAGTTCCAAGACCTCTGTGTCGGGAATTTTGTCCTACCACCTGATGTGAAGGAGTCTCCGTAGGCAGCTCAAGTGAAAGTGGTTAAGCTGTTTGGCATGTCTGCTGCAGACAGTCCAAGTCTCACTGGCGTAGAGTACCACTGCACGGTAGACCTTCAGCTTGGTGGTAAGGCTGAGTCCTGTCCGTTCCCAAACATTCCCACGGAGTCGCCCAAAGGCATCGCTGGCCTTGGCAATCCTGTTGTTGACCTCATCGTCAATGTTCACCACTCGCTAGAGTGTACTACCCAGATAGGTAAAGCTTTCAACTGCCTGTAGGTTCTGCCCCTTCACCGTGATGTGTGGTTCCTGGTAGGGCTTTCCAGGCGCGGGCTGGTACATAACTTCAGTCTTTTTGGTGCTAATGGAGAAACCAAAGTTGTCACAGTCCTGTGAGAAGCAGTCCATTTCATGCTGCATCTTCTGCTCTGTGCTGGCGTTGAGGGCGCAGTCATCAGCAAACAAGTAATCTCTGATGATGGTCTCCTTCACCTTTGTAACAGCTTGCAGGCGCCTGAGGTTGAACAGCTTGCTGTCAGTCCTGTACCTGATGTGTATTCCATCCGGGCAGTCATGGAAGGCATCGGTCAGCATGGCAGAGAAGACCATGCTGAAGAGTGTAGGGGCAAGATCACAACCTTGCTTCACGCCGTTTGTCACTGGAAAGGCTTCCGAATCGTCTCCATCATCTAGCACTTTCACCATCATGCCGTCATGGAACTGCCGGACAATCGTGATGAACTTGCTGTGACAGCCAAACTTCTGCATTATCTTCCACAAGCTATCTATGCTGACAGTGTCGAAGGTCTTTGTTAGATCGACGAAGGTCACGAACAGGTCGCTGTGCTGCTCTTGGCATTTTTACTGGAGTTGGCGTGCAGCAAATATCATGTCGACAGTTCCCCGTCCAGCACGGAAACCACACTGGCTTTCTGGAAGGAGACCCTGGTCAAGGCGTTGAATGAGACGGTTGAGCAGGGTGCGAGCAAAGATCTTCCCAGCTATGGAAAGGAGGGAGATGCCTCGATGATTGTCGCAAGACTGGCGGTTGCCTGTCCTCTTGTAGATGTGGACTATGCTGGCATCTTTCAGCTGTTGTGGGACCTTCCCTTTATTCCACATGGACTGGAAGAACTCAGTCAGCTTCTGCATCATGACAGGGCCTCCTACTTTGAACACTTCAGCCCTACACTGTAATACTGATGGAGTGACACCAGTTGATGCAGTTCGTGTGGATTAACACACTGTGGGTTGGTACAGATGGAGTGACACACTGCAGTAGTACTGATGAAGTGACACACTTTGCAGTAGTTCTGATGGAGTGATACACCGTGGGCCTCTACTGATGTAGTAACACACTGCGGGTAATACTGATGGAGTGACACAATGAGTAGTACTGTTGTTATGACAAACTGTGGAGTAGTACTGACGAAGTGACACACAGTGGAATAATTCTGATTTAGTGACAAATTGTGAGGTAGTTCTGTTGTAATGACATATTGTGGGGAAGAATTGATGGATGAAACACTGTGGGGTAGACTAATGGAGTGATACATTGTGAGGTAGTACTGAGGAACTGGCACACTGTGGCGTAGAATTGATGGACTGACACCCTGGGGTCGTACTGATATAGTTCCACACTGAAGTAGCACTGACGGAGTGACAACCTGTGTGGCAGTACTCATGTCATTGCATCAGTAGTACCACGCAGTTTGTAACTCCATCACCCCACCGCTTGGGGTAAAACTGATGGAGTGACACGCTGTGGAGCAGTACTCATGGAGTGACACACTGCACGGTTGTACTGATGGAGTGACATACTTCGGTGTAGTCATTCGCTGATTGAATGACACACTGGGGGTAGTATGGACAGAATGGCGCACAGTGGGCGAGTACTGAAGTATTGACACAATGTTCGGTGGTACTGTCGGGTTGCACATTGTGACTTCTACACTGAAGTAGGATTGACGGTGGGGCAGTACAGATGGAGGGTTACACTGTTGGGTAATACTAATTGAATGAGTCCGTGTAGTTGTATATAATGGAATAACAAGCTTAAGGCAGTACTGATGGAGTGCATCACTGTGGTGTAGTACTGATGGAATAACATATTGTAGGGTAGTACTGATGGAGTGACACGCTCCAGTGTTGTACTGATGGAGTATAACACTGTGGAGTAGTACTGGTGTAATGACGTACTGTGGAGGTGTATTGATGGAATGACACACTGTGGGGTAGCACGAATGTAATAGCACATTCTGTTGGAGTGACGCAGTAATACTGATGGATTGACACGTTCTGCGGTAGTACTGTTGCGATGAAAAACTGTGGTGAAATAGTGATAGAATTACACACTATGGAGTCGCAGCGATGGGTTAGCACACTGTGGGGTAATGCGGATGGAATGGCAGATTTGAGGTAGTCCTGATGGTGTGAAACACTTTGGGGAGTACAGATGGAAGAAAAAACTGCGGAGAGTATTGATGGAGTGGCACGTTCTAGGGTTGCACTGGAGTGACATGATGTGGGAGAGTACCGATGTAGTGTAACAATATGGAGTTGTATTGATGCATTGAGACACTGTGTGGTTTCACTGACGGAGTGTCACACTGAGCGGTAGTACTATTGTGATGACAAACTGTCCTGTAGTACTAATGCAGTGACAAACTGAGCGGCAATACTGATGGAATGACACAATTTGTGGCAGCACTTATGGAGTGACCCACTGGGATAGTCCTGATTGAATGATAAACATCGGGTAGTGCTAATGGCGTGAGGGATTGTGGGGAAATACTAATAGTGAAACTGTGGGGAATTACTGATGGAGTGACACAGTGAGATAGGGCTGATGGAGTGACATACTGTGGGGAATACTGATGGAGTGACACGCTGCGTGATAGTACTGATGGGGTGATAATGGATTGTTCTGATGGAGTGACACACGTACTGATGCAATGATAGCCCGAGTGATATTCCTGATGGTGCGATGCTCTATGGGGAGGCACTGATGGAGTGGCACAGTGTAGGGTAGTACAGATGGAGTAACAAACTATATTTTATTACTGATGCAGTGGCACATTGTGAGTAGTGCTGGTGGAGTGACACACTTTGAGGTAGTACTGATGGAATGGCACACTATGTGGCAGTACTGACACAATGGCATATTGTGGAATAGTACTGATTGTGTGACACCCTGCGGTGTAGTACTGTTGGATAGACATATACCAGAGTAATACTGGTGGATTTAAGCACTGTGGGGTGGGACATAGATACAGAGTAAGGGGAGGGAGGTTTCGGGGGGATGTGAGAAATAACTTTTTCACCCAGAGGGTGGTTGGAGTCTGGAACTGACTGCCTGGGGTGGTGGTGGAGGCGGGAACACTCACAACGTTTAAGAGGCATTTGGATGGGCACTTGAAATGCTACAACATTCAGGGCTACGGTACAAATGCGGGAAAATTGGATTAGAATTAGACTATGGTTGGTAACGGGCGGCGCGGACACGATGGGCCGAAGGGCCTCTTTCTGTGCTGTAGGACTCTATGACTCTATCTATGACTCTAATCAAGGGGATACCATTTAAAACGGAGGTGAGATTAAACTTTTTCACCCAGAGAGTTGTGAATTTGTGGAACTCTCTGCCACAGAGGGCAGTGGAGGCCATTTCACTGGATGAAGCTAAAAGAGAGTTAGATAGATCTCTAGGGGCTAGTGGAATCAAGGGACATGGGGAGAAGGCAGAACGGATTACTGATTGTGGATGATCAGCCATGATCACAGTGAATGGTGGTGCTGGCTCGAAGGGCCAAATGGCCTCCTCCTGCACCTATTTTCTATGTTTCTATTAATAATGCCTTGGCCTACATAATCAAGAACGTTTCCCACCCCAGGCATTAGTACTTCTCCCCGCTCCTGTGAGGTAAAAGATAGAGAAGCTTGAAAAGTGCACTGTCAAACTCAGGAGCAGCTCTCTCCCCTCTGTTACCAGGCTTCTGAACAGTCTGAAGAAGAGTCTCAACCCGAAACATCACCTATTCCTTATCCCCAGAGATGCTGCCGGTCCCGTTGAGTTACTCCAGCATTTGGTGTCGATCTTCGAGTCCTTCTATAAACTAGGGTACAGTCCAATTCTCCCCTCGTTTCAGATTTTGGACTTTTTTTCTCTAGAGCTGTTATGCTGATAACTATATTCTTCACTCTATACCTTTCTTATGCTCTACCTGTTGTACTCGAGTTTGGCTTGACTGCATGCATGTTCAATGGTTTCTTTATTGTCAGGTGTACAGAGATGCAGCACAATTTGTTTTCTGCATGCGACCCATCCATTTATACCAGGGGGCGTGGCTGCGTTCTGCAGATGCGGCTCACCGGCAGTCTCTCTGTCTTTTTCTTGTTTTATTGTCTATTGTTATCGTCTAAATGTATGTTTTGATTTATTTTTAACTGTGTATATATGTGGGGGGGGGGGGGGGGACCTTTTTTCCAATCTCCTCCTGAACGGAGAGGCGACCTTTACCGTGTTGTGTCTCCGTTCGCGCTACGGCCTAACACCGTGGAGTCGGCGGCCTCCAGGTGGGATCGACCTTGAAGACTCCGTTCGCAGGGCCTGGACTTACCATCTCGGAGGCTTCCGTCGTGGGCCCTGCAGACCGCAACATCTGGAGTTCGCAGGTCCCTGGCTGGCGACCGGCTTTCGGGAGCTCCAGCCGTAGCAGCTTCGGCAGCCCCGGAGCCCGAGGTTTGATTGACACGCTCGCAGGCCCCTCATCGCCCTGCGTGGCCTGGCCGCGGCACTTTCCATCGCCCGGTGGGGGCTCAGGACCTTCATCGGCCTGCTCTTCTCGGCCCTGGGACTTTCCATCGCCCGGTGGGGGCTTCAAGAGTTGGGAGCCTCGATCGCCTTGTGGCACCACGGGGGAAGAATGAGGAGGAGATAAGACTTTTCTTTGCCTTCCATCACAGCGAGGCTGTGCCTGGAGCAATCACTGTGATGGCTGTTTGAGTTAAAAATTGTAATTGTGTGTCTTGTGTTCTTTATTGTCTACTGCCAGACCGTGACGTGAGAGGACGCTGGCGCTATTTGTTCGCCGCTTTTAAGTCAGGATAGTTTGTCTGTTTGTTTTTATGTCTTGACTGTTTTTGTAAAGCGTCTTTGAGCATTTGGAAAAGCGCTATAAAAAATAAATGTTTACTATTATTATTATTATTATAAATAAAGTTAATACACTTAATACAGAGAAGACAAAATGTAGTCCCTGGATTTATAAAAGTTAACAGTCCTGATGGCCTGTAGGAAGAAACTCCGTGTCATCCTCTCTGTTTTCACAGCGTGACAGCGGAGGCGTTTACCTGGCCGTAGCAGCTGGAACAGTCCGTTGCTGAGGTGGTAGGGGTCCCTCATGATCTTGCTTGCTCTGGATCTGCACCTCCTGATGTATAGGTCCTGCAGGGGGGCGAGTGTAGATCCCATGATGCATTCTGCCGAACGCACTACTCTCTGCAGGGCCATCCTGTCCTTGGCAGAGCTGTTCCCAAACCAGACTGTGATGTTGCCGGACAGGATGCTCTCTACAGCCCCAGAGTAGATGCAATGAACGATCCTTAGAGACACTCTGAATTCCCTCAGCTGTCTGAGATGGTAAAGGCGCTGCTTTGCCTTACCCACCAGTGCGGCAATGTGCGTTGCCTATGTCAGATCCTCTTTGATGTGGACTCCCAAGCATTTAAAACTGCTCATCCTATCCACAGTAGACCCGTTTATCTCCAGTGGCGTGTACGTCCTTGGATGTTGAGCCCTTCTAAAGTCCACAATCAGCTCCTCAGCTTTTTTGACATTCAAGAGGAGGCTATTGTCCTGACACCAGAGTGCCAGATCAGCCACCTCCTCCCTGTAGGCCTTCTCATCGTTGTCGAAGATCCGGCCCACCACCACAGTGTCATCAGCAGACCTGATGATGGAGTTTGAGCTGAACCTGGCCGCACAGTCATTGTGTGTACAGGAAGTACAGTAGGGGCCTATGGACGCAACCCAGGGGGATCCTATGTTCAGGGCGAGGGGGCTAGATATGTGTGCCCCTATCCTGACCACTTGGGGCCTGGCGGTGAGAAAGTCCAGGACCCAGGCACCTCTCAAAATCTTCAAATTTGGTTTGCATGTTGTAGTGTTTAATGGCCTCATGATTTTAGAGAAGAAGCTGATGCTGAACATAGACTTTTCAGGCTCCTATCTTTTCATTCCGATAGCAGGAGTGAAACGAGTGTGTCGCCTGTGTCACTGATGAAGCTGGCTGCCTCTTTGAGACAGTAACTTCTGCAGATCCCTCGATGATTGGGAGCTCAGTTCCCTTGATATACCCACTGGCTAGTACTTACTTTTTGCAGTCTTCCTCGCTCTTGGGCCTTCAAGTTGTCGAACCAGACCGTGATACAACCGGGCAATATGCTCTCCACTGCAGAAGTGTAGACATCCAAGAGTATTGACAGACCGAACTTCCTCAATCTGTTCAGAACGTAGAGACGTCGATGAGCTTTATTTATCATTGCATTAATGTGCCGGGTCCGGGAAAGATTTTCAGAGGTATGCACGTCCAATAATTTGAAGATTTTGACTCTCTCCACCGTCGTCCTGTAGACCTACACAGGATTGTGGGACCCCATTCTTCCACTTCCATTTGCCATAAACATTTTCTTCTGCATGCTGTCAATGAAAGCAAGGTTGTAGCTCTGGAACGCTAGGCATTCTAGATGGTGGTGTAACCCAGCGAGCGGATGCCCAGCGTGAGACAATAGGCTTGCTGAGTTTAGATACCATTGCACCCCTGAAGTTGGATTGATTGATGTCACCGCAGATAATAAGCAGGGCATCAGAGTTTAGTCCTTAAAGGTAGTTCATGACCGAGTATAATCCGTCCACTGGCACCTTACGTATGGGTTTGTGTGTTATGTGATCGTAGACGCTTTGATAGAGATGAAATGCCCCCGTAGGTAAGAGGTACGGCACTTAGTATTCCAGGTGGTCGCCTGAATTATACGTAGCATCCGTGGGACCAAACAACCAGCACTGAGCGCAGTTCTGATCTTCGAGCTATTGGAAGGAATACATTCAACTGAGAACGTAGGGGGGAAAATCACACGTTGTTGCCTGGAAGTGAGGGCTTTAGACTTAAAGAGCGGCCGGACAACTTGGTAGGTTTTCCACGGAGAGTAGATGGTTGACCGATGACATTACGGAAGTATATATCATCATTAGGGGCATAGGAAAGGTAGACGGTGCTGCCATTTTTCGAGGGTGTGGAATCGAGAGCTGGATAACATAGTTTTCAATGGAGAGACCATGGCGTCAGAAGAGACCTGAGAGGCAACTCGGTTACACAGGAAGTTGTGGGTCGGTGGAACTGGGTGCCAGATGAAGCTGAAGAGATGTGCTTCGATTAGAATGTACAAGAGACGTTTGAAAGAATAGGTGGATAAAAATGGATGGTGGACCATGGAAAAAACGTGGGGAAGTTGGACTAAATTATTTGGACATATTGCTTGGCCTCGGCGTCCGGTTCCAAAAGGTATTTGTTCGTGCTGTTTGACTATAACTCTATAAATAGCATCGTCATTGTTTGACTGTCAGAGTCTCAGAGACTATGTAGGCAGTCAGCCTGTTATTGTTTTCAGGACTGTCCGCGGTGGGGCATAATTTAGAACCCACATGGCCTGGTTGAAAAATAGTTTAAACAAATATATAATATTTAGTATTAATTGAAGCGAGCTGTTCGATGTCCTGATTTTGGCTTCTGAGCCAATGAAGCACAGAACCATATCTGGGGAATAAAATCCTGAGGATTATGCAATTTGGAGCTTTTGAATAATGGCGACATCAAGTGGACGGCAAGGGAACTGCAAACAAGCGCGGCCTCACCAACGTCTTGTAAACTGTGATATAACGTCCCAACATCTGCACTTTATACCGTAACAAATGAAAGACATCGTGCCAAAATATCACTACCATCGTATCCACCAGGGACTCAAAATCCAGTGATCTGTGACAGTGATCGATCGACATGTTCTACAGCGCTCCGCAGCGTCGAACCGATCACTGGGATGGACCTGGCCTGACTTACATCAATAAAGCAAATCACAGATATCCAAACTAAATGCCGCACTCTATTCCACCGCCCACTTTCCCAGCTGATCAAAATCCCAACGTCATTCTTAATATGCATCTTGGCAATCTACCATCCCATCTGCCTTAATTTTTATTTGTACAGTTAGTAATCATACCTTGCACCATCTGAATCAATTCGTTGCTATAGGTAACAGACAGCAATTGTTCCACTGCTGTGTATGTCCATAGTCACGGACCTGCAGTCATCAAGTTTACGTTCATGTGGAATGGTTAATTCGGTTTCTAGATTCCATGCATCTCGCGTGACCTGCTGTGTGTTCAATGTAAACCAGCATCTCCTGTTCCTTGTATTTACATTCTTTAACTCCATGGTGCCGAACAGAATATAAATGTTGAGCAGGGACGTGCTTTTTTCAAACGACAGAAATCAATAAATCACAACTAAACCACGAAATGAACGTTATATGGAAAATGTATTTTTCAGGGGCTCTGGGTTGTCACGTCTTTCATTGTCATTGGGGCTCTCTCCCTTAACTGCAGCCGAATGCTACCGCTGTAGCAGCTTCACCTGAAGACGTCAAGATCTTAGCAAAGCTGTTGGAAGCAGTTTCATTTGGATGAATTAATTGGCTGAAAGTTTCGTTGATATACTGGTAAGTTTCTGCATTCTGGTTGTAAAATATAAAATGTGCATTTTACAGATCCATTCACGGCAGTCTATTTGCGAGATTTCGATAAACTATCTTGAGATCTTCACACGCTTGTAACATGTAGCACGAACCTGAGTTCGATATTGCTTCTTAGAAACATAGAAACATAGAAACATAGCAAATAGGTGCAGGAGTAGGCCATTCGGCCCTTCGAGCCTGCACCGCCATTCAATATGATCATGGCTGATCATTCAGCTCAGAAGCCTGTACCTGCCTTCTCTCCATACCCCCGATCCCTTTAGCAAAAAGGGCCACATCTAACTCCCTCTTAAATATAGCCAATGAACTGGTCTCAACTACCTTCTGTGGCAGAGAATTCCACAGACTCACCACTCTCTGTGTGAAGAAATGTTTTCTCATCTCGGTCCCAAAAGACTTCCCCCTTATCCTTAAGCTGTGACCCCTGGTTCTGGACTCCCCCAACATCGGGAACAATCTTCCCACATCTAGCCTCTCAACCCCTTAAGAATTTTATATGTTTCTATAAGATCCCCCCTCAGTCTTCTAAATTCCAGCGAGTACAAGCCCAGTCTATCCAGTCTTTCCTCATATGTAAGTCCCGCCATCCCAGGGATCAATCTGGTGAACCTTCTCTGTACTCCCTCTAAGGCAAGAACGTCTTTCCGCAAGTTAGGAGACCAAAACTGCACACAATACTCCAGGTGCGGTCTCACCAAGGCCCTGTACAACTGCAGCAGAACCTCCCTGCTCCTACCTCAAATCCTCTTGCTATGAATGCCAACATACCATTCGCTTTCTTCACTGCCTGCTGCACCTGCATGCTTGCTTTCAATGACTGGTGCACCATGACACCCAGGTCACGTTGCATCTCCCCTTCTCCCAATCGGTCACCATTCAGGTAATACTCTGCTTTCCTGTTCTTGCCGCCAAAGTGGATAACCTCACATTTATCCACATTATATTGCATCTGCCATGCATTTGCCCACTCGCCTAATCTATCCAAGTAACTCTGCAGCCTCCTAGCATCCTCCTCGCAGCTAACACTGCCACCCAGCTTCGTGTCATCCGCAAACTTAGAGATGTTGCATTCAATTCCCTCGTCCAAATCATTAATATACACTGTAAATAACTGGGGTCCCAGCACTGAGCCTTGTGGTACCCCACTAGTCACTGCCTGCCATTCCGAAAAGGACCCGTTTATTCCTACTCTTTGCTTCCTGTCCGCCAACCAATTTTCTATCCACCTCAACACTGAACCCTCAATACCGTGTGCTTTAAGTTTGTACACCAATCTCCTATGTGGGACCTTGTCGAAGGCCTTCTGAAAGTCCAGATATAACACATCGACTGGTTCTCCCTTATCCACTCTACTAGTTATATCCTCGAAAAATTCTATAAGATTCGTCAGACATGATTTGCCTTTGGTAAATCCATGCTGACTTTGTCCGATGATTTCACCACTTTCCAAATGTAATGCTATCACATCTTTAATAACTGACTCTAGCATTTTCCACACTACCGATGTTAGGCTAACTGGTCTATAATTCCCCGTTTTCTCTCTCCCTCCCTTTTTAAAAAGTGGGGTTACATTAGCTACCCTCCAGTCCTCAGGAACTACTCCAGAATCTAAAGAGTTTTGAAAAATTATCACTAATGCATCCACTATTTCTGAGGCTACTTCCTTAAGCACTCTGGGATGCAGCCTATCTTGCCCTGGGGATTTATCTGCCTTTAATCCATTTAATTTACCTAACACCACTTCCCGACTATCCTGGATTTCCCTCAGTTCCTCCATCTCATTAGACCCCCGGTCCTCCGCTATTTCCGGCAGACGCTTTATGTCTTCCTTAGTGAAGACAGAACAAAAGTATTTGTTCAATTGGTCTGCCATCTCCTTGTTCCCTATGATCAATTCACCTGTTTCCGACTGCAAGGGACCTACATTTGCCTTAACTAATCTTTTTCTCTTGACATATCTATAAAAGCTTTTGCAGTCTGCTTTTATGTTCCTTGCCAGTTTCCCCTCATAATCTATTTTCCCTTTCCTAATTAAGCCCTTTGTCCTCCTCTGCTGGACTCTGACTTTCTCCCAGTCCTCTGGTATGCTACTTTTTCTGGCTAATCTGTATGCTTGATCTTTTGTTTTAATACTATCCTTGATTTCCCTTGTTAGCCACGGATGCACTACCTTTCCTGGTTTGTTATTTTGCCAAACTGGGATGAACACTTGTAGTTCATCCATGCGACCTTTAAATGCCTTCCATTGCATGTCCACCGTCAACCCTTTCAGCATCAATCGCCAGTCTATCTTGGACAATTCACGCCTCATACCCTCAAAGTTACCTTTCTTTAAGTTCAGAACACTTGTTTCTGTATCGACTTTGTCATTCTCCATCCTAATGAAGAACTCCACCATATTATGACCACTCTTGCCCAAGGGGCCTCGCACAACAAGACTGCTAACTAACCCTTCCTCATTACTCAATACCCAGTCTAGAATGGCCTGTTCTCTCGTTGGATCTTCGACATGTTGGTTTAGAAAACCATCTCTCAAACATTCCAAGAAATCCTCTTCCTCAGCACCCCTGCCAGTTTGGTTCACCCAATCTATATGTAGATTGAAGTCACCCATTATAACTGCTGCGCCTTTAGTGCATGCATTTCTAATTTCCTGCTTGATGCTATCCCCAAACTCCCTACTGCTGTTAGTGGCCTGTACACAACTCCCACTAGCGTTTTCTGCCCCTTAGTGTTTCGTGGCTCTACCCATATCGATTCTACTTCCTCCAAGCTAATGTCCTTCCTTTCCACTGCTTTAATCTCCTCTCTAACCAGTAACGCTACCCCACCTCCTTTTCCTTTCTGTCTATCCCGCCTGAATATAGAATATCCCTGGATGTTGAGCTCCCAGCCTTGGTCACCCTGGAGCCATGTCTCCGTAATCCCAACTATTTCATAATCATTAATAACTATCTCCACATTTAATTCATCCACCTTATTACGTATACTCCTTGCATTGAGACACAAAGCCTTCAGGCTTGTTTTTACAACTCTCTTACCCCTTGTACGATTATGTTGAAAAGTGACCCTTTTTGATTTGTGCCCTGGATTTGTCTGCCTGCCACTTTTACTTTTCACCTTGCTACCTGTTGCTCATTTTACACCCCTCAGTCTCTCTGCTCCAGCTCCCATCCCCCTGCCACATTAGTTTAAATCCTTCCCGACAGCACTAGCAAACACTCCCCCTAGGACATTGGTTCCATTCCAGCTCAGGTGCAGACCGTCCTGTTTGTACTGGTCCCACCTCTCCCAGAACTGGTTCCAATGTCCTAAAAATTTGAATCCCTCCCGCTTGCACCATTTTTCAAGCCACGTATTCATATAAAATATCCTCCTATTCCTACTCTGACTAGCACGTGGCACTGGTAGTAATCCAGAGATTATTACCTTTGAGGTCCTACTTTTTAGTTTATCTCCTAGCTCTCTAAATTCACCTTGTAGGACCTCATCCCGTTTTTTTAATCTAAATCGTTGGTGCCAACGTGCACCACGACAACTGGCTGCTCACCCTCCCCCTTCAGAATATCCTGCAGTCGCTCAGAGATATCCCTGACCCTTGCACCAGGGAGGCAACATACCATCCTGGAGTCTCGTTTGCGGCCGCAGAAACGCCTATCTATTCCCCTTACAATTGAATCCCCTATCCCGCATCCTTAACCGCGGACACATGATCACACTTGCATCATACTTCCACGGTGGAACACGCGCCATTCTTCCAACCGACCACACGTCTTCTCACTTGTTTTTTTCTATTTTCTGTGCATTTTATCGACGGTACTGGGATTATACACTCAACTACTCAATTTACGGGCTTGGTCAATTGTGGGGCATCACATTAAATGGTCATTTAGGAGAAGGCCCTTATATATGGTGATTATGGGAGAGCACCGGTAAATGTTCAATTAGGGGAGGGCACCACAAATGGGGATTTGCGGGTGCACCGTTATTGAAGTATGGCGGGTGGATAAACAACAAATATGAAGTTAGCGGAGGGAAACTGTAAATATGGAAATAGGGGAGTGTTCCCGCAAATGGGAAACCAGGAGAAGGCAAACCGATGTAGAATTAGGGGAGGGTCCTGCCTGTTTCCGTGAATGTTCCTACTTCTCTCTGTGAGTATTCATGTCTCTATCTCTCCGTGTTTTCCCGTCTCTTTCTGCTGGTGTTCCTGGCACTATGTGGACATCACACATCCACGGCCCTCAGCCTCAGTACCGGCTCTCCACAGGGCTGCGTGCTGAGCCCCCTGCTCTACACCATCTATACACATGACTGCACCCCCGCCCACCACAGCAACACCATTGTCAAATTTGCGGATGACACTACGGTGGTGGGACTCATCACCGGGGGGGACGAGTACGCCTACCGGGATGAGGCGGAGCAGCTGACAGTGTGGTGTGGAGAAAATAACCTGCTCCTCAACACCTTAAAGACAAAGGAAATAATAATAGACTTCAGAAAGAATAAAACGGACATGGTACCATTAACTATCAGAGGGGACTGTGTGGAGAGGGTGGCGGATTTCCGCTTCCTGGGAATCCATATTGAGGAGGACCTGACGTGGAGCGTGAACACCTCTGCGCTGCTGAAAAAGGTCCAGCAGAGACTGCACTTCCTGAGGGTGCTCAGGAAGAATAACATCACTCAGAGACTGCTGTTGTCCTTTTATCGGTGCTACATTGAGAGCATCCTAACATACTGTGTATGCGTATGGTACACCAGCTGCACAGCGGCTCAGAGGAAAGCGCTCCAGAGGGCCATTGACAACGCCCAGAGGATTGTCGGCTGCCCTCTACTTACCTTGGAGGACTTACACAGTTCCCGCTGCATCAAAAAATCCCAGAGTATTATAAAGGACATTTCCCACCCCGGACACTCCCTGTTTGAACTGTTACCGTCAGGCAGACGGTACAGATCTACAAGGACAAGGACAAACAGACTTAAAAATAGTTTTTACCCCACTGCTATAAAGGCACTAAATGTAGCCGCCAAGGAACGCAGGGGCGATACATAATAAGAGACTGTGAAATCGACAGAAGGATGTAGGGTTGGGTGTTTATGCGTGCTATTTTCATGATATTTATTTTAGTTGTTTATCTTTTTTAAAATATTTTACCTTGTATGTATCGTTAGCTTTTAGAAATGTTTGAATGGTGCACTGACTGGCTGACATTTTACAATTTCGTTGTACATGGCTCATGTTACAATGACAATAAAGGAACTATTCTATTCTATTCTATCTTACGCGACTGCTTTAAGTCAGCAGTCACGGATTCTGCAGCTAACCTGAATGAGTGCGTCTCTGCCGTGACTGGCTTGATCAACAAGTGAGTGGAAGACTGTGTACCGCCGAAGTCAATCCGAGTGTTCCCCAATCGGAAACCATGGATGTACATTCACAGGTCCGATGCACACAAGTCAAACGATCCCAAGCGATCCAAGAAGCCACGCTGTGGTCTCCGCAAAGCCATCAAGGATGCCAAGAGGCAATACCGGTTGAAATTTGCGTCCCAGTACAATCTCTGGGTCACACGGAGAATGTGGCACGGTCTGATTCAGATAAATGGATGCAAAGAATGTTTAGCCAATATCATTGGTGATAGTGCAAACCCACCTGATGAACTGAATACTTTGTATGGTGACTTCTGGCTCTTCAGACTCTAGTGTGGCTCTCCCCAGGGTGACAGTTGCAGAGGTTAGAGCGGCCTTCCTGTGGGTAAATCCACGAAATGCAACAGGCCCAGACGGAGTTCCTGGCCGTGGCCTTAGTAGCTGCGCGGAAAAGCTAGCACCTGTATTGGTAGACATCTTTGTTCTCTGCCTACTCCGTTATCAGGTACCCAGCTGCTTCTTGAAGACCACCATCATTCCAGTGTCGAGGAAAGGCAAGACCTCAAGTTTAAACGACCACCGAACAGTAGCCTTGACATCCACCATCATGAAATGTTTTGGGAGTCTTGTAATGGAACGCATTATATCCAGTCTACCCAGCGGCCTTGACTCACTGCAGTTCGCCTACCGTCACAACAGGTCCACGGACGATGCCATCGCCCTAGCCCTACACTCATTCCCAGATCACCTGGACCGTAGTAATTGCCGGGATTCTGAAATACAAGTGTGAAGCAAGATAAACGCAGAAGACTCAGATGACACCCGTGGAGTGAGGAAAACGTATCGAATGTCCGAAGTGAGTGACCTAATAAAAGAACTGATAGTCCAAAGCAAATGCATATTTCGCACAACTCAAGCGCACCTGAGTTAGAGTGTAAATTACATCGCCATCGCACAAAATCATTGTTACAAAATCAGTTCAAGCCGAACAATAGAAATAGAAATAGCCGATCATGTTTACTTATTGCTAAAGTCGATTTGGTAGCTATATTCCAAATGTTGTGGCTGTATAAATGCACCATCTTCAACATGTCTCAAGTACCGTTACTGAAAGCTCGTTCTTTATACCCATCACCATCTGAGTGTAAAGGTCTTTCCATCCAGTTCCTTGTAAATCTTGCCTCTCAACCTTCTGACCTCTGTTATTTGCTTCTCCATTCTGGGTAAATGGCGGTGCATTCACACTATTTATTCCCCTCACGATTTATACACCTTTGTAAGATGACCCCCCCCCCCCCGGTCTCCTGCCACCCAATGAATATAGAACTTAACTCCACCTAGAGCTCTGGCCATAAAGATAATTATGATCGAAGCCCTGCTTTAACTAACAACGGTGATACCACAAATGGAAAATACGTATATTGACTGGACCGAGAGCCACGAGTCACACGGCAGAGAAACAGCCCAGCAACTATCCTTGTCTACGATTTCCAATTAATGTCCCATTTACCAGCACATGCTTCGTAGACTATTGTGCTTTGACGTTGTCTCATTTAAAGAGCGCGATGCGGATCTTCAACTCGGTGCAGAGATTGAAGTCCTGATTTGTCCCTCGAAAAAAAAGTGGCCTTCAAAGGACCAACAGTTGATCAGATGATCTACCCTGTCACCTTCACGATAGTACGTACGTACGGATAGTACGGTCTGTCATCCCTACTCCATGGCGGATATTTTTCTATGGAACAGATGCGCCACCATACTGCGAACTATGTTCTGCATTCTGTATCTTCCCTTTGCTTTATCTATTGTTCTTGAGTTTGAACTGATAACATCTGTATATCGTATTTAATCCGTTTAGATCGCATGTAAAACAACGTTATTCATGCGCCTCGACACACGTGACAATAATGAACGTGAACCTGAAGCCTAAATCTCAATCCACCTTTCAACTTAATTGTTTACACATTTACAAACCAAGGAGGCTTCATAGTTAATAGAAGCATTGTATCATTAATCATTTTACCTATGCACATCGGCACAGTTTAATACGAATTTTACATCGGGTTCAAAAAAGGATTGGTGTTCCTACCGATCTCTCGTTCACCAAATGCAAAGATGCAGCTCCCAGAAGAAAGGTGGACTGGAATTATGCAAGGTGGCTTGAGAAAAGATTGTTAGTTATTCCAAATACCTGGACAAGTCTGGGTTTGGTGGAAACTATAAAACTACATGCAGAAAGATATTCTGTGTCATGAACTATATTCTTCATTCTGTATCTTCCCCTCAACCCGATCTATTGCACTTGTCTTTACACAGATTGTTTTTGTGTGTGGAATATTTGAACTGAGTGAAAAGCATATAAAGCAAAGCTTTGCACTGCGCCTCGTTACATGTGGTAATAATAGACCTACCCTGACTAAATGAACTGAAATAAATAACAACTCTGATCAGAGCGAGAATGGACGTACTACGATGCTGACTAAGATTGTATACGAGACACAGGCGGTGTTGATATAAAAGAGAAGGTGATGAGTGGCTATTATCCAGAAATGGATTGTTGGGCAATGGCGAGGAGAAGGTGAAGTGTGGGGACGGGAACAAGAAAACAAAATACACGCTGATACCGGGTTGCGGCCCGTAGTAATTCTCCGGCATCTGAAATACAAGAGCATGTCAGGATATACTCAGATGACAGAAGACATCCGCGGAGAGAAGGAATATATGTTATGTCAGAAGTTTTTTGATCTCATCAAAACTCCGATATTGACTAACAACATGCAGTGTGGTATCAATATTCAAACCAAAAGCAACGCCAAACATCGGTGCTGCTCGTCGGCGCACCTGGACATTGTTGCAGAATCAGTTCCTGCTCAACATTTATTGCACAACAGCTACCTAATTATTATAAGAAAATAACTGCAGATGCTGGTACAAATCGATTTATTCACAAAATGCTGGAGTAACTCAGCAGGTCAGGCAGCATCTCGGGAGAGAAGAAATGGGTGACGTTTCGGGTCGAGACCCTTCTTCAGACTGAATTATTTATTGCTACTGTCTCATTGGCATCTGTATTTCCAGACGCTCTGGCTGTAGAACACTTCACAACTACCTCCTTCGACTGCTAGTCCCATGTACCCATCACCGTTGGAGTGTAAATTCCTTCCTTCAGTTTCTTTTAAATCTTCCCACTCTGACGCGGAGCAATCACATTGAAGCGACACCTTAGAAGGCACACAAACGAAAACAAA
>NC_135991.1:5693084-5773981 GCF_053455715.1 Rhinoraja longicauda | reverse complement strand
ACTGACCTCTCTCCCTCTCCCTCTCCCTTTCTTCCTCCCCTCTCCCCCCCCTCTCTCTGTCTCTGCCCTCTCCTCTCTCTCATATCTCTCTCTCCCAGTCTCTTCCCCCCCACGCTCTTTCCCACCTCTCTCCCCCTTCTCTCTCCATATTTCAATTTCCCCAGTCTCTCTCTCCTTCACTATCACCCCCCTCGCTTCCCCTCTCTCTCTGCCCTTTCTCCATCTCGCTCTCTGTGCTCTCCCCTTCTCTCTCCCTCCTTATCCCCTGTCTCCCATCCTCTTTCTCTCGCATCTCTTTCTACCCCGAGTCTCTCCCCCCTCAACTCTCTCCCCGTCTCTCCCGCCTCCACTCCCTCTCTCATTCTCATCTCACTCCCCATCTCTGCCCTCTCTCTCTCTCCCCTCTTTCTTTCCCCACTCTTTCTCCCCCCCCCACTTTATGACACACTTACAATAATAAATTAAACTAATATTTGATCCGCCCTCTCCCCCTCTCTTTCTCATACTCTCTCTCCCCCTCTCTCTCTCCCATCTCTCTCTCCCATCTTTCCCTCTCCCACACACCCCTGTCTTCCTCCCCTATCTCACTCTCTCCCCTCTGTCTTCCCCTCTCTCAAACGTACCCCTCCCCTCTCCCCCCCCTCTCGCTCTGTTCCAAAACACCACCACCAATCCAGTGTAGATGTTGACCATCATGTGGACTCTGGATAAAGGAGGGGGGGAGTGGTGGGGATGTTTCGTAGATACGGGGAGGATACGGGCGTTTTGTTCTCTCCCCTTTCTTTCCCCTTCCCCCTCTCCCTCTGCCCCTCCAATTTATTATAATTATTTTGCAAGAATAAAGTAAACTAATATTTGATACCGTATCTCCCACTCCAATATGTAACAAACAAATGGAACCGTTGTGCCGAAACCTCTCCTGCATTGGTGCAGCACCCACTCCCTCTCCCCCTCCCTCACCTCCTCCTCTCACCCTCCTCCTCCCCTCCCTCCGTCCCTCCCCTCTCCATCCCTAGTAGATAGATTTAAACTTTAACATGAGAAGTACTTTTAAAATATTACATCAATTTCAATGAAACTACTTCCATTAGCACCAAAGGGATAACAGTGAGCAAGGTGGGCCTAATATTGTCGCGCAATCCTGTACAGTTTTGGAAGTAGTTCACGAACATACAAACAAACAAACGAGAGTTTTAGTATCAACAATAAATTAAACTAATATTTGTTATCCACTCTGTCTCCCTCCCCTTCCTTCACTCTCACTCTCCCCTCTTTCTCTCCCCCTCCTCTTTTAGGAATACATTTACAATAATAAATTAAACTAAACTAATATTTTATACAACCCCCCCCTCTCTCCCCTCTCTCCCGCTCCCCTCTCTCTCTCGCCCTCTCTACTTTCTCTTTCCCTCTCTCTGCCCTCTCCCTCTCTGTATCTCTCTCCCCTTTGAACAGAACAGAACAGAATAGCTTTATTGTCATTCGTTTTACCGAACGAAATTAATTTGCCAACAGTCACAGAGCAAAAAAACAAAAAACACAAGACACACAACCCAAGTTGCTGCTTTACAGCGAATGCAGCGCCAGAGACTCAGGTTCGACCCTGACTACGGGTGCTGCACTATAAGGAGTTTGTACGTTCTCCCCGTGACCTGCGTGGGTTTTCTCCGAGATCTTCGGTTTCCTCCCACACTCCAAAGACGTACAGGTATGTAGATTAATTGGCTGGGTAAAATGTAAAAATTGTCCCTAGTGGGTGTAGGATAGTGTTAATGTACGGGGATCGCTGGGCGGCACGGACTTGGTAGGCCAAAAAGGCCTGTTTCCGGCTGTATATATATGATATGATATGATATGATATGAACACAAACATCCATCTCAGTGACTCCAAACACCCCCTCACTGTGATGGAAGGCAAAAAAACTTCCTCTCTCTTCCCCCAAGCCCCTCTCACGGACAGACAGCTCGACCCCTACCGAGGCGACCGACCCGCACAGCCCCCGCAAGGAGATGGAAGGTCCCGCGGCCGAGCCGTACCGGGCGATGGAAGGTCCCGCGGCCGCACCGGGCGATGGAAGGTCCCGCGGCCGAGCCGTACCAGGCAATGAAAGGCCCCGCGGCCGAGCCGTACCGGGCGATGGAAGGCCCCGCGGCCGAGCCTCGCCCCGAGGAAGAGGGCTAAAAAAATGTTTAAAAAAAAATAAAAAGTCTTTGATTACGTTGGCTGATTTCTTTTCGAGCCAACGTGATGTGTAGATGGAGTCAATGGTGGAACGCCTGGTCTGTGTGATGGATTGGCCTCCATTGGCCTCCTTACCATCTCGGAGGCTTCGGCCGTGGGCCCTGCAGACCGCAACATCGGGAGTTCGCAGGTCCCTGGCTGGCGACCGGTTTTTGGGAGCTCCAGCCGTAGCAGCTTCGACCGCCCCGAAGCGCGAGGTACGATCGACCCGCTCGCAGGCCCTTCATCGCCCTGCGTGGCTAGGCCGCGGCACTTTCCATCGCCCGGTGGGGGCTCAGGACTTTCATCGGCCTGCTCGGCTCGGCCCTGGGACTTTCCATCGCCCGGTGGGGGCTTCAAAAATTTGGGAGCCTCGATCACCTCGTGGCACCACGGGAGAAGAATGAGGAGGAGATAAGACTTTTCTTTGCCTTCCATCACAGTGAGGGTGTACCTAGAGCAATCACTGTGATGGCTGTTTGTGTAAAAAATTGTATCTGTGTGTCCTGTGCTTTTTGTTGTCTACTGCCGGACCCTGACGTGAGAGGACGCTGGCGCTGTTTATTCGCCGCTTCTCCGTTAGGATAGTTTGTCTGTTTGTTTTTATGTTATGATTGTTCTTGTAAAGCGCTTTGAGCTCCCGATAAGGCGCTATATAAAATAAATGCTTATTATTATTATTATTATTTATAACTCCCTGCAATTTCTCGCGGTCTGCACAGACATCTCCCCGATCATATAAGATTATTAAGAGATTGGACACGCTGGAGGCAGGAAACATGTTCCCAATGTTGGGGGAGTCCAGAACCATGGGCCACAGTTTAAGAATAAGGGGTAGGCCATTTGGAATGGCGATGAGGAAAACGTTTTTCACTCAGAGAGTTGTAAATCTGTGGAATTCTCTCCCTCAGAAGGTAGTGGAGGCCAATTCTATGGACGCTTTCAAGAGAGAGCTAGATAAAGCACATAATGATAGCGGAGTCAGGGGGTATGGGGAGAATGCAGGAACGGGGTACTGATTGAGAATGATCAGCCATGATCACATTGAATGGCGGTGCTGGCTCGAGGAGCCGAATGGCCTCCTCCTGCACCTATTGTCTATTATCTTTACTCCAGTAATGCACATGCACGGTCATTAATACGGTCCGCGATACGGTATCAGGTGTTTTACTGTGATCTTCCTCCTGACTCCTCACCATGTCTTCGCATTTGTCCAACAGTTCATTTGTGGTTAACCCCCATTCAGTACCTTCTCTTATACATCAACACTGTTTGTGCTACATGTACAATGTTAGTAGTCATCTTAGTCCGAATATTCAGCTCTGATCATAGTTGTTACTTATGTCAGATCATTAGGTTAGGTGAGGTTAGACTACGACTATTATCATCACATGTTCCGAGGTGCAGTGAAAAGCGTGGGTTTGCACGCTATCCGCTCAGTTTAGATACACCATCAACTACAATCAGTTAAAGTCCGTAGATGGAGCGAGGAAGATACAGAAAGCAGAAAATTGTTCATTACATAGAATGTAATGCTGAATATCGTCACATTGCCTCATTCTATTCTCCAAAGAACAGGACAAGTGCAATTGGAGAAATCGAGTTCTGTGAAAACAGAGAGCAAAGAATTCCTGCAAAAATATGGCCTACTGTGCCGAGGTGCACAGCTCGAACGACGGATGAAGCAATGCTTGTATGACCGATGAAAGATCCTGCTGGTTTCGTGTTGTTGTAAACACTGAAGGTGACAGGCGCTTTAGGTTTTAGCTTCAGTTTTAGATTTAATATTGTTGCATGTACCGAGGTGCAGCAAACAGCTTTGTTCTGCATGCTATCCAAACAGGTTACATTTCTCATATATTGAAGCTGTCGGTTCAAACTCGTGGACAAAAGGCACTTGTTTATGCGGATCCACTCAGAGCGGGGTAACTGTATGGATTCACACAGCGGGTAGCAGACATATAGAATGAGCTGCAAAAGATGGTAGTTTAAATACAAACTGTAGATGGGCTATTGCATGCCCATTTAACATCATTTAAAATACATTTGGACAAGCACATCTAGGAAGAGTTGAGAGTGATTCACGGCAACGGCGGCAGTTGGGACGTTGTAGATGGGGTACATTAATCGGCGTTGGCAGGCTGGGCGGAAGGACAATAGATAGAGCAAAGTGGAAGTTACAGCGTGCAGAATCCATGTATCAGTTCTGCAGCGCATGGTTGTACATCTGTACCCCAGACGAAGTTCAATGTCCATGATGGGGTAGAGGGAATTGAATTAGTATCCTCGCCTACGGAGGGACCGTTCATAAGCCCAATAACGGAGGAAATGAACCTATTCGTAAGTCTGGTGATGCGCGCTTTCAAGCTTCCCTCTCATTTGCCGGATTGGAGTTGGGGAAAGAAGAACTGAGTGGGGTTGGCCACGTCTTTGATTATGTTGGGTGCTTGGGTAATGTTATGCAGCGTGGAATGTAGATGGATAATATGATTGGTCTGGGGTCTCTAATAGACTGGGCTATATTTACAATCCTCTGCAATTTTCGCGGTCCTGGCAGAGTTATTCCCAAACCAATCTGCCATGAAACGTGACAATATTCTTGTAGAAACATTGAAAATAGGTGCAGGAGGAGGACATTTGGCCTTTCGATCCAGCACCGCCTTTCATTGTGATCATGGCTCATCATACAAAAGCAGTAACCTGTGCCTGCCCTCTCCCCATATCCCTTGATTCCACTAGCCCCTCGAGCATTATCTAACTCTCTTTCAAATTCATCAAAGTGAATTGACCACCACTGCCTTCTTTGGCAGAGAAATCCATAAATTCACAACTCTCTGGGAGAATAAGTTTCTTTTCACCTCAGTTTTGTTTTCGTTTGTGTGCCTTCTAAGGTGTCGCTTCAATGTGATTGCTCCGCGTCAGAGTGGGAAGATTTAAAAGAAACTGAAGGAAGGAATTTACACTCCAACGGTGATGGGTACATGGGACTAGCAGTCGAAGGAGGTAGTTGTGAAGTGTTCTACAGCCAGAGCGTTTGGAAATACAGATGCCAATGAGACAGTAGCAATAAATAATTCAGTCTGAAGAAGGGTCTCGACCCGAAACGTCACCCATTTCTTCTCTCCCGAGATGCTGCCTGACCTGCTGAGTTACTCCAGCATTTTGTGAATAAATCGATTTGTACCAGCATCTGCAGTTATTTTCTTATAATAATTAGGTAGCTGTTGTGCAATAAATGTTGAGCAGGAACTGATTCTGCAACAATGTCCAGGTGCGCCGACGAGCAGCACCGATGTTTGGCGTTGCTTTTGGTTTGAATATTGATACCACACTGCATGTTGTTAGTCAATATCGGAGTTTTGATGAGATCAAAAAACTTCTGACATAACATATATTCCTTCTCTCCGCGGATGTCTTCTGTCATCTGAGTATATCCTGACCTCCTCTTGTATTTCAGATGCCGGAGAATTACTACGGGCCGCAACCCGGTATCAGCGTGTATTTTGTTTTCTTGTTCCCGTCCCCACACTTCACCTTCTCCTCGCCATTGCCCAACAATCCATTTCTGGTTAATAGCCACTCATCACCTTCTCTTTTATATCAACACCGCCTGTGTCTCGTATACAATCTTAGTCAGCATCGTAGTACGACCATTCTCGCTCTGATCAGAGTTGTTATTTATTTCAGTTCATTTAGTCAGGGTCTATTATTACCACATGTAACGAGGTGCAGTGCAAAGCTTTGTTTTATATGCTTTTCACTCAGTTCAAATATTCCACACACAAAAACAATCTGTGTAAAGACAAGTGCAATAGATCGGGTTGAGGGGAAGATACAGAATGAAGAATATAGTTCATGACACAGAATATCTTTC
This sequence comes from Rhinoraja longicauda, assembly GCF_053455715.1. NCBI lineage: Eukaryota > Metazoa > Chordata > Chondrichthyes > Rajiformes > Arhynchobatidae > Rhinoraja > Rhinoraja longicauda. Next base: position 5,767,889 of record NC_135991.1, on the reverse strand, counting down.
TGCATGTAGTTTTATAGTTTCCACCAAACCCAGACTTGTCCAGGTATTTGGAATAACTAACAATCTTTTCTCAAGCCACCTTGCATAATTCCAGTCCACCTTTCTTCTGGGAGCTGCATCTTTGCATTTGGTGAACGAGAGATCGGTAGGAACACCAATCCTTTTTTGAACCCGATGTAAAATTCGTATTAAACTGTGCCGATGTGCATAGGTAAAATGATTAATGATACAATGCTTCTATTAACTATGAAGCCTCCTTGGTTTGTAAATGTGTAAACAATTAAGTTGAAAGGTGGATTGAGATTTAGGCTTCAGGTTCACGTTCATTATTGTCACGTGTGTCGAGGCGCATGAATAACGTTGTTTTACATGCGATCTAAACGGATTAAATACGATATACAGATGTTATCAGTTCAAACTCAAGAACAATAGATAAAGCAAAGGGAAGATACAGAATGCAGAACATAGTTCGCAGTATGGTGGCGCATCTGTTCCATAGAAAAATATCCGCCATGGAGTAGGGATGACAGACCGTACTATCCGTACGTACGTACTATCGTGAAGGTGACAGGGTAGATCATCTGATCAACTGTTGGTCCTTTGAAGGCCACTTTTTTTTCGAGGGACAAATCAGGACTTCAATCTCTGCACCGAGTTGAAGATCCGCATCGCGCTCTTTAAATGAGACAACGTCAAAGCACAATAGTCTACGAAGCATGTGCTGGTAAATGGGACATTAATTGGAAATCGTAGACAAGGATAGTTGCTGGGCTGTTTCTCTGCCGTGTGACTCGTGGCTCTCGGTCCAGTCAATATACGTGTTTTCCATTTGTGGTATCACCGTTGTTAGTTAAAGCAGGGCTTCGATCATAATTATCTTTATGGCCAGAGCTCTAGGTGGAGTTAAGTTCTATATTCATTGGATGGCAGGAGACCGGGGGGGGGGGGGGTAATCTTACAAAGGTGTATAAATCGTGAGGGGAATAAATAGTGTGGATGCACCGCCATTTACCCAGAATGGAGAAGCAAATAACAGAGGTCAGAAGGTTAAGAGAGGCAGGATTTACAAGGAACTGGAAGGAAAGACCTTTACACTCAGATGGTGATGGTATAAAGAACGAGCTTTCAGTAACGGTACTTGAGACATGTTGAAGATGGTGCATTTATACAGCCACAACATTTGGAATATAGCTACCAAATCGACTTTAGCAATAAGTAAACAAGATCGGCTATTTCTATTTCTATTGTTCGGCTTGAACTGATTTTGTAACAATGATTTTGTGCGATGGCGATGTAATTTACACTCTAACTCAGGTGCGCTTGAGTTGTGCGAAATATGCATTTGTTTTGGACTATCAGTTCTTTTATTAGGTCACTCACTTCGGACATTCGATACGTTTTCCTCACTCCACGGGTGTCATCTGAGTCTTCTGCGTTTATCTTGCTTCACACTTGTATTTCAGAATCCCGGCAATTACTACGGTCCAGGTGATCTGGGAATGAGTGTAGGGCTAGGGCGATGGCATCGTCCGTGGACCTGTTGTGACGGTAGGCGAACTGCAGTGGGTCAAGGCCGCTGGGTAGACTGGATATAATGCGTTCCATTACAGGACTCCCAAAACATTTCATGATGGTGGATGTCAAGGCTACTGTTCGGTGGTCGTTTAAACTTGAGGTCTTGCCTTTCCTCGACACTGGAATGATGGTGGTCTTCAAGAAGCAGCTGGGTACCTGATAACGGAGTAGGCAGAGAACAAAGATGTCTACCAATACAGGTGCTAGCTTTTCCGCGCAGCTACTAATGCCACGGCCAGGAACTCCGTCTGGGCCTGTTGCTTTTCGTGGATTTACCCACAGGAAGGCCGCTCTAACCTCTGCAACTGTCACCCTGGGGAGAGCCACACTAGAGTCTGAAGAGCCAGAAGTCACCATACAAAGTATTCAGTTCATCAGGTGGGTTTGCACTATCACCAATGGTATTGGCTAAACATTCTTTGCATCCATTTATCTGAATCAGACCGTGCCACATTCTCCGTGTGACCCAGAGATTGTACTGGGACGCAAATTTCAACCGGTATTGCCTCTTGGCATCCTTGATGGCTTTGCGGAGACCACAGCGTGGCTTCTTGGATCGCTTGGGATCGTTTGACTTGTGTGCATCGGACCTGTGAATGTACATCCATGGTTTCCGATTGGGGAACACTCGGATTGACTTCGGCGGTACACAGTCTTCCACTCACTTGTTGATCAAGCCAGTCACGGCAGAGACGCACTCATTCAGGTTAGCTGCAGAATCCGTGACTGCTGACTTAAAGCAGTCGCGTAAGATGTCATCCGCGTCCGTTGTCTATCTTTTTACAACTCTCTGTATCAGATTCTCCTGCTTCAATTGTTGCTGCTTGTTGGCAGGGAGCAGATGCAGAGCTCGGTGGTCAGATTTCCCTGAAATGTATCCGAAGGACAGGGCGACAGGGAACAATCCCTACAGGATGGATGATGCGAGCCTGGACGTGGGAACACATAGAATGCACTGAAGGGACACAGTGGAACACGTCAATGCTGAGTAATGTTCCGTGCTCCAGTTTGCTCATTGTATTGTTTATTTACCTGGGTGGATGGACGTATGTTCCTGTGTGTATCTTCTCACACACCGCGGTAATTCTTTGATGGAGACCATCAGGAGTCCACATAGTGCCAGGAACACCAGCAGAAAGAGACGGGAAAACACGGAGAGATAGAGACATGAATACTCACAGAGAGAAGTAGGAACATTCACGGAAACAGGCAGGACCCTCCCCTAATTCTACATCGGTTTGCCTTCTCCTGGTTTCCCATTTGCGGGAACACTCCCCTATTTCCACATTTACAGTTTCCCTCCGCTAACTTCATATTTGTTGTTTATCCACCCGCCATACTTCAATAACGGTGCACCCACAAATCCCCATTTGTGGTGCCCTCCCCTAATTGAACATTTACCGGTGCTCTCCCATAATCACCATATATAAGGGCCTTCTCCTAAATGACCATTTAATGTGATGCCCCACAATTGACCAAGCCCTTAATTTGAGTAGTTGAGTGTATAATCCCAGTACCGTCGATAAAATGCACAGAAAATAGAAAAAAACAAGTGAGAAGACGTGTGGTCGGTTGGAAGAATGGCGCGTGTTTCACCGTGGAAGTATGATGCAAGTGTGATCATGTGTCCGCGGTTAAGGATGCGGGATAGGGGATTCAATTGTAAGGGGAATAGATAGGCGTTTCTGCGGCCGCAAACGAGACTCCAGGATGGTATGTTGCCTCCCTGGTGCAAGGGTCAGGGATATCTCTGAGCGACTGCAGGATATTCTGAGGGGGGAGGGTGAGCAGCCAGTTGTCGTGGTGCACGTTGGCACCAACGATTTAGGTAAAAAAACGGGATGAGGTCCTACAAGGAGAGCTAGGAGATAAACTAAAAAGTAGGACCTCAAAGGTAATAATCTCTGGATTACTACCAGTGCCACGTGCTAGTCAGAGTAGGAATAGGAGGATATTTTATATGAATACGTGGCTTGAAAAATGGTGCAAGGGGGAGGGATTCAAATTTTTAGGACATTGGAACCAGTTCTGGGAGAGGTGGGACCAGTACAAACAGGACGGTCTGCACCTGAGCTGGAATGGAACCAATGTCCTAGGGGGAGTGTTTGCTAGTGCTGTCGGGAAGGATTTAAACTAATGTGGCAGGGGGATGGGAGCTGGAGCAGAGAGACTGATGGGTGTAAAATGAGGGTAGAAGCAACAGGTAGCAAGGTGAAAAGTAAAAGTGGCAGGCAGACAAATCCAGGGCACAAATCAAAAAGGGTCACTTTTCAACATAATCGTACAAGGGGTAAGAGAGTTGTAAAAACAAGCCTGAAGGCTTTGTGTCTCAATGCAAGGAGTATACGTAATAAGGTGGATGAATTAAATGTGGAGATAGTTATTAATGATTATGATATAGTTGGGATTACGGAGACATGGCTCCAGTGTGACCAAGGCTGGGAGCTCAACATCCAGGGATATTCTATATTCAGGCGGGATAGACAGAAAGGAAAAGGAGGTGGGGTAGCGTTACTGGTTAGAGAGGAGATTAAAGCAGTGGAAAGGAAGGACATTAGCTTGGAGGAAGTAGAATCGATATGGGTAGAGCCACGAAACACTAAGGGGCAGAAAACGCTAGTGGGAGTTGTGTACAGGCCACCTAACAGCAGTAGGGAGTTTGGGGATAGCATCAAGCAGGAAATTAGAAATGCATGCACTAAAGGCGCAGCAGTTATAATGGGTGACTTCAATCTACATATTGATTGGGTGAACCAAACTGGCAGGGGTGCTGAGGAAGAGGATTTCTTGGAATGTTTGAGAGATGGTTTTCTAAACCAACATGTCGAAGATCCAACGAGAGAACAGGCCATTCTAGACTGGGTATTGAGTAATGAGGAAGGGTTAGTTAGCAGTCTTGTTGTGCGAGGCCCCTTGGGCAAGAGTGGTCATAATATGGTAGAGTTCTTCATTAGGATGGAGAATGACAAAGTCGATACAGAAACAAGTGTTCTGAACTTAAAGAAAGGTAACTTTGAGGGTATGAGGCGTGAATTGTCCAAGATAGACTGGCGATTGATGCTGAAAGGGTTGACGGTGGACATGCAATGGAAGGCATTTAAAGGTCGCATGGATGAACTACAACAAGTGTTCATCCCAGTTTGGCAAAATAACAAACCAGGAAAGGTAGTGCATCCGTGGCTAACAAGGGAAATCAAGGATAGTATTAAAACAAAAGATCAAGCATACAGATTAGCCAGAAAAAGTAGCATACCAGAGGACTGGGTGAAAGTCAGAGTCCAGCAGAGGAGGACAAAGGGCTTAATTAGGAAAGGGAAAATAGATTATGAGGGGAAACTGGCAAGGAACATAAAAGCAGACTGCAAAAGCTTTTATAGATATGTCAAGAGAAAAAGATTAGTTAAGGCAAATGTAGGTCCCTTGCAGTCGGAAACAGGTGAATTGATCATAGGGAACAAGGAGATGGCAGACCAATTGAACAAATACTTTTGTTCTGTCTTCACTAAGGAAGACATAAACCGTCTGCCGGAAATAGCGGAGGACCGGGGGTCTAATGAGATGGAGGAACTGAGGGAAATCCAGGAAAGTCGGGAAGTGGTGTTAGGTAAATTAAATGGATTAAAGGCAGATAAATCCCCAGGGCAAGATAGGCTGCATCCCAGAGTGCTTAAGGAAGTAGCCTCAGAAATAGTGGATGCATTAGTGATAATTTTTCAAAAAGGGACTGGAGGGTAGCTAATGTAACCCCACTTTTTAAAAAGGGAGGGAGAGAGAAAACGGGGAATTATAGACCAGTTAGCCTAACATCGGTAGTGTGGAAAATGCTAGAGTCAGTTATTAAAGATGTGATAGCATTACATTTGGAAAGTGGTGAAATCGTCGGACAAAGTCAGCATGGATTTACCAAAGGCAAATCATGTCTGACGAATCTTATAGAATTTTTCGAGGATATAACTAGTAGAGTGGATAAGGGAGAACCAGTCGATGTGTTATATCTGGACTTTCAGAAGGCCTTCGACAAGGTCCCACATAGGAGATTGGTGTACAAACTTAAAGCACACGGTATTGAGGGTTCAGTGTTGAGGTGGATAGAAAATTGGTTGGCGGACAGGAAGCAAAGAGTAGGAATAAACGGGTCCTTTTCGGAATGGCAGGCAGTGACTAGTGGGGTACCACAAGGCTCAGTGCTGGGACCCCAGTTATTTACAGGGTATAGTAATGATTTGGACGAGGGAATTGAATGCAACATCTCTAAGTTTGCGGATGATCCGAAGCTGGGTGGCAGTGTTAGCTGCGAGGAGGATGCTAGGAGGCTGCAGAGTTACTTGGATAGATTAGGCGAGTGGGCAAATGCATGGCAGATGCAATATAATGTGGATAAATGTGAGGTTATCCACTTTGGCGGCAAGAACAGGAAAGCAGAGTATTACCTGAATGGTGACCGATTGGGAGAAGGGGAGATGCAACGTGACCTGGGTGTCATGGTGCACCAGTCATTGAAAGCAAGCATGCAGGTGCAGCAGGCAGTGAAGAAAGCGAATGGTATGTTGGCATTCATAGCAAGAGGATTTGAGGTAGGAGCAGGGAGGTTCTGCTGCAGTTGTACAGGGCCTTGGTGAGACCGCACCTGGAGTATTGTGTGCAGTTTTGGTCTCCTAACTTGAGGAAAGACGTTCTTGCCTTAGAGGGAGTACAGAGAAGGTTCACCAGATTGATCCCTGGGATGGCGGGACTTACATATGAGGAAAGACTGGATAGACTGGGCTTGTACTCGCTGGAATTTAGAAGACTGAGGGGGGATCTTATAGAAACATATAAAATTCTTAAGGGGTTGAGAGGCTAGATGTGGGAAGATTGTTCCCGATGTTTGGGGAGTCCAGAACCAGGGGTCACAGCTTAAGGATAAGGGGGAAGTCTTTTGGGACCGAGATGAGAAAACATTTCTTCACACAGAGAGTGGTGAGTCTGTGGAATTCTCTGCCACAGAAGGTAGTTGAGGCCAGTTCATTGGCTATATTTAAGAGGGAGTTACATGTGGCCCTTTTTGCTAAAGGGATCGGGGGTATGGAGAGAAGGCAGGTACAGGCTACTGAGCTGAATGATCAGCCATGATCATATTGAATGGCGGTGCAGGCTCGAAGGGCCGAATGGCCTACTCCTGCACCTATTTGCTATGTTTCTATGTTTCTATGTTTCTAAGAAGCAATATCGAACTCAGGTTCGTGCTACATGTTACAAGCGTGTGAAGATCTCAAGATAGTTTATCGAAATCTCGCAAATAGACTGCCGTGAATGGATCTGTAAAATGCACATTTTATATTTTACAATCAGAATGCAGAAACTTACCAGTATATCAACGAAACTTTCAGCCAATTAATTCATCCAAATGAGTCTGCTTCCAACAGCTTTGCTAAGATCTTGACGTCTTCAGGTGAAGCTGCTACAGCGGTAGCATTCGGCTGCAGTTAAGGGAGAGAGCCCCAATGACAATGAAAGACGTGACAACCCAGAGCCCCTGAAAAATACATTTTCCATATAACGTTCATTTCGTGGTTTAGTTGTGATTTATTGATTTCTGTCGTTTGAAAAAAGCACGTCCCTGCTCAACATTTATATTCTGTTCGGCACCATGGAGTTAAAGAATGTAAATACAAGGAACAGGAGATGCTGGTTTACATTGAACACACAGCAGGTCACGCGAGATGCATGGAATCTAGAAACCGAATTAACCATTCCACATGAACGTAAACTTGATGACTGCAGGTCCGTGACTATGGACATACACAGCGGTGGAACAATTGCTGTCTGTTACCTATAGCAACGAATTGATTCAGATGGTGCAAGGTATGATTACTAACTGTACAAATAAAAATTAAGGCAGATGGGATGGTAGATTGCCAAGATGCATATTAAGAATGACGTTGGGATTTTGATCAGCTGGGAAAGTGGGCGGTGGAATAGAGTGCGGCATTTAGTTTGGATATCTGTGATTTGCTTTATTGATGTAAGTCAGGCCAGGTCCATCCCAGTGATCGGTTCGACGCTGCGGAGCGCTGTAGAACAGGTCGATCGATCACTGTCACAGATCACTGGATTTTGAGTCCCTGGTGGATACGATGGTAGTGATATTTTGGCACGATGTCTTTCATTTGTTACGGTATTAAGTGCAGATGTTGGGACGTTATATCACAGTTTACAAGACGTTGGTGAGGCCGCGCTTGTTTGCAGTTCCCTTGCCGTCCACTTGATGTCGCCATTATTCAAAAGCTCCAAATTGCATAATCCTCAGGATTTTATTCCCCAGATATGGTTCTGTGCTTCATTGGCTCAGAAGCCAAAATCAGGACATCGAACAGCTCGCTTCAATTAATACTAAATATTATATATTTGTTTAAAGTATTTTTCAACCAGCCCAGGTGGGTTCTAAATTATGCCCCACCGCGGACAGTCCTGAAAACAATAACAGGCTGACTGCCTACATAGTCTCTGAGACTCTGACAGTCAAACAATGACGATGCTATTTATAGAGTTATAGTCAAACAGCACGAACAAAGACCTTTTGGAAGCGGACGCCGAGGCCAAGCAATATGTCCAAATAATTTAGTCCAACTTCCCCACATTTTTTCCATGGTCCACCATCCATTTTTATCCACCTATTCTTTCAAACGTCTCTTGTACATTCTAATCGAAGCACATCTCTTCAGCTTCATCTGGCACCCAGTTCCACCGACCCACAACTTCCTGTGTAACCGAGTTGCCTCTCAGGTCTCTTCTGACGCCATGGTCTCTCCATTGAAAACTATGTTATCCAGCTCTCGATTCCACACCCTCGAAAAATGACAGCACCGTCTACCTTTCCTATGCCCCTAATGATGATATATACTTCCGTAATGTCATCGGTCAACCATCTACTCTCCGTGGAAAACCTACCAAGTTGTCCGGCCGCTCTTTAAGTCTAAAGCCCTCACTTCCAGGCAACAACGTGTGATTTTTCCCCCTACGTTCTCAGTTGAATGTATTCCTTCCAATAGCTCGAAGATCAGAACTGCGCTCAGTGCTGGTTGTTTGGTCCCACGGATGCTACGTATAATTCAGGCGACCACCTGGAATACTAAGTGCCGTACCACTTACCTACGGGGGCATTTCATCTCTATCAAAGCGTCTACGATCACATAACACACAAACCCATACGTAAGGTGCCAGTGGACGGATTATACTCGGTCATGAACTACCTTTAAGGACTAAACTCTGATGCCCTGCTTATTATCTGCGGTGACATCAATCAATCCAACTTCAGGGGTGCAATGGTATCTAAACTCAGCAAGCCTATTGTCTCACGCTGGGCATCCGCTCGCTGGGTTACACCACCATCTAGAATGCCTAGCGTTCCAGAGCTACAACCTTGCTTTCATTGACAGCATGCAGAAGAAAATGTTTATGGCAAATGGAAGTGGAGGAATGGGGTCCCGCTATCCTGTGTAGGTCTACAGGACGACGGTGGAGAGAGTCAAAATCTTCAAATTATTGGACGTGCATACCTCTGAAAATCTTTCCCGGACCCGGCACATTAATGCAATGATAAAGAAAGCTCATCGACGTCTCTACGTTCTGAACAGATTGAGGAAGTTCGGTCTGTCAATACTCTTGGATGTCTACACTTCTGCAGTGGAGAGCATATTGCCCGGTTGTATCACGGTCTGGTTCGACAACTTGAAGGCCCAAGAGCGAGGAAGACTGCAAAAAGTAAGTACTAGCCAGTGGGTATATCAAGGGAACTGAGCTCCCAATCATCGAGGGATCTGCAGAAGTTACTGTCTCAAAGAGGCAGCCAGCTTCATCAGTGACACAGGCGACACACTCGTTTCACTCCTGCTATCGGAATGAAAAGATAGGAGCCTGAAAAGTCTATGTTCAGCATCAGCTTCTTCTCTAAAATCATGAGGCCATTAAACACTACAACATCCAAACCAAATTTGAAGATTTTGAGAGGTGCCTGGGTCCTGGACTTTCTCACCGCCAGGCCCCAAGTGGTCAGGATAGGGGCACACATATCTAGCCCCCTCGCCCTGAACATAGGATCCCCCTGGGTTGCGTCCATAGGCCCCTACTGTACTTCCTGTACACACAATGACTGTGCGGCCAGGTTCAGCTCAAACTCCATCATCAGGTCTGCTGATGACACTGTGGTGGTGGGCCGGATCTTCGACAACGATGAGAAGGCCTACAGGGAGGAGGTGGCTGATCTGGTACTCTGGTGTCAGGACAATAGCCTCCTCTTGAATGTCAAAAAAGCTGAGGAGCTGATTGTGGACTTTAGAAGGGCTCAACATCCAAGGACGTACACGCCACTGGAGATAAACGGGTCTACTGTGGATAGGATGAGCAGTTTTAAATACTTGGGAGTCCACATCAAAGAGGATCTGACATAGGCAACGCACATTGCCGCACTGGTGGGTAAGGCAAAGCAGCGCCTTTACCATCTCAGACAGCTGAGGGAATTCAGAGTGTCTCTAAGGATCGTTCATTGCATCTACTCTGAGGCTGTAGAGAGCATCCTGTCCGGCAATATCACAGTCTGGTTTGGGAACAGCTCTGCCAAGGACAGGATGGCCCTGCAGAGAGTAGTGCGTTCGGCAGAATGCATCATGGGATCTACACTCGCCCCCCTGCAGGACCTATACATCAGGAGGTGCAGATCCAGAGCAAGCAAGATCATGAGGGACCCCTACCACCTCAGCAACGGACTGTTCCAGCTGCTACGGCCAGGTAAACGCCTCCGCTGTCACGCTGTGAAAACAGAGAGGATGACACGGAGTTTCTTCCTACAGGCCATCAGGACTGTTAACTTTTATAAATGCAGGGACTACATTTTGTCTTCTCTGTATTAAGTGTATTAACTTTATTTATAATAATAATAATAATAGTAAACATTTATTTTTTATAGCGCTTTTCCAAATGCTCAAAGACGCTTTACAAAAACAGTCAAGACATAAAAACAAACAGACAAACTATCCTGACTTAAAAGCGGCGAACAAATAGCGCCAGCGTCCTCTCACGTCACGGTCTGGCAGTAGACAATAAAGAACACAAGACACACAATTACAATTTTTAACTCAAACAGCCATCACAGTGATTGCTCCAGGCACAGCCTCGCTGTGATGGAAGGCAAAGAAAAGTCTTATCTCCTCCTCATTCTTCCCCCGTGGTGCCACGAGGCGATCGAGGCTCCCAACTCTTGAAGCCCCCACCGGGCGATGGAAAGTCCCAGGGCCGAGAAGAGCAGGCCGATGAAGGTCCTGAGCCCCCACCGGGCGATGGAAAGTGCCGCGGCCAGGCCACGCAGGGCGATGAGGGGCCTGCGAGCGTGTCAATCAAACCTCGGGCTCCGGGGCTGTCGAAGCTGCTACGGCTGGAGCTCCCGAAAGCCGGTCGCCAGCCAGGGACCTGCGAACTCCAGATGTTGCGGTCTGCAGGGCCCACGACGGAAGCCTCCGAGATGGTAAGTCCAGGCCCTGCGAACGGAGTCTTCAAGGTCGATCCCACCTGGAGGCCGCCGACTCCACGGTGTTAGGCCTTAGCGCGAACGGAGACACAACACGGTAAAGGTCGCCTCTCCGTTGAGGAGGAGATTGGAAAAAAGGTCCCCCCCCCTCGCCACATATATACACAGTTAAAAATAAATCAAAACATACATTTAGACGATAACAATAGATAAAAAAACAAGAAAAAGACAGAGAGACTGCCGGTGAGCCGCATCTGCAGAACGCAGCCACGCCCCCTGGTATAAATGGATGGGTCGCATGCAGAAAACAAATTGTGCTGCATCTCTGTACACCTGACAATAAAGAAACCATTGAACATGCATGCAGTCAAGCCAAACTCGAGTACAACAGGTAGAGCATAAGAAAGGTATAGAGTGAAGAATATAGTTATCAGCATAACAGCTCTAGAGAAAAAAAGTCCAAAATCTGAAACGAGTGGAGAATTGGACTGTACCCTAGTTTATAGAAGGACTCGAAGATCGACACCAAATGCTGGAGTAACTCAACGGGACCGGCAGCATCTCTGGGGATAAGGAATAGGTGATGTTTCGGGTTGAGACTCTTCTTCAGACTGTTCAGAAGCCTGGTAACAGAGGGGAGAGAGCTGCTCCTGAGTTTGACAGTGCACTTTTCAAGCTTCTCTATCTTTTACCTGACAGGAGCGGGGAGAAGTACTAATGCCTGGGGTGGGAAACGTTCTTGATTATGTAGGCCAAGGCATTATTAATAGAAACATAGAAAATAGGTGCAGGAGGAGGCCATTTGGCCCTTCGAGCCAGCACCACCATTCACTGTGATCATGGCTGATCATCCACAATCAGTAATCCGTTCTGCCTTCTCCCCATGTCCCTTGATTCCACTAGCCCCTAGAGATCTGTCTAACTCTCTTTTAGCTTCATCCAGTGAAATGGCCTCCACTGCCCTCTGTGGCAGAGAGTTCCACAAATTCACAACTCTCTGGGTGAAAAAGTTTAATCTCACCTCCGTTTTAAATGGTATCCCCTTGATTAGAGTCATAGATAGAGTCATAGAGTCCTACAGCACAGAAAGAGGCCCTTCGGCCCATCGTGTCCGCGCCGCCCGTTACCAACCATAGTCTAATTTTAATCCAATTTTCCCGCATTTGTACCGTAGCCCTGAATGTTGTAGCATTTCAAGTGCCCATCCAAATGCCTCTTAAACGTTGTGAGTGTTCCCGCCTCCACCACCACCCCAGGGAGTCAGTTCCAGACTCCAACCACCCTCTGGGTGAAAAAGTTATTTCTCACATCCCCCCGAAACCTCCCTCCCCTTACCCTGTATCTATGTCCCACCCCACAGTGCTTAAATCCACCAGTATTACTCTGGTATATGTCTATCCAACAGTACTACACCGCAGGGTGTCACACAATCAGTACTATTCCACAATATGCCATTGTGTCAGTACTGCCACATAGTGTGCCATTCCATCAGTACTACCTCAAAGTGTGTCACTCCACCAGCACTACTCACAATGTGCCACTGCATCAGTAATAAAATATAGTTTGTTACTCCATCTGTACTACCCTACACTGTGCCACTCCATCAGTGCCTCCCCATAGAGCATCGCACCATCAGGAATATCACTCGGGCTATCATTGCATCAGTACGTGTGTCACTCCATCAGAACAATCCATTATCACCCCATCAGTACTACCACGCAGCGTGTCACTCCATCAGTATTCCCTACAGTATGTCACTCCATCAGCCCTATCTCACTGTGTCACTCCATCAGTAATTCCCCACAGTTTCACTATTAGTATTTCCCCACAATGCCTCACGCCATTAGCACTACCCGATGTTTATCATTCAATCAGGACTATCCCAGTGGGTCACTCCATAAGTGCTGCCACAAATTGTGTCATTCCATCAGTATTGCCGCTCAGTTTGTCACTGCATTAGTACTACAGGACAGTTTGTCATCACAATAGTACTACCGCTCAGTGTGACACTCCGTCAGTGAAACCACACAGTGTCTCACTGCATCAATACAACTCCATATTGTTACACTACATCGGTACTGTCCCACATCATGTCACTCCAGTGCAACCCTAGAACGTGCCACTCCATCAATACTCTCCGCAGTTTTTTCTTCCATCTGTACTCCCCAAAGTGTTTCACACCATCAGGACTACCTCAAATCTGCCATTCCATCCGCATTACCCCACAGTGTGCTAACCCATCGCTGCGACTCCATAGTGTGTAATTCTATCACTATTTCACCACAGTTTTTCATCGCAACAGTACTACCGCAGAACGTGTCAATCCATCAGTATTACTGCGTCACTCCAACAGAATGTGCTATTACATTCGTGCTACCCCACAGTGTGTCATTCCATCAATACACCTCCACAGTACGTCATTACACCAGTACTACTCCACAGTGTTATACTCCATCAGTACAACACTGGAGCGTGTCACTCCATCAGTACTACCCTACAATATGTTATTCCATCAGTACTACACCACAGTGATGCACTCCATCAGTACTGCCTTAAGCTTGTTATTCCATTATATACAACCACACGGACTCATTCAATTAGTATTACCCAACAGTGTAACCCTCCATCTGTACTGCCCCACCGTCAATCCTACTTCAGTGTAGAAGTCACAATGTGCAACCCGACATTGTCAATACCACCGAACATTGTGTCAATACTTCAGTACTCGCCCACATTGCGCCATTCTGTCCATACTACCCCCAGTGTGTCATTCAATCAGCGAATGGCTACACCGAAGTATGTCACTCCATCAGTACAACCGTGCAGTGTGTCACTCCATCAGTACTGCTCCACAGCGTGTCACTCCATCAGTTTTACCCCAAGCGGTGGGGTGATGGAGTTACAAACTGCGTGGTAGTACTGATGCAATGACATGAGTACTGCCACACAGTTTGTCACTCCGTCAGTGCTACTTCAGTGTGGAACTATATCAGTACGACCCCAGGGTGTCAGTCCATCAATTCTACGCCACAGTGTGCCAGTTCCTCAGTACTACCTCACAATGTATCACTCCATTAGTCTACCCCACAGTGTTTCATCCATCAATTCTTCCCCACAATATGTCATTACAACAGAACTACCTCACAATTTGTCACTAAATCAGAATTATTCCACTGTGTGTCACTTCGTCAGTACTACTCCACAGTTTGTCATAACAACAGTACTACTCATTGTGTCACTCCATCAGTATTACCCGCAGTGTGTTACTACATCAGTAGAGGCCCACGGTGTATCACTCCATCAGAACTACTGCAAAGTGTGTCACTTCATCAGTACTACTGCAGTGTGTCACTCCATCTGTACCAACCCACAGTGTGTTAATCCACACGAACTGCATCAACTGGTGTCACTCCATCAGTATTACAGTGTAGTGCTGAAGTGTTCAAAGTAGGAGGCCCTGTCATGATGCAGAAGCTGACTGAGTTCTTCCAGTCCATGTGGAATAAAGGGAAGGTCCCACAACAGCTAAAAGATGCCAGCATAGTCCACATCTACAAGAGGACAGGCATCCGCCAGTCTTGCGACAATCATCGAGGCATCTCCCTCCTTTCCATAGCTGGGAAGATCTTTGCTCGCACCCTGCTCAACCGTCTCATTCAACGCCTTGACCAGGGTCTCCTTCCAGAAAGCCAGTGTGGTTTCCGTGCTGGACGGGGAACTGTCGACATGATATTTGCTGCACGCCAACTCCAGTAAAAATGCCAAGAGCAGCACAGCGACCTGTTCGTGACCTTCGTCGATCTAACAAAGACCTTCGACACTGTCACCATAGATAGCTTGTGGAAGATAATGCAGAAGTTTGGCTGTCACAGCAAGTTCATCACGATTGTCCGGCAGTTCCATGACGGCATGATGGTGAAAGTGCTAGATGATGGAGACGAGTCGGAAGCCTTTCCAGTGACAAACGGCGTGAAGCAAGGTTGTGATCTTGCCCCTACACTCTTCAGCATGGTCTTCTCTGCTGATGGAATACACATCAGGTACAGGACTGACAGCAAGCTGTTCAACCTCAGGCGCCTGCAAGCTGTTACAAAGGTGAAGGAGACCATCATCAGAGATTTCTTGTTTGCTGATGACTGCGCCCTCAACGCCAGCACAGAGCAGAAGATGCAGCATGAAATGGACTGCTTCTCACAGGCCTGTGACAACTTTGGTTTCTCCATTAGCACCAAAAAGACTGAAGTTATGTACCAGCCCGCGCCTGGAAAGCCCTACCAGGAACCACACATCACGGTGAAGGGGCAGAACCTACAGGCAGTTGACAGCTTTACCTATCTGGGTAGTACACTCTAGCGAGTGGTGAACATTGACGATGAGGTCAACAACAGGATTGCCAAGGCCAGCGATGCCTTTGGGCGACTCCGTGGGAATGTTTGGGAACGGACAGGACTCAGCCTTACCACCAAGCTGAAGGTCTACCGTGCAGTGGTACTCTACGCCAGTGAGACTTGGACTGTCTGCAGCAGACATGCCAAACAGCTTAACCACTTTCACTTGAGCTGCCTACGGAGACTCCTTCACATCAGGTGGCAGGACAAAATTCCCGACACAGAGGCCTTGGAACTGGCCGGAATCCCCATCGTCCACACGCTCCTACGGAAAGCCAAAACCAGATGGGCAGAATGCCCGAGAGTCGACTGCCAAAACAGCTTCTATATGGAGAACTGTGTCGGGGCAAGCGCTCAGTAAGAGGACAGAACAAACTGTTTAAGGACTGCCTCAAAGTGTCCCTCAAAGACTTGGACATCAACCTCAGCACTTGGGAGTCTCTTGCTCTGGACCGTCCCAACCTGGCGTAGCAAGCTCACCACAGGAGCCCATGCAGCAGAGAACAGACGCACTGCAGAGGCCCAGATGAAACGCACCGCGCGCAAGGCCCGGGCTGCACTTCCACTGCAGCACCCTCCACTTGTGTCCTACGTGTGGGCGTGCCTTCCGGGACCGGATTGGCCTCACCAGTCACTTCTGCCCCAACATTTCATTCCACGAGATTACCGGTAGCACACGGGGACACGTCGATGGGTAGAGAAAATGGGAGCAAAGCAGGATTATTACAGTGTGGAGAAAATCTTGTACATGATCATTGCTGCCGTTGGAGTCCCTGGTAAGTGAACAGAACAATTCAAGTTTTATAACTCCGTGTGTTCACAGATGTTGACCTGATTTTGATTCTGTTACAAGATTCCCAACTGATGATCGTTGTGCAAGAATATGTGGAGTATATCTACCCTCTAAATTAAATATTTTTGAATTAACGCTGAGATTTTTCTCATTTTCAGACAACCGAAACTAACCCTCTCTTTCTCCCACTACCGGGACCCACTAGAATATTGTTCTTGCCTTCAGTGGGACCTTGCCCAGAGTTGTCCCAGTGCTCGGGACAGGCAGCTCTCCGGGACGGTGTGACTGGGAGGGGTTTACATTGTGAAGTTCACTGTGTCTGAGTTATTGATCAGAGTGAACACCCGCTCCTGTGGACACCTCTCACTGTGGAGTCTGTCACTGTCGGATTCCACCGCCTGTTGGTCAATAATTGGATCGATCTCCTGAACCAGTGGCCGCGGATCTACCGGCGTGTGTTGTTACCGAACTGAACTCACTGTGGAAATAATCCATTAACGGACCCACTCTGCTGCCGGATCCTAAGTTGTCCCTGCCATACCTCTGGAACCCTCCTCGTCCCCATCAGATGCCGAGTTCCCAGATCCCTGGTTAAACGCGGCCGGTCACGGTTAAGTCTGTCAAACCGGCCCCATCAGAGACTGTGAGCGGGGTTAACTGTAGACAGGACCATTCCGCCTATTGTAACGGGCGGCTGCTCGTTCCCTCCCCGCCCTTTACCCCGCCCGTCGCCTTATCTCCTCTCCCCTGAAGCAGGCAGGTCGGGCACAGTCGGAGCCGGGTCTGACATTGTTAAACCTGCAGCCGCGTACCGACTCCAACACTCCTGATCTTCAGCTGAAAGTGGAGCCGGTGTTCAGCCCCTGAGACCGTGTTCAGTAATGCCCAGTGTCCGTCCCCTTCTCTTTCCCGGGGAAAGTGCGGCCTCTCCACCTGCACCACTCGCTACCTGGTGGCCATGACAGCAGCCGATCTACTCACCCTGATCACCTGGGTCATTTTGTATTGGATCCGATTACATTACTTTTATTGGAGTTTCATGTCCATCACCCCTGTGTGCAGTGTTAACCTGTAGTATAAGAAAATAACTGCAGATGCTGGTACAAATCGATTTATTCACAAAATGCTGGAGTAACTCAGCAGGTCAGGCAGCATCTCGGGAGAGAAGGAATGGGTGACGTTTCGGGTCGAGACCCTTCTTCAGACTGATGTCGGGGGTGGGACAAAGGAAGGATATAGGTGGAGACAGGAAGATAGAGGGAGATCTGGGAAGGAGGAGGGGAAGGGAGGGACAGAGGAGCTATCTGAAGTTGGAGAAGTCAACGTTCATACCACCGGGCCGCAAACTGCCCAGGCGAAATATGAGGTGCTGCTCCTCCAATTTCCGGCGGGCCTCACTATGGCACTGGAGGAGGCCCATGACAGAGAGGTCAGACTGGGAATGGGAGGGGGAGTTGAAGTGCTGGGCCACCGGGAGATCAGTGGCGTTAATGCGGACCGAGCGCAGGTGTTCAGCGAAGCGATCGCCGAGCCTGCGCTTGGTTTCGCCGATATAGATGAGTTGACATCTAGAGCAGCGGATGCAATAGATGAGGTTGGAGGAGGTGCAGGTGAACCTCTGTCTCACCTGGAAAGAATGTTTGGGTCCTTTGATGGAGTTGAGGGGGGAGGTAAAGGGACAGGTGTTGCATCTCGTGCGGTTGCAAGGGAAAGTGCCCGGGGTTAGGGTGGTTTGGGTAGGAAGGGACGAGTGGACCAGGGAGTTGCGGAGGGAACGGTCTCTGCGGAATGCAGAGAGGGGAGGGGATGGGAAGATATGGCCAGTGGTGGGGTCCTGTTGTAGGTGACGGAAATGTTGGTGGATGATATGTTGGATCCGCTGGCTGGTGGGGTGGAAGGTGAGAACGAGGGGGATCCTGTCCTTGTTGCGAGTGGGGGGATGGGGAGCAAGAGCGGAGCTGCGGGATGTAGAAGAGACCCTAGTGAGAGCCTCATCTATAATGGAGGAGGGGAAGCCCCGTTTTCTGAAAAACGAGGACATCTCGGAAGCCCTAGTCTGAAACACCTCATCCCGGGCACAGATGCGGCGTAGACGGAGGAATTGGGAGTAGGGGATAGACTTTTTGCAGGGGACCGGGTGGGAAGAAGTGTAGTCCAGATAGCTGTGCGAGTCGGTGGGCTTGTAATAAATGTCCGTCACTAATTTTTCTCCTGTGATGGAGATGGTGAGGTCCAGAAACGGGAGGGAGATGTCAGAGATAGTCCAGGTATATTTAAGGGCAGGATGGAAATTGGAGGTGAAGTGTATAAAGTCAGTGAGTTCTGCATGGGTGCAAGAGGTAGCACCAATGCAGTCGTCGATGTAGCGGAGGTAGAGTTCGGGGATGGGGCCAGTGTACGTCTGGAACAGGGATTGTTCGACGTACCCGACAAAGAGGCAGGCGTAGCTAGGGCCCATGCGAGTGCCCATAGCTACGCCTCTGGTTTGGAGGAAGTGGGAGGAGTCAAAGGAGAAGTTGTTGAGGGTAAGAACCAGCTCTGCTAGGCGGAGGAGAGTGTTGGTCGATGGGGATTGGCTGGTTCTACGGTCGAGGAAGAAACGGAGGGCTTCGAGACCATCCTTGTGGGGGATGGAAGTGTAGAGTGACTGGACATCCATGGTGAAAATGAGGGAGTGGGGGCCTGGGAACCGGAAGTTATCCAGGAGATGGAGAGCGTGTGAGGTGTCTTGGACGTAGGTGGGGAGGGATTTGACCAGGGGGGATAGGATGGAGTCGAGGTAGGTAGAGATAAGTTCGGTGGGGCATGAGCAGGCAGAGACAATGGGTCTGCCGGGACAATTGTGTTTGTGGATTTTGGGTAGGAGGTAGAATCGGGCCGTGCGGGGCTGGGGAACTATGAGATTGGAGGCACTGAGGGGTAGTTCGCCGGAGTTGGTGAGGTCGGTGATGGTGCTGCTGCAGTGTTAACCTTGTACTGCAGTCTATAGCTACAGACTGTTCTCTCTGGTTCACCGTCACTTTCACCTTTGATCGATTTGTGGCCATTTGTTGCCAGAAGCTGAAAGCAAAATATTGCACCGGAAAACTGCGGCTGCGGTTCTCGCAACAGCCGGCGTTCTGCTGTGTCTGAAAATCGTTCCCCGCTACTTTACACAGTAACCCCGGACAATCATCGGCAATGTCCCGTGGGGCTGTGCTCCGGTGGACAGTGTTTACACTGACCCCAGGTGGGTGGCATTTGACTGGATCGACACGATTTTAACTCCGCCCCTCCCTTTCGCTGTGATCCTGCTGTTCAACGTTCTGACAGTCCGGCACCTTTTAGTGGCCAGTCTCGTCCGTCAGGGGCTGAGGGGTCAGAGCAAGGGGGAGAAGCGCAGTGACCCGGAGATGGAGAGCAGGAGGAGGTCTGTGGTTTTACTCTTCACCATCTCCGGCAGCTTCATCCTCCTGTGGCTGACGATGGTTGTAGACTTCGTCTATTATCAGATATTTCCCAGACCGGGGGAATCTGAATCCAGAGAACGTAAGTTTAATCGAAGGGGGGTAGAGATAAGGGAATTCTGACAGGCAGGTATCCCACACCAAAGGTGGTGCAATCTGCTCATCAGAGATGTTGAGGGCAGATACCATCACAGCACATAAACAACATTTGGACAGCCGTTTGTCTCGGGTAGGAATGGAGGGATGTGGGACAAAGTACAAGTGAATGAGATTAACGTGGACAGGCATCTCGACCCGCATGGAGATTTAATAAAGTGACCCGCGAGCGCCTTCCTGCCACACGACCATTTCCAACATTGCTGCGCCCTCTGCTGCGTCTCTTGGGTTCTGCAGCGAGTTCCAATGCCCATCGCTGTCTCCACTGCGCTCCGGCGCTGACCCACATCCCATGAACACATCGCTCCCTCACCTCTGTGTTCCGCTACCCGCCAAACTACAAAGATGCCAGCTGATACTGCTCGGTTAACATACTCATTGTGCTTACCTTAGCTCAATGCGGCACTCAGAAACTGCCAGCCGGAAACCAATATTGAGCACAGGTACCTTCATTATCTATGAATCCTGTTGGGCTAGGTTGCGATCTAGTGTCAGAATTGTTAACATATTAATTATCCTTATCTTCTGTACCCGGTTAAGCACGGAGTCAAGAAGTCTCCACCTTTGTGTAATGTAAAAGTAAAGTATAGATTCTGTAATTTACATATCAATCTTCCTCACCCTTGTACTTCCTTAGTAATTATCTTTTTGGTGTACAAATGCTCTGCTGTGCCAACTTAATTTTAGAGTTGGGGTCACAGCCCTTGACTGTGACACTTCTCTCCTTGTGCAAGTAAAATAAACTCACCGCTGATGGCAAATCCAACCGTCCACGAATCTTATTGAAGAGATTGTCTTCCACACCTATGATGAGCGTTTGACGGCACTGGGCCTGTACTCGCTGGAGTTTAGAAGAATGAGTGGGGACCTCAGTGAAACATAGAGAAAAGTGAAAGGCTTGGATAGAATGGATGTGGAGAGGATGTTTGCACTAGTGGGAGAGTCTAGGACAATAGGTCATAGCCTCAGAATAAAATGACGTTCTTTTAGGAAGGAGATGAGGAGAAATATGTTTAGTCAGGGGGTGTTGAATTTGTGGAATTCTTTGTCACTGATGGCTGTGGAGGCAACGTCAGTGGATATTATTCTGGCAGAGATAGACAGATACTTGGTTTGTACAGGTGTCAGAGGTTGGTGGGGGGGGGGGGGTCCGTTGGGTCCGTTCCTCGGAGGGTTCCATTGTGACCTGGGGAAATCGCGTTTTTCCTTTAAAATAAATTGTCTCTTAAAAAAAATAAAATGAATCTCAATGGGGGGAGAGGTGGTGGAGAGGTGTGGGGTGGGTGAGGAGGGGGGAATGGGGTGGGGAGGGGGAATGGGGTGGGGGAGGGGAAAGGGGAGAGGGAGCCACTGATACCGTCCTGCAAGCGGCCATCTTCTTTCTCCTTTAGTGTGGTGCCGTGCTCCTCCAGGGGAGGGGGAGCGCAATTAAAGGTGGTACAGGGAACGGGAGAGGGTGTTACCGAGCCTTGGACACAAAGCCTCTCCTGTATTGGTGTGGCACCCTCAACCCCCTACTCAATCACCCTTATCCTCCCCACACCCCCCACTCTCACATTTTCCCTGATCCCCACTGTCCCACTTCTCCCCCACCCCCACTCTCTCATCCACCCACCACCACCCCCTCCTCTCCCCACGCCTGTTGTCCCCTTCCCCCACCCCTGCTCCCCATCCCCACTCTTCCCTCCTCCCCAACGCACCCTGCCCTCCTTCCCAGTCCCACTCTCCCTCCAACCCCACCCGCACTCTGCTCCACCACCATTCCCTACCACCCCCTTTCCACTACTCTCCCCTCCCCAACCCCCCATTCTCTCCACCCCCAGCCGCACTCTCACTCTCCTCAGCCCCCCTTTCCCCCACTCTCTCCTCCTCACCCCTCTTTCCCCCACTCCCTCCTCCCACCCCCACATTCTCTCCTCCCCAGCCTCACTCTCACTCTCCCCAGCCCCACTCTCACTCTCCCCACCCCCTCTCTCCTCAACCCCTGCTCACTCACCCCCGCCTCCCCCACTCTCATCCCCCTCCCACCCCTACCCTCCACCCACTCTCCCCACCCTCATTCACACTGTCCCCCTCCCCTCCACTCTCCCCGCTTTCCCACCCCCACTCTCCCCTGACCCCCACACCCCCGCTCTCCTCCCCCCCACCCTGTCCCTCCTTTCACTCTCACTGTCCCTTTCTCCCACCCACGTATCCCCACCCACGTTTCCCCCTTCCCTCACTCCCTCCCACCCCCACTCTCTCATCCCCTCATCACCATCCCCACTCCCCCGCTGTCCCCCTCCCCAGTCCCACTCTCCCTCCCATCCCCACTCTCTGCTCCTCCCATCGTCCCCCTCCCCATTCTCTCCTCTCCCACACTCCCACTCCCATCCCCACTCTCTGCTCCGCCCATCGTCCCCCTAACCCCATTCTCTCCTCCCCCACACTCCCCCTCCCCGCCAATCTCTCCTCTTCTCCTCCCCCAGCCCCACTCTCACTCTCTCCTTCCCCCTCTCTCTTCCACCCCCCCTCCTACCCACACATCTCCTCCCCCCACTTCCACCCCACCCCTCCGCACTCGCCCCACCCCCGTTCTCACTGTCCCCTCTCCCCACCTCACTGTCCCCGCTTCCACCCACCCCACCCTCTTCCCCCCACCACCACCCCCCACAACCCCTCTCTCCTCCCCCAGCCTCCCCCTCCTCCCTCCTCCCAACCCGCTCCTCCCCTTTCACTCTTACTGTCCCCTTCCCCCACCCACCTTCTCCCCCTTTCCCTCCCCCCACACTTCCCTGACCCCCAATGTCCCCCTTCCCCCCACCCCCACTCTCTCGCCCCCACCACCACCCCCTCCCATGTCCCACTCTCCCTCCCAATCCCACTCTCCCTCCCACCCCCACCTCACCCCCAGTCTCCCCGCTTCCCTGACCCCACTGTTCCCCTTTCCCCCCACCCCACACCCTCTTCCCCAAACCATCCCCCCATCCCCGCTGTCCCTCTCCTCAGTCCCACTCTCCCCCTCACCCCACTCTCTCCTCACCCACTCTCACTCTCCCCCCTTTCCCCACCACCCGCTTTCCCCCACTCTCTCCTCCCCCACCACCACTCCCTCCCCCACGTCCACTCCCCTCCGTGGAGCCGTTGGCGGCGATAGGCGCTTACCGAACGTGTAGGGAGGAGGAAGGAACTCCGGACTACTCGAGTCGGGAAGCGGAGGACGGACTACTCGAGTCGGGTAGCGGAGGTGGGACTATTCGAGTCGGGCAGCGGCGGATCTGGGAGCTTCGGGAGAGAAACGAGGGGAGAGAGGAGAGAGGGGCGGCGGGAGGCGCGCACAAGATGGCGGACCGTGAGGAGGCCGCCACCTTTCTGAAGTCGCGACGGGGCCGTCGGTGGCAGCGGCCGTTGAAGGAGGAGAAGAAGCTGCCCGCTGCGCTGCGGCTTGTGTGCGGTAACGGTGCGAGGCGCTGGGCCCGGGCGGGAAAGGGGAGTCGCGGACGCTGTGGCGTGGGTTGAAGGGACGGAAGGGAAGGATGAGGACCAGCAGTCCAACCATCTCCCTCCTGCTCGGGAGAGTCCCCCGGGTGTGGGATAGCGGAGAAGGGAGGCGGTGATTGGGGGCGTGCGGCTCCGTAAACGGCGTCCATCTTGTTTGTGCGAGTGAAGAGATGCCTTGCGTGCCTCTCTGGTGACGTCAGACGATGCTGGAGCCGGTCCTCAACCAGCAGCAGCGCGCGGTGAACTTTCGGCGACGGCATTTGGTGCAGACCGCGTCATCAAGCAGCAGCAGCGCGCGGTGAACTGTCGGCGACGGCAGTTGGTGGAGACCGCGTCGAGCGGGAAGTCGGAGCCAAACACGGCACCCCACGTAGGGACCCAGTCCAATCGAGATCGCAAACAGGGAGGTCGGAGTCAATGTCCGCCGTGGTGAGCGGACCAACGAAACTTCGTGCGGGCGTGCGAGGGAGGGGAGGGGGGGAAATGGGGGGAAGGGGGGAGGGGGAAGAGGGGGAAGGGGAGGGGGGAAGGGGGGGGAGGGGAGGGGAGAGGAGGGGAGAGGGGGGAGGGGAGGGCAGCAGTAGAGCTCTCGTCACCCCGCATTGACAGGCACTGTCGTCAGTCGGGTGGGTGCCGCATCCCCCCGCGAGAGCGGGAGAGGCGACGGCGCCTACATCTCCCGGCGATCAGCGCTGACCGACCTGAGTAATATCAGATGCGGCGACGGGCGGCGGTGCACGGGGGGAGCGCATTATTTAAAGTAAAGGTCCGGTGGGGCATTAGTTAATGGTCCGCGGGGGGTGGGGGTGCGGTAACGTTGCTGGGCCCGGGCGGGAGGGGGGACTCGAGGACGACGTGGCGTGTGTTGAAGGGACGGAAGGGAAGGATGAGTGGACAACAGTCCGACCATCTCCCTCCTGCTCTGGAATGTCCCCATGGTGCGGGAGAGTGGGGAGAATGATGGCGCTGAATGCGGGCGGCTCCGCTAACGGTGTCCATCTTGTCGGTGCGAGTGAGGAGAGGCCGTGCGTGACTCTCTGGTGACGTCAGACGCACAGCACGTTAAAAAAAATGTGTTTAGAAATGATAGTCTTAAACTTTAAAATGTCTCTAACTTAACGAATTTACGACCAATGTAAATAAAACATGTTATAAACATTGGCCAGGACAGTGGTGATTAAGGTGGCGCTGAAATTGTGGCGCTGTGGTTGACCGTTTTGGCTGCATGTCTACTTGTCTCACAGAGAAATATACGTACATACAAATATATTTATATATATCTGCATGAATTGTGGGGGGGGGGGCGGCAGCTCATCTCCACGGCGCATTGTGACGTCACATGCTGAAGCGCTTCAAGAAATCGGTTAGAAATTAAATGTTTAAACTTTAAAACCTCTGTAACTTAAAGAATGTACGACCAAATTAAATGAAAATGTCATTGGCACCAGCCGGGGGAGTGGTCATTAAGGCGGTGCAAAGATTGTGGCACTACGGTTTACCGTTTTGGTGAAATCACAAATCTAAACAGATATACTTATTTATATATATATATATATATATATATATACAAGATCAGAGTTTTAGTAGGATACTAGCAAAGTGGGCCCATTCCCACACCCCCATTCTCTCTCCCCCAGACACACTCTTACTCTCCCCCAACCCCCCTTTCCCCAGCACACCCCTTTCCCCTACTCTCTCTTGCCCCCAGCACCAACCCCCCATCCCCGCTGTCCCCCTCCCCAGTCCCACTTGCCACCTCCCACCCTCACTCTCTCCTCCTCCCATCCTCCCCGTCGCCCCGCCGTTACTCTCCCCCACCCCCTTTCCCTACCAGCCCCCCCCCCCCTGTGGTCCCGGCGAAAAGCACTTACGGATCGTGCAGGGAGGTGGAGGGAGCTGCGGAGCGCGGCCGTTATTGTGGCGTGGCCAAGCCCGGACTACTGGAGACGGATAGGGCGGCGGCGCGCTGGGTCCGTGCGATAGCGGGGAGAGGGTCTCCAGGGTGTGGGAGAGAGGAGAGTAGCAAGGGGAGAGTGGAGGGGGGAGCCGGTGATCGCGAGCGGGCGACTCCGCTACGGGCGTCCATGTTGTTGGTGCGAGTGAGGAGAAGCCGCGCGTGCGTGCTGACATCATACGCACAGACGCACAGCAGCGACACGCTGAAAACCTTCAATAAATCAGCAGGAGGGGGGACAGCGCGAGCTCATCTCACAGGGGCATTGTGACGTCACCCGCTGAAGACCTTGAATAAATCGGTCAGAAATATAATGTTTTAACTTTAAAACCTTTGTAACTTAAAAAATATTCGACCGAATTAAATTTAAAAAAAATCATTTTCCAGCGGCGTTCAGCGTGGTGATTAAAGCGGTGCAAAAGTTGTGGCGCTACGGCTCACCGTTTTGCCGAAATCAGCCGAAATCACAGATATATAGGGATTCTAAATATATATTCATATACAAGATCTGAGTTTTAGTAGTATACTAAACCAAGTGGGCCCTTTGGGCCCGTCCTCGTAGGGTTTCCATTGCGATCTGGGGAGATCGATTTTTTCCTTTAAAATAAATTGTCTGTTCAAAAAATATATATATTTCAATGGGGGCGAGAAGAGGAGGGGGGTGGAGTGGGGAGGGGTGGGTGAGGAGGGGGGAATGGGGTGGGGGAGACACTGACACCGTCCTTCCAGCGCCATCAAATTTCTCCTTCACTGTGATGCCGTGCTCCTCCAGGGGAGGGGAAGCGCAATTAAAGGCGGTACACGGAAGGGGAGGGGGTGTGACCGAGGAGCCCTGGACCCAAAGCCTCTCCTGTATTTGTGTTGCACCCTCAACCCACTATTCAATCACCATTATCCCCCACCCCCACTCTCCCATCTTCCCTGACCCCACCTGCCCTTCTCCCCCACTACCGCCCCTCCTCCCCACCACCACCCTTCCTCCCCACCCCACCTTGCCCTCCTCCCCAGTCCCACTCTCCCTCCCACCCCCGCTCGCACTCTCCCCACCACCCCCCTTTCCACCACTTTCCCCTCCCCCCATTCTCTCCTCCCTCAGCCCCACTCTCACTCCCGCAGCCCCCTTCTCTCCTCCCCTTCCCCCATTCTCTCCTCCCCAGCCCCAAACTCACTCTCCCCATCCCCCTCTCTCCTCCACCCTTCCTCCCCACCCCTCCCCCCACCTTCACCCACACCCTCCTCTCCACACACATGCCACACCCCATTCTCACTGTCCCCCTCCCCGCACCCTACTGTCCCCCCACCAATACCTCCCCTTCCCACCTCACCCCCTCTCTCCTCCCCCTTTCACTCACTGTCCCTTTCCCCCCACCCACCTTCTCTCCTTTTCCCTCCCCCCACTCTTCCCTGACCCCCACTGTCCCCCTTCCCCCCACCCCCACTCTCTTCCCCACCAACCACCCCCTCTCCACCCCCAGTCCCCCCCTCCTCACTCACCCGCTCCCTCCTACCCTTTCACTCTCACTGTCCGCTGAAGGAGGAGAAGAAGCTGCCCGCTGCGCTGCTGCTTGTTTGCGGTAACGTTTCGGGGTGCGGGGCCCGGGCGGGAGGGGGCACTCGAGGACGCCGTGCTGGGCCCGGCGGGAGGAGGGAGGGGGGGATGGGGAGGGAGGGGGAGGGATGTGGTGGAGGGGGAGGGATGTGGGGGAGAGGGATAGAGGGGGGGGCAGCAGTAGAGCTCTCGTCACCCCGCATTGACGGGCACTGTCGTCAGTCGGGCGGGTGCCGCACCCCCCCCCCCCGCCTGGGTAATGTCAGATGCTGGGACGGGCGGCGGTGCACGGGGGGAGCGCATTAAAGTAAAGGTCTGTGGGGGGGGGGAGCTGCCCGCTGCGCTGCGGCCTGTGTGCGTTAACGGTGCTGGTCCCGGGCGGGAGGGGGACGCGAGGACTCCGTGGCTTGGATTGAAGGGACGGATGAGTGGACGGGAGTGTCCCCCGGGTGTGGGAGAGTGAGGGGAGTGAGGGCGGTGATTGCGGGCGGGCGGCTCCGCTAAATGCGTCCATCTTTTCTTTGCGAGTGAGGAGAGTCGTGCGTGGTGACGTCAGACGCACAGCACTTTGAAAAAATGTGTTTAGAAATGAGAGTTTTAAAGTTTAAAATGTATGTAACTTTGGGGCGGCACGGTAGCGCAGCGGCAGAGTTGCTGCTTTACAGCGAATGCAGCGCCGGAGACTCAGGTTCGATCCTGACTACGGGTGCTGCACTGTAAGGAGTTTGTACGTTCTCCCCGTGACCTGCTTGGGTTTACTCCGAGATCTTCGGTTTCCTCCCACACTCCAAAGACGTACAGGTATGTAGGTTAATTGGCTGGGTAAATGTAAAAAATTGTCCCTAGTGGGTGTAGGATAGTGTTAATGTACGGGGATCACTGGGCGGCACGGACTTGGAGGGCCGAAAAGGCCTGTTTCTGGCTGTATATATATGATATGAATGATATGATAAAACATATACGGCCAATGTAAATGAAACTTGTTATAAACAGTCGCGAGGACAGTGGTGATTAAGATGGCGCTAACATTGTGGCGCTGTGGTTTACCGTTGTGGCTGCAGGTCCACATGTTATACATTATCTGCATGAGTTGTGGGGGAGGGGGGAGGGGGCAGCGCGAGCTCATCTCACAGGGGCATTGTGACGTCACACGCTGAAGACCTTGAAAAAATCGGTTAGAAATTAAATGTTTTAACTTTAAAACCTCTGTAACTTAACAACTATACGACCAAATTAAATTAAAATATCACTTCCGACCAGCGTTCAGCGTGGTGATTAAGGCGGTGCAAAATTGTAGCGCTACGGTTCACCGATTTGCCGAAATCAGCCGAAATCGCTGATATATAGGTAGATATATACAAGATCTGAGTTTTAGTAGTATACTAGCGAAGAGGGCCCGTTGGGCCCATTCTCACACCCCCAATTCTCTCCTCCCCTACCCCAATCTTACTCCAATACCCCAATAAATATATTTATTTATTCATACACAAGATCTGAGTTTTAATAGTATACTAGCACAAGTGTGCCCGTTGGGCCTGTCCTCGTAGGGTTTCCATTGTAACCGGAGGGGAGTGGGGGGGAGGGAAGGGGGAGGGAGGGAGGAGGGAGGTGTGGAGGGAGGAGGGGAGGGGGAGGGAAGGGGGGAGGGGATGGGGAAGGGGGAAGGGGGGAGGGGGGAGGGAGAGGGGAGGGAGGGGGTAGGGGGAGGGGGAGGGAGGGGGAGGGAGGGCGGGAGGGGAGGGGGGAAGGGGGAGGGAGGGGGAGGGGGGAGGGAGGGAGGGGGAGAGGAGGGGGAGAGAGGGGGGAGGGAGGGGAGGGCGCGGGGAGGGAGGGGGACCTCCCCTTTTCCCAGTACTCCTCTTTCCCAGACCACCAAGCCCCCTCCGCACGAACCCTGTTGTCCCCCTCCCCAGTCCCCATTCTCAGACCCCCCCATTCTTTCTCCCCCAGATACACTCTTACTCTCCCCCCCTTTTTCCACCACACCCCTTTCCCCTACTCTCTCTACACAAGATCTGAGTTTTAATGATAGATAGATAAATAGATAGATAGATAGATAGATAGATAGATAGATAGATAGATAGATAGATAGATAGATAGATAGATAGATAGATAGATAGATAGATAGATAGATAGATAGATAGATAGATAGATAGATAGATAGATAGATAGATAGATAGATAGATAGATAGATAGATAGATAGATAGATAGATAGATAGATAGATAGATAGATAGATAGATAGATAGATAGATAGATAGATAGATAGATAGATAGATAGATAGATAGATAGATAGATAGATAGATAGATAGATAGATAGATAGATAGATAGATAGATAGATAGATAGATAGATAGATAGATAGATAGATAGATAGGTAGATAGGTAGGTAGGTAGGTAGGTAGGTAGGTAGGTAGGTGGGTAGGTGGGTAGGTGGGTAGGTGGGTAGGTGGGTAGGTGGGTAGGTGGGTAGGTGGGTAGGTGGGTAGGTGGGTAGGTGGGTAGGTGGGCTGGTGGGCAGGTGGGCAGGTGGGCAGGTGGGCAGGTGGGCAGGTGGGCAGGTGGGCAGGTGGGCAGGTGGGCAGGTGGGCAGGTGGGCAGGTAGGCAGGTAGGCAGGTAGGCAGGTAGGCAGGTAGGCAGGTAGGCAGGTAGGCAGGTAGATAGGTAGATAGATAGATAGATAGATAGATAGATAGATAGATAGATAGATAGATAGATAGATAGATAGATAGATAGATAGATAGATAGATAGATAGATAGATAGATAGATAGATAGATAGATAGATAGATAGATAGATAGATAGATAGATAGATAGATAGATAGATAGATAGATAGATAGATAGATAGATAGATAGATAGATAGATAGATAGATAGATAGATAGATAGATAGATAGATAGATAGATAGATAGATAGATAGATAGATAGATAGATAGATAGATAGATAGATAGATAGATAGATAGATAGATAGATAGATAGATAGATAGATAGATAGATAGATAGATAGATAGATAGATAGATAGATAGATAGATAGATAGATAGATAGATAGATAGATAGATAGATAGATAGATAGATAGATAGATAGATAGATAGATAGATAGATAGATAGATAGATAGATAGATAGATAGATAGATAGATAGATAGATAGATAGATAGATAGATAGATAGATAGATAGATAGATAGATAGATAGATAGATAGATAGATAGATAGATAGATAGATAGATAGATAGATAGATAGATAGATAGATAGATAGATAGATAGATAGATAGATAGATAGATAGATAGATAGATAGATAGATAGATAGATAGATAGATAGATAGATAGATAGATAGATAGATAGATAGATAGATAGATAGATAGATAGATAGATAGATAGATAGATAGATAGATAGATAGATAGATAGATAGATAGATAGATAGATAGATAGATAGATAGATAGACTGATAGATAGACTGATAGACTGATAGACTGACTAGACCAAGTGGGCCCGTTCCTCGGAGTGCTTCCATTGCGACCTGGGAAAATTGCTTTTTTCTTTAAAATAAATTGTCTGTTAAAAAAAATAATAATAATCTCAATGGGGGGGGGAGGGGGTGGAGAGGAGGGGGTGGTGGTGGAGAGCACAGGGAGGTGTGGAGAGGGGTGGGATGGATGAGGAAGGGGGAATGGGGTGGGGGTGTGGAACGGGGGAGGGAGCCACTGACACCATCATGCCAGCGGCCATCTTCTTTCTCCTTCACTCCAAAATTCTTAAGGGGTTGGACAGTCT
This sequence comes from Rhinoraja longicauda, assembly GCF_053455715.1. Taxonomy (NCBI): domain Eukaryota; kingdom Metazoa; phylum Chordata; class Chondrichthyes; order Rajiformes; family Arhynchobatidae; genus Rhinoraja; species Rhinoraja longicauda. Next base: position 5,737,268 of record NC_135991.1, on the reverse strand, counting down.
AGATGCAGGAAGATTGTTCCCGATGTTGGGGAAGTCCAGAACAAAGGGTCACAGTTTAAGGATAAGGGGGAAGTCTTTTAGGACCGAGATTAGAAAGTTTTTTTTCACACAGATATATATAGATAGATAGAAGATAGATAGATAGATAGATAGATGTTGGACTCTAAAGGGTTAACGCAGGTTCAGTATCCATAATTAATCTCATCAGCAATGAGCACTAACTCATCTTGCTGCTGTATCCACGCTGGTAAACACGGCAGGAGAAGATGCATTTGTTATTTTCTTAATTAACACAGTTTAGAAATGCTAATTAGCTCTCTCCGGCATACACTTGAAAGAATAACACATAATGCTGAAAATTAAAATGCAGCTTCAGATCTGAGAAAGGGGGAGTTGGGTAAATGTTCTGTGCGTTTCGCCCAATGGGGAATATTAGTTCCAGCCGGTGAACACTAGCTGTGGCTCTGTTCAATCTGCAGTTAATTTTGTCGTGAACTACTTCAGACCAGGTGACAGGTAAATGTGAATTCAAACCCACAGACCAGACAGCAAGTTCAGTCTGAGAGTAAATGACCAACTCATCCGTCTGGGCTGTCCACACAGCGGCACAGAGAATGCTGCCACACACGCAGACTTCATTTATGTGCTTATTTATCAACTCATTCAAGAGAGCATATCTCCCATCATGCAGTGCAAACCTGGCACTCGTAGAAACTGAAATAAACACTTCAATGATCAGGGACTGTTATTAAAAATGACCAATGTACATGACAGGCAAATCACATCATTTCAAGGCTAGAGTTTAGTGGTAACAAAATATCAAAGGACCATTTAAAAGCAGTCTCGATGTTAGTGCTGTACCTGGCGCAAATTTCGGTCAAATGTTGACGTGTTTCATGGGGAGGGATGATGCATTTTAGTTCATCTGAACTATTCCCATTTACCGGCATATGAATCATCTCCTTCTAAACTATTCCCCTCATGTACCTGTCCAAATGACTTTGTGTTGATATTACTATGTTATCTATGATACCCTGCCCCTCCATGAAATCACTGCACTGCCTACTGCGCTCCATGGAATATAGTCCTGGCGAGCCCAACCTTTCCCTGTAGCTCCGACCCTTGTTTCCTGGCAACGTGTTCTAAAATATATTCTGCACTCTTTACAAATTAGTGGCATATTTCTTAAATATGGTGACGAAAAATATGCACATTACTCCAAGTGCGTCCTCACCAACTGAATATAACTTTCCAACTTCTAAATTTTATTCACTGACTAATGAAGACAGTGCTTCAAAGAACCTTCTCCGCCAACCTACCTCCATGTTTGGTCCCTTTTCTTTGAATTATGTAACATATAAACTTAGAAATATAGAAAATAGGTGCAGGGGGAGGACATTAGGCCGTTCGAGCCAGCACCGCCATTCATGGTGATCATTGCTGATCATCCACAATCAGTAACCTGTGCCTGCATTCTCTCCATATCCCATGATTCCACCAGTCCATAGAGCTCTGTCTAACTCTCTTTTAAATTCATCCAGTGAATTGGCCTCCATTGCCTTCTGTGGCAGAAAATTCCATAAATTCACAAGTCGCAGGGTGAAAAAGTTTCTTCTCACCTCAGTTTTAAATGGCCTACCCTTTATTCTTAGACGGTGGTCCCTGGTTCTAATCTCCCCCAACATTGGAAACATTCTTCCTGCATCTAGCTTGTCCAGTAATTTTATAATTTTATACGTCTCTACAAGATCCCCTCTCATCCTTCTAAACTCCAGTAAATACAAGCCCAGTCGGTCCAATCTTTCCTCATATGACAGCCCCGCCACTCCAGGGATTAATCTCGTGAAGCTACGCTGCACTGACTCAAAAGCATGGACGTCCTTCCTCAAATTATGAGACCAAACCTGCACACAATACTCAAGATGTGGTCTCACCATGGCCCAATACAACTGCAGGAGGTCCTCTTTGATCTTTTACTCAAATCCTCTCGTTATGAATGGCAACATGCCATTAGCTTTCTTCAATGCCTGCTGTACCTGCACGCTTACTTTTAGTGACTGGTGTACAAGGACACCCAGGTCTTGTTGCACTTCCCCGTTACCTCATCTGACACCATTGACATAATAATCTGTCTCTTTGTTTTTGCGTCCTCAGTGGTAACCTCATATTTATCTACATTATATTGCATCTGCCATTAATCTGCCCACTCACTCAACCTGTCGTAGTCACCCTGCAACCTCTTAACATCCTCTTTGCAGTTCACACTGTCACCCAGCATTGTGTCATCTGCAGACTTGCTGGAGATCCGTCTGCTCTACAACACTCCCTAGCTAACTACCATTCACGGTGAAGATCATGCCCTGATTTGTCTTCCCAAAATTAAAACCTCACACTTATCTGGAAGAAACACCATTTGCTATTTCTCAGCCCACTTTCCAATTTGAAAAGTTCCTGCTTCAATTCTTGCTAAACATTTTTACAGTCTGTGATACCATCTACTATAGTGTCGACTGCAAACTTAAAAATTAGTATTTGTACAATCTCATGCAACTCATTGATATGGACGACAAACAACTGAGCCCAGCACAGATCTAATCTGTCTTCGAACTATTCATTCCAGATAACATCCTGGTGAATCTGTTCCGCACTGTCTCTGGCAATAGGACATTATTTCTATAATATGGTGACCAGAACTACACAAAAGGGCCTCGCAGATATTTGAAGGACAACTGAGGAGGCTGCTGCACGTGCAGGGGCAGTTAAGTCTTGATTTTTCTTTATTTTCATGTTCAGCTGCAATGCAGGTTTGTTCAGAATCAGACGCAGATTGGAAGTGAAACCATCAGTGAGTTCAGGGATGTCAGTCCCGATGAGTTGGAACCGAGACAAAACGGTGAAATAACTGTAGAGCAGAGGGATCTAGCACGACAGATACATAGTGCATTGAAAGTAGCGTCACAGGTAAATAGTTTGGTCAAAAAGGCCTTTGGTACATCGGCCTTCATCGGTGAGAGCATTCAGTTTTGAGGTTGGGAGGTCATGTTGCAGTTGTATAAGACGTTGGTGAGGCTGCACTTAGAGTATTGTGCTCAGCGTTGGGCAGCATAGTATTGGAAAAATTGTGTCAATCTGGAAAGGGTGTTGAGAAGATTCACGAGGATGTTGCCAGGATGTTGCCAGGACTGGAGAGCCTGATATACAGACACAGATTCAGCAGGCTAGTACTTTATTCCTTGGTGCGCATGATTATCTGGGATGATCTTTTAGAGGTGGCAGACACCTGGCAGACGCACAGAGTAGGGGAAGCAAGAACCAGGGGACAGAGGTTTCAGAAGGGGGGGGATTTAATCGGAACCTGAGGGGTAATTTTTCACACAAAGTGTGGTGGGTGTGTGGAACGAGTTACCTGAGGTGGTTTTTCAGGCCGGTACTCATAGTCATAGAGTCATAGAATGATACGTTGTGGAAACAGGCCCTTCGGCCCAACTTGCCCACACCGTCCAACATGTCTCTGCTCCCACCTGCCTGCGTTTCAGCCATATCCCTATAAACCAGTCCGATTCATGTACCTGTCTAACAATTTCTTAAATGTTGGGATTATCCCTCCCTCAATTACCTCCTCTGGCAGCTTGTTCCATACATCCACCACCCATTTTGTGAAAAAGTTACCCGAACGATTCCAATTAAATCTTTTCCTATTCACCTTGAAAGTATGTCCTCTGGAGCTCGATTCACCTACTCAGGGCAAGAGACTCTGTGCATCTACCCGTTCAATTCCACTCATGATCAAATATACCTAAATAAGATCACCCCTCTTCCTCTTGCGCTCCAAGGAATAGAGTCCCAGCCGACTCAACATCTCCCCACAGGTCAGACCCTGGCACCATCCTCGTAAAATGTACCTGTAAAGTTTTCAGTTTGACAACATTGTTCCGAAAACAAGATACACAGAACTGAACATAACACTCCAAATGCGGCCCCACGAAGGTCTTATATTACTGCAACATGATCTCCCAACATCCATACTCAATACTCTGGCTGATAAAGGCTAATGTGCCAAAAGCCTTTTTGACCACCAGATCTACCCGTGACTCCACCTTCAAGGATCTCTGCACCTGCACTCCTAGATCCCTCTTCTCTACAACACCACCTAGAACCCTACCATTCATTGTGTCAGTCCTGCCCATGTTAGATTTCCCAAAATGCAATACCTCACGTTGCAATACTATACTTGATTTGAATATAGAAGTAAAGAGGTCCTTCTGCAGTTGTAATGGGCCCTGGTGAGACTACATCTGGAGTAATGTGTGCAGTTTTGGTCTCCTAATTTGAGGAAGGACATCCTTGTAATTGAGGCAGTGCAGCATAGATTCACGAGGTTAATCCCCGGGATGGCGGGACCGTCATACGAGGAAAGATTGGAAAGAATGGGCTTGTATTCACTGGAATTTAGAAGTATGAGAGGGGATCTTATCGAAACGCATAAAATTATAAAAGGTCTGGACAAGCTAGATGCAGGAAAGATGTTCCCGATGTCGGGTGAGTCTAGAACCGGGGGCCACAGTCTAAGAATAAAGGGGAGGCCATTTAAAACTGAGGTGAGAAAAACTTCTTCACCCAGAGAGTTGTAAATTTGTGGAATTCTCTGCCACAGAAGGCAGTGGAGGCCAACAGAATGGATTAATTTAAAATAGAGTTAGGTAGAGTTCTAGGGCCGAGCGGAATAAAGGGATATGAGGAGAAGGCAGGTACGGGTAACTGGTTGTGGACGATCAGCCATGATCACATCGAATGGCGGTGCAGGCTCGAAGGGGCTAATTGTCTTCTCCTGCACCTATTTTCTATGTTTCTATGATTCTCACATTTATCTGCATTAAATTGCATCAACCATTCCTCAGTACACTTGGCTAATCAACCAAGATCCTATTGCACTTCATCATAACCATCTTAACTGTCTGCAAAATAACCCACTTTTGTATCATCTGCAGACCTGCTAACCTTGCCGTGTGTGTTCTCATCCAAATCTTTGATAAAGATGACAAAGAGTAATGGGCCCAGCACCGAACCCGGAGGCACGCCACTAGTCACTGGCGTCGAGTCAGAGAAGCAACCTTCCACTATCACCCTCTGCTTCCTTCCATGAAGCCAATGTGCGATCCATTCAGCTGTCTCTCCTTGCATCTCATGCGATCTAACCTTCAAGAGCAGGCTGCCACGAGGAACCTTCTCGAATACAATGCTGAGGTCCATGTATTCAATATCTACAGATCTGCCCTGACCGACCTTTTTGGTCATGTCTTGAAAAAGCTAACTATAAAAGGTACTATCAGGTACAGAGGTACTAAACTTACTCACTATAAAATGTACGAAATAAAGGTGCTAACATCAAAAGTATTCTCGCAAACTTTAAGGAACATTTAGACAGGTGCATGCAGAAGCCATTTATCGGAATATGTGCCGATCACAGGCTCGTGGGACAAGTGTGGATGAGACATGTTGGCCGGTGTGGACAGGCTGAGCCGAAGACTCTGTAAGATTCTATGACTCCATGTCTCTATAACTGGAGGGTGTGTGCACAAACGCTCACCAAATCCACCCAAAACTTCATCCTCAACATTGATGGTCTCCCAGTATCCACCTCACCTCACGTCCGGAATCTTGAAATCATCCTTGATCAAACCCTCTCCTTCGACAAACACATCAAACACATCACAAAGACAGCATTCTTCCACCTCAAAAACATTGCCCGTCTCCGTCCATCCCTCTCCTCCACAGCTGCAGAAACCCTCATCCACGCCTTCATCACCTCCCGTCTGGACTACTGCAACAGCCTCCTCTATGGCGCACCCTCAAAAATCATCAATAAACATCAATACATTCAAAACTCCGCTGCCCGTCTACTCACACACACCTCGATCCGTGACCATAGCACCCCCGTCCTTTATAAACTCCACTAGCTCCCCATCCCCCAGAGAATCCAGTACAAAATCCTCCTCATAACATACAAAGCCCTCCATAACCTGGCCCCATCCTACCTGACCGACCTCCTCCACAGGCACACTCCCACCTGCACCCTCCGCTCTGCCGCTGCCAATCTCCTATCCCCCCACATCCGGACCAAACTCAGATCCTGGGGGGACAGGGCTTTCTCCATCGCTGCTCCCACCCTATGGAACTCACTACCCCAAACCGTTAGAGACTCCTCCACACACCACATTCAAAACATCACTGAAGTCTCACCTGTTCAGTACTGCCTTCAACCACTGAAGGTCACCTCACCTTCTGTCTCCTTTCTCTGTTCATTTATTTATTTACTTATTTATCTATTTATTAATTTCCCTATGTTCTCAAAATCTCTGTAAAGCGTCTTTGAGTATATGAAAAGCGCTATATAAATAAAATGCATTATTATTATTATTATTATTATTATTATTAAGATATTCCTCACTTGTCCATGGATCTCTGTCCTGGGATCGGAGAACAGATTCACTTAGAAACATAGAAAATAGGTGCAGGAGGAGGACATTAGGTCCTTCGACCCAGCACCGCCATTCATTGTGATCATGGCTGATCATCCAATTCAAGACAAATCATGTTAATCACACATTTTTTTCAACATTAACAGCACAGCAGTTCTGTTCAATGGTTAGCTATAGATCGGTAACCTGCATACATGTCCAATGGCTCGGCAGGAGGCCAACGTTGGCACTGGTTTCACTGGTGAAAATATATCTGAGCATTGTGCGACGGAACTGGGAACTGGTTGTATGTGAGATGTCCTTGGAATGGATGATTCACAGAAACTACCTGTGTGTGACGTCAGTGCAGTCCGTGATGGGTCTGGATAAGCAGTGACATTATCAGTGTGGTCAGTGATGGGTCTGGATAAGCAGTGACATTATCAGTGTGGTCAGTGATGGGTCTAGATAAGCAGTGCCATTATCAGTGTGGTCAGTGATGGGTCTGGATAAGCAGTGACATTATCATTGATCTTATGATCTTATAGAAACATGAAATTCTTAAGGGATTGGACAGGCTAGATGCAGATAATATGTTCCCGATGTAGGGGGAGCCCAGAACTGAGGGTCACAGTTTAAGAATAAGGGGTAGACTATTTAGGACTGATGTGAGGTTTTCACCCAGAGAGTTGTGAATTTGTGAAATTCTCTGCCACAGAAGGCATTGGAGGCCAATTCACTGGATGTTATCAAGCGAAAGTTAGATATAGCTCTTCCGGTAACGGCATAAAGGTATATGGGGAGAAAGTTTGAACGGGGTACTGATTTAGGATGATCAGCCATGATCATGTTGAATGGTGGTGCAGGCTCGAGGGCCGAATGGCCTACTCCTGCACTTGTTTTCTATTTTTCTATGTTTCTGTGTCTAAGCATCAGGTTGTGATGCTTCCATTTCATCTTAACTCCTGTGTTTTATATTTTATACCAAAGTGGATAACAAATCTATGTTTTGCATTATTGCAGATGTTTGAATCTAAAGGGTTAACGTATGTTCAGTATCTGTAATTAATCTCATCTGCAATGAGCACTATCCACGCTGGTAAACACGGCAGGTGAAGATGCATTCATTTGTGATTTTCATCTTAATTAACAATGGTTATAAATACTAATTGCCTCTCTCCGGCATACAATTTAAAGAATAACACATAATGCTGAAAATTAAAATGCGCTTCAGATCTAAGATAGGGAGAGTTGAGCAATTGTGGGGAATATTAGTTCAAGCCGGTGAACACAAGGCGAGGTTCTGTTCAATCTGCAGTTTATTTTTTATTGAACTACCATTTAACAGGTAGATGTTAATTCAAACCCACAGACCTGACAGCAAAGTCGGTCTGAGAGTTAATGACCAACTCACCCGTCTGGGCTGTCCACAGTGGCTTCGAAACATAGAAACATAGAAAATAGTTGCAGGAGTTTGCCATTTGGCCTTTTGAGCCAGCACCGCCATTCAATATGATCATGGCTGATCATCCCAAATCAATACCCCGTTTCTGCTTTCTCCCTATGCAGCTTTATTCTGTTGGCCCTAAGAGCGATATTTGACTCCCTCTTGAAAAACCTCTCGTGAATTCGCCTCCACTGCCTTCTGTGGCAGAGAATTCCACAGATTCACAATTCATCTCAACTGGGGAGGCCGACGACAGATCAGTTTTTCTTCATCTCAGTGATAATTGAGCTACCCCTTATTCGTAAACTGCGATCCCTGTTCTGGACTCCCACAACATCGGGAACATTTTTCCTGTATCTAGCCTGTCCAATCCCTTAAGAATTGTATATTTGTAAGAAGGAACTGCAGATGCTGCTTTAAACCGAAGATAGGCACAAAAAGCCGGAGTAACTCAGCGGGACAGGCAGTATCTCTGGGGAGAAGGAATGGGTGGAGACCCTTCCTCAAAATTGTATGTTCTACAAGATCCCCTCTCATCCTAAATTCCAGTGAATTTAAGCAAACTCTCACACACACTCAGTCTGTATTTCTGTGCCCATTTATTAATTAATACAAGAGAGCATTTCTCCCTTCCTGCTGTGTATAACTAGCTCACATAGAAACTGAAAAAAACACTTCAATGATCAGAGACATATTAAAATGACCAACGTACATGGCAGGCAGTTATAGCATTTTGTTGCTTAAACTGCAAGTTTGATAACATTCGACACCTATTGACGTTTAATTCCTCGGATTTCCAGGCTAGAGTTTAGTTTGAGGAGAGTGAAGCACTTGTTGGACACTTGCGAGGGAGATGAACAATGTACCTCCGTTGTTGGTGACACCACCACCCAATACAGTATCGCCACTGTTGTGCAGTCAGTGATGTGTCTACTATGTGGCTACCACTGGGGAGACCGATGACAGAGCACATTGGAAATCTAGGACGACAGGGACAAAGTGTGTTGAAAGTAGCATCACATGTTGATAGTGCGGTCAAAAAGGCTTTTGTATCATTGGCCGTCTTCTGTCAGGGCATGGTGTATAGAGGTTATGTTGCCGTTGTGTAAGACGTTGGTGTAAGACGTTGGAATTTAGAAGGATGAGAGGAGATCTTATCGAAACGTATAAGATTATTAAGGGGTTGGACACGTTAGAGGCAGGGAACGTGTTCCCAATGTTGGGGGAGTCCAGAACAAGGGGCCACAGTTTAAGAATAAGGGGTAGGCCGTTTAGAATGGAGATGAGGAAAAACTTTTTCAGTCAGAGAGTTGCGAATCTGTGGAATTCTCTGCCTCAGAAGGCAGTCGGGGCCAATTCTCTGAATGCATTCAAGAAAGAGCTGGATAGAGCTCTTGAGGATAGCGGAGTCAGGGGGTATGGGAAGAAGGCAGGAACAGGGTACTTTGAGAATGATTAGCCATGATCACATTGAATGGCGGTGCTGGCTCGAAGGGCCGAATGGCCTCCTCCTGCACCTATTGTCTATTGTCTATTGTCTATTGGTGAGGCTGAATTTGGAGTATTGTGTTCAGTTGTGGGCACCATGATACAGGAAAGATGGTGTCAATCTGGAAAGGTGAAAGAGGAGATTTACGAGGATATTGCCAGGACATGTGGGCCTGATCTAGAGGGACAGGTTTAGCAGGCTAGTACTATATCCCTTGGTGCACAGGAGGATGAGGGATGATCTTCTGTAGCTGAACAAAATAATGAGAGAAATAGATCTGGCAGACGCACAGAGAAGAGGAAGCAGGAACCAGGTTTTGGGTAGACTGATGGGACTGAAGGCTGATAAATCCCCAGGGCCTGATGGTCTGCATCCCAGAGTACTTAAGGAGGTGGCTCTAGAAATAGTGGAAGCATTGGAGATCATTTTTCAATGTTCTATAGATTCAGGATCAGTTCCTGTGGATTGGAGGATAGCAAATGTTATCCCACTTTTTAAGAAAGGAGGGAGAGAGAAAACGGGTAATTATAGACCAGTTAGTCTGACATCAGTGGTGGGGAAAATGCTGGAGTCAATTATAAAAGACGAAATTGCTGAGCATTTGGATAGCAGTAACGGGATCGTTCCGAGTCAGCATGGATTTACGAAGGGGAAATCATGCTTGACAAATCTACTGGAATTTTTTGAGGATGTAACTAGGAAAATTGACAAGGGAGAGTCAGTGGATGTGGTGTACCTCGACTTTCAGAAAGCCTTCGACAAGGTCCCACATAGGAGATTAGTGGGCAAAATTAGGGCACATGGTATTGGGGGTAGGGTACTGACATGGATAGAAAATTGGTTAACAGACAGAAAGCAAAGAGTGGGGATAAATGGGTCCCTTTCGGAATGGCAGGCAGTGACCAGTGGGGTACCGCAAGGTTCGGTGCTGGGACCCCAGCTATTTACGATATACATTAATGACTTAGACGGAGGGATTAAAAGTACCATTAGCAAATTTGCAGATGATACTAAGTTGGGGGGTAGTGTGAATTGTGAGGAAGATGCAATAAGGCTGCAGGGTGACCTGGACAGGTTGTGTGAGTGGGCGGATACATGGCAGATGCAGTTTAATGTAGATAAGTGTGAGGTTATTCACTTTGGAAGTAAGAATAGAAAGGCAGATTATTATCTGAATGGTGTCAAGTTAGGAGGAGGGGGAGTTCAACGAGATCTGGGTGTCCTAGTGCATCAGTCAATGAAAGGAAGCATGCAGGTTCAGCAGGCAGTGAAGAAAGCCAATGGAATGTTGGCCTTCGTAACAAGAGGAGTTGAGTATAGGAGCAAAGAGGTCCTTCTACAGTTGTACCGGGCCCTGGTGAGACCGCACCTGGAGTACTGTGTGCAGTTTTGGTCTCCAAATTTGAGGAAGGATATTCTTGCTATGGAGGGCGTGCAGCGTAGGTTCACTAGATTAATTCCCGGAATGGCGGGACTGTCGTATGTTGAAAGGCTGGAGCGATTGGGCTTGTATACACTGGAATTTAGAAGGATGAGGGGGGATCTTATTGAAACATATAAGATAATTAGGGGATTGGACACATTAGAGGCAGATAACATGTTCCCAATGTTGGGGGAGTCCAGAACAAGGGGCCACAGTTTGAGAATAAGGGGTAGGCCATTTAGAACGGAGATGAGGAAGAACTTTTTCAGTCAGAGGGTGGTGAAGGTGTGGAATTCTCTGCCTCAGAAGGCAGTGGAGGCCAGTTCGTTGGATGCTTTCAAGAGAGAGCTGGATAGAGCTCTTAAGGATAGCGGAGTGAGGGGGTATGGGGAGAAGGCAGGAACGGGGTACTGATTGATAGTGATCAGCCATGATCGCATTGAATGGCGGTGCTGGCTCGAAGGGCTGAATGGCCTACTCCTGCACCTATTGTCTATTGTCTATTGTCTATTGAGGCCTAGGTTTAAGATAAGGGGCTAAATGTAATCCGTACCTGAGGGGTAATTTTTCACACAAAGGGTGGTGGGTGTGTGGAACGGGCCGCCAGAGGAGGTATTTCAGCCCTGTACTCATAGAGTCATAGAGAGATAAGGTGTGTAAACAGGCCCTTCTGCCTAACTTGCCCACTCCAGCCAACATGCCACATCTACGCTGGTCCCACCTGTCTGCATTTGGTCCATGTCCCACCAAACCTGTCCTATTCATGCACCTCTCCAACTGTTTCACGAATGTTGGGATAGTCCCTGACTCAAATTCCTCATCTGGCAGCTTGTTCCATCGATCCACCACCCTTTGTGTGTAACCGTTACCCCTCAGATTCCTATTCAATCATTTACCCTTCACCTTAAACGTATGTCCTCTGGACCTCGATTCTCCTACTCAGGGCAGTAGAAGCTGAGCATCTACCCGATCTATTCCTTTCATGATCTAAAGCATGTCTATAAGATTATCCTTCATCCTCCTGAGCTCCAAGGAGACCAATCCCACCCAATTGATTCTGTCTTCAAACTAACGCTGTCCATTCCAGATATCATCCTGGTGAATCTGTTTCATATCGCCCCTGGCAACAGGACATCATTTATATAACATGGTGACCAGAACTACACAAAAGGGCCTCGCAGATATTTGAAGTACGACTAAGGAGAGCGATAAACTTGGAGGAACAGGTAAGTCTTGATTTTCTGTATTTGGGTGTTCATTTGTAGTGCAAGTGTGTTCAGAAACAGACGCAGATGGGAAGTGAAACCATCAGTGAGTTCAGAGGTGTCCGTACCAATCAGCACGAGGCAAATGTTGTCAAAGGTGTCGCTGGTGGAAATATATCTGAGCAGCATGCGATGGACCTGGGTAGCTGGTTGTTACAGTATGTGAGATGTCCTTGGAATGGATCATACAAATAACATACCTGTGTGTGACGTTAGTGTGGTCAGTGATGTGCCTGGATAAGCAGTGACATTATCAGTGTGGTCAGTGATGGGTCTGGATAAGCAGTGACATTATCAGTGTGGTCACTGATGGGTCTGGATAAGCAGTGACATTATCAGTGTGGTCAGTGATGGGTCTGGATAAGCAGTGACATTATCAGTGTGGTCAGTGATGGGTCTGGATAAGCAGTAGCATTATCAGTGTGGTCAGTGATGGGTCTGGATAAGCAGTGACATTATCAGTAATTAATCTCATGTGTAATAAGCTCTCACTGTATCTTGCTGTTCTATTCACGTTGGCGGGTGCAGACATATTTATTTGTTATTTTCATTTTAATAGGCAGTGCTTAAAATGAGAAAATAACTTTCTCCGGCACAGGAGTGACCGAGTGACACATAATGGTTCTCCCCCAAACACTCCTCACACTCTCTGCCTCCCTCCCTCCCCCTCCGCCCATTCTCTCTCTCTCCATAATAATCTCCCCTCTCTCTCCCCAATTTTCCGATCCTCTGACTTCCCACCTCCTCCCCTCTCTCCACACTCCTCCAATCTCTCTCCCCATACACATCCCCCTCTCTCTCTCCACACCCCCTCTCTCCCCACTCTCCTCTCACTCTCCATCCCCACACTCCGTCTTTCTCCCCACACACTCACCACTCATCTCAATCTGTCTCCCCACACTCCTCCGCCTCTGTCTCCCCCATTCCTCCCCCTCTCTCCCCCCACATTCCCCCCTCTCATTCCCCACACACCACCACCTCTATCTCCTCCCCTCTCTCCCCATTCCTCCATTCTTTCTGCCCCATCTCTCCTACCCCACATACATCCCCACTCTCCCCTCACTCCTTCCTCTTTCCCTCCCCTCCTCTCTTCGCCACATTCCTCCACTCACTCTCCACTCCTCCACACTCTCTCCCCACACCCCTCCTGTACCTCTTTCCCCTGTACCCCTCGCTCTCGCTACATTGCTCCCCCACCCTCCTTTCATTCTCCGAGAGGGAGAGAGTTAGAGAGAGAGATAGAGATAGAGATAGAGAGAGAGATAGAGAGAGAGATAGAGAGAGAGAGAGAGAGAGAGAGAGAGAGAGAGAGATAGAGAGAGAGATAGAGATAGAGATAGAGAGAGAGATAGAGAGAGATAGAGAGAGAGAGAGAGAGAGAGAGAGAGATAGAGATAGAGATATATATATATATATATATATATATATATATATATATATATATATATAGAGAGAGAGAGAGAGAGAGAGAGAGAGAGAGAGAGAGAGAGAGAGAGAGAGAGAGAGAGAGAGAGAGAGAGAGAGAGAGAGAGAGAGAGAGAGAGAGAGAGAGAGAGAGAGAGAGAGAGAGAGAGAGAGAGAGAGAGAGAGAGAGAGAGAGAGAGAGAGAGAGAGAGAGAGAGAGAGAGAGAGAGAGAGAGAGAGAGAGAGAGAGAGAGAGAGAGAGAGAGAGAGAGAGAGAGGAAAGAGAGAGAGACAGAGAGAGAGAAAGAGGGAAAAAGGGAAAGAGGGAAAGAGAGACGGAGAGAGGGGGAGACGCACTCACCCTACCCCTGACCGGTCCCCAGTGCGGAGGGGGGGGAGGGGAAAATGTGTGGGTAGAAACTGAAATAAGCACTTCAATGATCAGGACTATCATTAAAAATGATCAATATATATGACAGTCAATGGTGTTATTTTTTCAGCTTAATCTGCATCTTTGAGCAACGGGGCGATTGGGTGATTGTGAGGGGCTGGGGGTCCCGGAGCGGGGCCGGCGATGGGATCATCCGCCCGGGACTGACAGCTGGAAGATGCGGCGGTGAATGTGAGGAGCCGGAGCCCGGAGCGGAGAGACTGCGGCCGCCTCTGGGATGCGCTCAGGGCGCGGATTTATTAATGAGCCGCAGCGCTGAGGTGAGCGGATATTTCACAGCGCTCTTCACCTGCTCCCTGAACTTGGACTGGGTCACCGCGTAAATAAATGTGTTGGTGCAGCAGCTGAGATTCCTCAGCAAAAACGCGACGTTGTTAAAGATCCATTGAGAACCATTCCGATCATTTCCAAACCCTGTGATCTGATAATAGACGAAGTACACAACCAGCGTCAGCCACAGGAGGATGAAGCTGCCGGAGATGGTGAAGAGTAAAACCACAGACCTCCTCCTGCTCTCCATCTCCGGGTCACTGCGCTTCTCCCCCTTGCTCTCACCCCTCAGCCCCTGACGGACCCGACTGGCCACTAAAATGTGCCGGACTGTCAGAGCGTTGAGCAGCAGGATCACAGCGAAAGGGAGGAGCGGAGTTAAAACCGTGTCGAGCCAGTCAAATGCCACCCACCCGGGGTCAGTGTAAACACTGTCCACCATGATACAGCCCCACGGGACATTGTCGACGGTTATCCAGGGTTCCCGCATGAAGTCGCGGGGAACGTTTTTCAGACAGAGCAGAACGCCGGCTGTTGCGAGAACGACAGACGCAGTTTTCCCGGCGCAATATTTTGTTTTCAGCTTCTGGCAACAAATGGCGACAAAGCGATCAAAGGTGAAAGTGACGGTGAACCAGACAGAACAGTCTGTAGCTGAATACCTCAGTACTTCGTTAACACGGCACACAGGGGTGATGGACAGGAAACTCCAATAAAAGTAATGGTGTCGGAACTGATACAAAATGACCTCGGTGATCAGGGTGAGTAGATCGGCCGCTGCCATGGCCACCAGGTAGCGAGTGGTGCAGGTGGAGAGGCCGCACTTTCCCCGGGACAGGATCACAATCGCCACTAAATTCACTGCGGAAAGAGAAGGGGAGCTGATACTGGGCATTACTGAACACGGTCTCCGGGGCTGAACACCGGCTCCACTTTCAGCTGAAGATCAGGAGTGTTGGAGTCGGTGCGCGGCTGCAGGTTTAACAATGTCAGACCCGGCTCCGACTGTGCCCGACCTGCCCGCTTCAGGGGAGAGGAGATAAGGCGACGGGCGGGGTAAAGGGCGGGGAGGGAACGAGCAGCCGCCCTATACAATAGGCGGAATGGTCCTGTCTACAGTTAACCCCGCTCACAGTCTATGGTGGGGCCGGTTTCACAGACTTAACCGTGACCGGCCGTGTTTAACCGGGGCTCTGGGAACTCGGCATCTGATGGGGACGAGGAGGGTTCCAGAGGGAAGGCAGGGACAACTTAGGGACCGGCATCAGAGTGGGTCCGTTAATGGATTCATTCCACAGTGAGTTCAGTTCGGTAACAACACAGGCCTGTAGATCCGCGGCCACTGGTTCAGGAGATCGATCCAATTATTGACTAACAGGCGGTGGAATCCGACTGTGACAGACTCCACAGTGAGACGTGTCCACAGGAGCGGGTGTTCACTCTGATCAATAACTCAGACACAGTGAACTTCACAATGTAAACCCCTCCCAGCACACCGTCCCGGAGAGCTGCCTGTCCCGAGCACTGGGTCAACTCTGGGCAAGGTCTCACTGAAGGCAAGAACAACATTCTAGTGGGTCCCGGCAGTGGGAGAAAGAGAGGGTTAGTTTCGGTTGTCTGAAAATGAGAAAAATCTCAGCGTTAATTCAAAAATATTTCATTTAGAGGATAGATATACTCCACATATTCTTGCACAACGATCACTAGTTGGGAATCTTGTAACAGAATCAGAATCAGGTCAACATCTGTGAACACACGGAGTTATAAAACTTGAATTGTTCTATTCACTTACCAGGGACTCCAACGGCAGCAATGATCACGTACAAGATTTTATCCACACTGTAATAATCCTGCTTTGCTCCCATTTTCTCTACCCATCGATGTGTCCCCGTGAGCTACCGGTAATCTCGTGGAATGAAATGCTGGGACAGAACATTCCCGGAGATTTTATACCATTTTCCGTCTCCACCGGGACAGCGAAGATTCAATAGATTTAAAAAATAGCGATTTTGAAATGATTCGCAAACAGATGACATCAGCCAATTCAAATCCCTGCTGAGACTGGTCGTAATTTATTCTGGGAATTGATTGAGAAACTCCGAAGACTGGGAATTGTGGCGATACTGAGGGATGGAAATTGGGGGCGGCATTGTTCCAGCAAAGGGGATACTGTTTCAGACTCCATCAGGTCCAACTCTCCGCCTCATGATGTTTGTCTGATTTCCTTCAATCTGCTTCACTCTGTGAGGCAATCCCAAATTCCAGGGACCCTCTCATGGCTTCTGGTGCCCAGTTTGAAAGTGGACTGGGCGACATTTGTCCACGTGTTGAGGAATTATTTGAACAGATGGTATCGGACTAAAATGGCCCCTCCACTCTGTTTCACCACTCAGTATGATCGCGGCTTAACTGACTGCAACCTCACCCCCACACTCCCGGCGAGGCCGGTAACCATTCACGCCTTGCTCGCCTGCAGTGGGTCTGATTTTGCGCCGGGACAATAACATTTTCTGCCTTCGTCACCTCTGAGCAGGAACGACCCAAAGACTCAGCACACTCAGAGAACAGAAACATTGTGGCTTCAGAATGGTCCGAAACCGAAATAAAACAGCGAATGATGCAGCACATCTCCCTCCTCACTTTCTCTCTCCCTCCATCCTTACTGCTGCCCTCTCTTTGAACTGTGAATCTCTCTCATACCCTCTCTATTCTCTCTCTCTGCGCCTCTTTCCCCGTCAACCTTTCTCCCCTTGCCCCTCCCTCCATCTCAATTCCATTGCATTTCACCATGCGTCTCTCTCTATCTATTTGACCCTTCCTCTCTCCCTTTTGCCAACCCACTTGCTCTGAACTCTCCTCTCTATTGATCTTCCCACCCTCCCTTTAAAGGTTCACTCTCCCTCCATCTCTCCCCCTTTGTCTTCTCCGCTATTTCTCCCTTTCATCTTTATACTCATCTGACTTTCTGTTTTCCCCAACTACCCTCCTGCTTGCCCTCCCACGCCTGTCTTGTGAAGTGCAGCTAAAACGATTAGCCACCACGGGATGTAACATCTGTCCACATGCCCCTTCCCTCACACCCAGCAGTCCTCCCAGGTGAGAGATGTTCACCTGCACCTCCTCTAATCCTATCTGGTGCACACGGTGTTCCATTTAAGGCCTACTTTACATCGGCGTGGTCAAGCGTGGACTCGGCGACCGTTTCACCCAATACTTCCCTCATGCCGCCGAGGACTGCTGGATCTCCCCGTTGCTAACCATTGTAACTCCCCCTCCCACACTAGCCTTTCTGTCCCGGGCCACCTACATTGCCTGTGTGAGGCTACATGCAAACTGAAAAAACGTCACGTCATATTCCGCTTTGGTACCTTACAACCTAATGGTATGAATTTTGAATTATCCAATGTTGGGTAACTAACGAGAAAATTCCCGCTTTCGCCTCGCTCTTCCTCGGGCCTCACCAGGACTTCTATCTTTTTATGCCCTCTACCTGCCGTTCCACCGATATTCCTTCCTCTCTCTCTTTATAATTCCATCCTCTGCAATTCTTTTATCTTTTAATCTCTCGTCTCAACTACCTGACTGTGAAAACGCTATTCACCTGCATCCGCTCATCATACAACTCGTTTTGTCCTGGCTCCCTCTGTTCCAGCCTTGTCCCCATTCCCACCATAATCTATCTGAAGAAGAGTACAGAGCCGATACGTCACCTACCCATGTTCTTGGAAGGCTTAGGAAGTCCAGCATGCCCCCACCAACTCTCAGAAACTTCTAAAGATGCACCATAGAAAGCATGTTATCAGGATGCATCACAGCTTGGCATGGGAACAGCTCCAAGAATGCAAGAAATTGCAATGAATTGTGGACGCAGCCTGGACCATCACACAAACCACCTCCCGTATATTGACTCCATCTACACCTCACGCAGGCTCGGCAAAGCCAGCAGCATAATCAAGGACGAGTCGCACCGGGCCATTACCTCTTCTCCCCGGTCCCTTTAGGCAAAGGTTATACAAGTGTGAAAATGCACGCCTCCAGATTCAGGGACAGTTTCTTCCCAGCTGTTTTCAGTCAACTGAATCATCCTACCACAACCAGACAGCAGTGCTGAACTATCTACCTCTTTGATGACCCTTGGACGATTCTTGATTGGACTTTGTTGGTTTTACCTTACAGGAAACGTTAACCAATAATCTTGTATCTATACATTGTAAATGGCTTGATTGTAATCATGTATTGTCTTGCCGCTGGCTGGATAGCACGCAACAAAAGCTTTACACTGTACTTCGGCAAACGTGACAATAAACTAAACCAAATTGATAAACTAAACAAATCTTCTCCAGAGATTCAGCCTGACTCGCATTGGTTATTGTTTGTGTGTGAGTCAATGCATGAGTGTGTCCGTACGTATATGCGAGTGTGAATATGTGAGATTGTGCAAATGAGTTGGAGTGTGTGTGTGTTGGTATATGGTTTTGCAAGGATTACAATGATTCAATGGAACATTCTTGACACATGTAGCGAGGGAAAGTGAAATGCTTTGTTTTGCAGACAACCCGGTAAAATCATGTAGCAGACCTCACCCAGGCTATACGCAAGTGTCGCCACATTTTGCCGCCAACAACGTTACAAACGTTGGCCGAATAGTTCTATCTCCTGCCTGCCGTCGCACCGCGGATCGCCCCTTTGTTCTCCGCGGCGTTCCTCGCTCTCCGACGGTCCACCTGTCTCTCTCCCTCCTCGCTCCCGAAGGAGCGTCCGCGGTGGGCGAGCCGGGCTTCCGGGCCGACTGAAGGGCTTGGGCCCGCTCACCGGGAAGACCCCGGCCGCTCGCCGCGAACACCTCGGGAAACTTCTGAATATAAAAATGTGTAAGGGATGGGAGGTAACCAGCATGGGGGAATGAGGGATGGGAGGTAGACAGCCTGGGGCAATTAGAGATGGGACGGACTCTGCTTGGGGCAGTAAGGGTTGGGATGTAGCCAGCTTGGGGGAGTAAGGAATGGTAGGTAGCCAACATGGGCGAGTAAGGTGGATGGGGAGAAGCCAGATTCGGTGAGTAAGGGGGATGAGAGGAAGCCAGCTTGGGGGATTGGGCGAGGGGAGGTAGCCAGCTTGGGCGTGTAAGGGATGAGAGGATGCCACCTTAGGGGAGAAAAGGGTGGGACGCGGCCAGCGTGGGGGAGTAAGGTATGGAACGTGGCCGGCTTGTGGGAGAGTAAGGGATGGGAGGTGGCCAGCTTGGGGGTGTAAGGGGATGGGATGAAGCCAGATTTGGGGAGTAATGGGGATGGGAGGGAGCCAGCTTTGGGGATGAAGTGGACTGGGAGGTGGCCGGCTTCGGAGAGAAAGGGGAATGGCAGGACGACAGCTTGGGAGAGTAACGGGAATGGGAGGAATCCAGCTTGGGGGGAGTAAGACGATTAAGAGGTCTGGGAAATAGCCATCCTTGTGGGGGGGGGGGGGCGGAAGCGGGATAGCCAGCTTGGGGGAGCAAGGGATTGGGAGGTAGCCAGCTTGGGGATGCAAGGGGAATGGGAGGTAGCCAGCTTGGGGGTGGAAGTGGAATGGGAGGAAGACAGCTTGGGGGAGCAAGGGATGGGAGGTAACCTGCATCGGGGTGCAAGGGGAATGGGAGGACCCCAGCTTGGGGGAATAAGGTGTGGGAGGTAGCCAACTTGGGACAGTAAGGGTTGGGATGTAGACAGTTTGGGGAACTATGGGATGGGAGCTAGGCAGCTTGTGAGATTATGTGGACTCTGAGGTAGCCAGCTTGGGGGAGTAGAGGGAATGGGAGAAAGACTGCTTAGGGGAGTAAGCGGGATGGGAGGTGGCCAGGATGGGGGAAGTAACGAATGGGATGTAGCCAGCTTGGGAGGGAGAAAGGGGAATGGGAGGGAAAAAGGGGAATGGGAGGAAACCAGCTTGGGGGAGTAAGGGGTGGGAGGAGTCCAACTTGGGCGAGTTGGGTGGATGGGGAGTAAGCCAGATTCCGGGATTAAGGGGGGTGAGAGCAAATCAACTTGGGGGAGTGAGGGTTGGGAGGTAGCCACATTGTGGGAGTAAGGGGTTGGAGTTTGCCAGTTTGGGGGAGTAAGGGATGAGAGGAAGCCACGTTTGGGGAGAAAAGGATGGGTGGTATCCAGCTTGGGGGAGGAAGGGATGGAAGGCTGGTAACTTGGGGGAGTAACGGATAGGACGAGGTCAGCTTGAGGGAGTAAGGTAAGGGACGTAGCCAGCTTTGGGGATTAATGGGTCTGGGAGGAAGGCGGCTTCGGGAGTAAATGGGATGGTAGGAAGACAGCATGGGGGAGTAAGGGGTAGGAGGGGAAGCTAGCTTGGGGGGAGGGATGGGAGATATGGAGCTTGGCTGAGTAAGGGATGGGAAGTAGCCAGCTTGGGGGAGGGTGAAATGGGATTTACACAGCTTGGGGGAGAAATGGGAATAGGTGGAAGCCAGATTGAAGGAGTAGGTGGGATGGGAGGAAGCCTACTTGGCGGAGAAAGGGATGGGATGTAGCCAGATTGGGGTTTTGAGGGATGGGAAGTAGCGAGCTTGGAGTGGTGAGGGATGGGAAGTAGCCAGCTTGGGGCTGTAAGGGGATGCGATGAAGCCATCTTTGAGGAGTAATGGTGATGGGAGATACCCAGCATGGGGGAGTAAGGGGAAGCGGAGGTAGCCAGCTTGAGGGAGTAACGGATGTGACGTAGCCAGCTTGCGGGAGTAAGGGATGGGAGGTATTCAGCTTGGGTGAATAAGAGAAGGGTGGTTCTCCTGTGGTTGTTAGGGATGGGAGGTAGCCTGCCTGGGGCAGTAAGGGTTGGCAAGTAGGCAGCTTGGGGGGGGGGGATAAGAGGAATCCAGCGTGGGGGAGGAAGAGATGGGAGGTAGCTAACTTGGGCGAGTAAGGGGGGTGGGGTAAGCCAGCTTTGGGGACTAAAGGGGATGGGAGGAAGGCAGCTTTGGGTAGTGAGGGACCGGTGGTAGCCAGATTGGGGGAGTCAGGGATGGGAGTAAGCCATCTTTGGTGAGAAAGAGGTGGGCGGTAGCCAGCTTGGGGATGTAAAGCGGATGGGACGTATCCACCATTGGGGATGGGAGGAAGTCAACTTCGGGGAGAAAGGGATGGAAGGTCGGCATCTTGAATGGGTAAGTAATGGGTCGCAGGTAGCTTGTGCGGGTCAGGGATGGGAGGTGGTCAGTTGGGGGTATGAAGGGGCTGGGAGGTAGTGGCCGGCTTGGGGAAGTAACTGAGTAAGAGAAATGGGAGGAAGACAGCTTGGAGGGAGTAAGCGGAATGGAGATAGCCAGCTTGGAGGAGTAACGGGGATAGGAGGAAGCCAGAATCGAGGATTTATGGTGATGGGAGTCAGCCAGCTTGGGGGAGTAAGGGATGTGACGTAGCCAGCTTACGAGAGTAAGGAATGGGAGGTTTTAGCTTGGGGGAATAAGAGATGGGTGGTAGCCATGCTGGGATAGTTAGGGATGGGAGGTAGCCTGCTTGGGGCAGTCAGGGTTGTGATGTAGCCAGCTTGGGCGAGTAAGGGATGTGATGAAGAGTGCTTGGGGGAGTAAGGGAAATGGGAGGGAGGCAGCTTGGGGGAGTAAGGGATGGGAGGTAGCCAGCTTGGTGGATTAAGCGGATGGGACGTAGCCAGCTTGCGGGAGTAATGGGGGTAGGAGGAAGCCAGCTTCGGGGAGTAAGCGAGGAGAGGTAGGCATCTCGGTGGAGTAATGGATGGGACGTACCCTGCCTGTAGGGGTAAAGGATGGGAAGTAGCCAGCTTGGGGGATGCAGGGGACTGGGGGAAGAAAGCTTGGGGGTGTAAGGGGAATGGGAGATACCCTGCTTGGTGGAGTAGGGAATGGGAGTTAGCCAGCCTGAGTGAGTAAATCGGATGCAACTTAGCCAGATTGGGGGTGTTATAGAGATGGGTGGAAGCCAGCTTCGGGGAGTATGGGTGTTCGCATCTTGGGGGAGTTTGGCATGTGACGGAGCCAGCATGGCGAAGCTTGAGGGGGGGGGGGGTAAGGGATGTGAGTTAGCAAGCTTGGCGAAATAAGGGGAGTGGAGGGAGCCACCTTGGGGAAGTAAGGGGAATGGGAGATAGCCAGCTTGGGATGGGAGGTGGCCAGATTCAGGGAGTAAAGCGGCTGGTGCGTAGGAGGAGTAATGGGATGTGAGGAAGCCAGCTTCGGGGAGTAAGAGATGTGTGGTAGGCATCTTCGGGAAGTAAGGGATGGGACGTAGCCAGCTAATGTGGGTTAGGGTTGATAGGTAGCTAGCTTGGGGGATGAAGGGTGCTGGGAGAGAGCCAGCTTGGGGGAGCAAAGCGAATGGGAGGAAGCCAGCTTGGGAGAGTAAGTGATGGTTGTAGCACCCTTGGAGGTGTAAAGGAAATGGGAGGTAGTGAGTTTGGGAGAGAAAGCGGAATGGGGATGAAGATATCATGGGGAAAAACAGGGGACGGGAGATTCCAGCATGGGGGCGTAAGGGGAATGGGTGGAGGCCATCCTGGGGGAGATAATGGCATGGGAGGAATCCAGCTTGCGCAAGTACTTGATGGGAGGTCGCCAGCTTCGGCGAGTAAGGGATGGGAGGTATTCATCTTGTGGGAATAAGAGATGTGTTGTAACCATCCTGGGGTAATTAGGGTTGGGAGGTCAACGATAGGAATTAGCCTGCTTGTGGAGTACAGGGACTGGGATTTAGCCAGATTGGGGGAGTAAGGGGAAAGGGAGGAAGACTACGTGGGGGGGGGGGGGTAAGGAATGAGATATAGCCAGCATGGGGCGAGGGTCACGGGAGGAAGCCAGCTTAGGGGAGTAAGAGATGGGAGGTAGCTAACTTGGGCGAGTAAGGGGAATGGGATAAGCCACATTTGGGGACTAATTGGGATGGGAGGAAGGCAACTGTGGGTAGTGAGGGATGGAAGGTAGACAGATTGGGGGAGTAAGGGGTGGGAGGAATCCATCTTTGGTGAGAAAGGGATGGGAGGTGGCTATCTTGGGTTGGTAAGTGATGGGTCGCAGCTAGCTTGTGGGGGTCAGGAATGGGAGGTGGTCAGCTGGAGGTATGAAGTGTCTTGACGGTAGTGGCCGGCTTGGGGAATGGGAGGAAGACAGTTTGGGGGAGGAAGGGATATTCAGATAGCCAGCTTGGGGGAGTAAGGGGAATGTGAAGAAGCCAGCTTGTAGGAGCAAGTGGAATACGAGTAAGCCAGCTTCGGGGAGTAACGGATGGGAGATAGCCAGCCTGGTTACTGAGTGAGGGGAGGTAGCGAGCTTGGGACAGCAAACGATAGGAGGTAGCCAGCTTGTGGAGAACGGGGACTGGGATTTATCCAGCATGGGGGAGAAAGGGGAAAGGGAGGAAGACTGCTTGGGCGAGTAAAGGGAATGGGAGGTAGACAACTTGGTGGTGCGAGGGGGATGGGAGGTTGACAGCTTGGGGGAGGAAAGGGAATTGGAGAAAGCCAGCTTGGAGGAGTAAGGGATGGGTGGTAGCCAACTTGGGTGTGTAAGGGGGGTGAGAGGTAGCCAGATTGTGGATGTAATTGGGGATGGGAGGAAGCCGGATTGGGGGAGTAAGGGGATGAGAGTTAGTCAGATTGGGGATGTAATGGGGAATGTGAGGTAGCCAGCTTGGGGGATGAAGGGGACTGGGAGGTAGCCGGTTTGGGGGAGTAGAGGAGAATGGGATGAAGATATTTTATGGAAGTAATGCGAACGGGAGATAGCCAGCTTGGGGAAGTAAGGATTACGGGAGGAAGCCAGCTGAGGGGGGGGGGTTTAAAGGGGATGGGAGTTAACTACCTTGGGGGAGTAAGGTATGGGAGCTAGCCAGCTTGGAGAAATCAGTGGGGTGGGAGGGAGCCACCTTGGGGGAGTAAGACGAATGGGGGATAGGCAGATTGGGATGGGAGGTGGCCAGTTTAAGGGCGTAAAGCGGATGGTGCGTTTTAATGGAGGAGTAATGGGATGGGAGGTAGCCAGCTTCGGGGAGTAACAGATGGGAGGTAGACATCTTGGGAGAGTAAGGGATAGGACTTAGCCAGCTAAAGTGGGGAAAGGATGGTAGGTAGACAGCTTGGGGATGAAGGATACTAAGACGAGCCAGTTTGAGGAGTAAAGGGGATGGGATGTTTATAGCACCCTTGGGGGAGTAAGGGGAAATAAGAGGTAGCGAGATGGGAGTTAAAGCGGAATGGGATGAAGATATCTTCGAGGAAAACAGGGGACGGGAGATTGCTAGCTTGGGGGAGAAGGGAAATGGGTGGAGGCCAGCTTGGGGGAGTAAGGGGAATGGGAATAAGACTGCTTGCGGTAGTAAGGGGAATGGGAGGTAGACATCTTGGGCGATTTAGGGGATGGGGGAAACAAACCTTAGGGGAGTAATGGGGATGGGAGGAAGGAGTAAGTGGAATGGGAGTGAAGGATGGGAGGTAGCCAGATTGTGGGAGTAAGGGATGGGAAGTAGCCACCTTGTGGGATTAAGGGGACTGGGAGGTAGCCGGCTTGGGGGAGTAAAGGGAACGGGAGGAAGTGAGCTTGGAGGGAGTAAGGGGAATGGGAGGTAGACAGCTTAGAGGTGTAAGGAATGGCAAGTAGCCAACATCGTGGACTATGGGATGGGAGATCGGCATCCTGGGGGAGTAAGGGATGGCACGTAGCAACCTCGTGGGGGGTTGGAGATGAGAGGTAGCCAGCTTGTGGGGTTCCGGACTGGGAAGAAGCCGGTTTGGGGGAGAAAGGGGAACGGGAGGAACAGATTGGGGGAGTTGGGGGAATGGGAGTTTGCCAGCTTGGGTGAGTTATGGGATTGGTAGGAATCCATCTTCGGGGAGTACGGGGTGGGGGGAAGACAGCTTGCGGGAGTAGGGGATGGGAAGTATCCAGCTTGGGGGAGAAAGGGGAATGGAGTAGGCCAGATTGGTGAGGTAAGCATGATGAGAGGCAGCCGGCTTGGGGTTGTAAGGGATGGGAGGAAGCCGGCATGGTGTTGTAAGGGATGGGAGGGAGCCCGCTTTGGGGAGTAATGGCGACTGGAGTTAGCCAGCATGGAGGTGTAAAGGATGGGACGTTGCCAACTTGTGGGAGTAAGGAATGGGAGGTAGCCAGCTTGGGGGAGTAAGCGTGGGAGGTAGCCAGCTTGTGGGAGCAGGGGAATGGGAGGTTGCCAGCTTGGGGGAGTAAGGGGAATGGGAGGAAGACTGCTTGGGGGAGTTAGGGGAATGGGAGGGAGGCAGCTAGCGGGAGTAAAGGGTGGGATGTAGCCTACTTGGGGTGAAGGGGATAGTGAGGAAGCCAGCGTGGGGGAGTAAGGCATAGGAGGTGGCCAACGTGGCGTGTAAGGGGGATGGGGTGAAGCCAGCTGCGGCGAGTAAGTGGGGTAGGAGGAAGCCATCTTTGAGGAGAAAGGGATGGGAGGTAGCTGCTTGGGGGAGTAAGTGATGGGAGGTAACCAGCGTGGGATAACTAGGGATGGGACATGGGCAGCTTGGGGGAGTAAGGAATGGGAGGTAGCCAGCTTGTGAAAGTAAGGGGACTGGTAGGTAGCCAGCTGGGGGAGTAAGGCGAATGGGAGGAATACTGCTTGGGTGCTAGGGAAATGGGAGGGAAACAGCTTGGGGGAGTAAGGGGAATGGGAGGAAGCCAACGTGAGGGAGTAAGCGGGATGGGAGGTGGTCAGCCTGGAGGAGTAACGCCTGGGATGTAGCCAGCTTGGGGGCGGCGGTAAGGGATGTGGAGGAAGGGGAAGGTGAGGAAGCCAGCTTGGCGGTGTAAGGGATGGCAGTACCCAATTCGGGCGTGTAAGGTGGCTGGGGGGAAGTCAGATTTAATGAATAAGGGGCATGAGAGGAAGCCAGCTCGGGGGAGTGAGGGATAAGAGGAAGCCATCTTTGGGGAGAAAAGGATGGGATGCAGCCAACTTCGGGGAGTAAGGGATGGTAGGTAAGCAACTTGGTGGAGTAACGGATATGACGTGGCCAGTATGGCGGAGTAAGGCATGGGACGTAGCCAGCTTGTGGGAGTAAGGGATGGAACCCAGCTTGGCGGATTAAGCCGTCTGGGAGGTAGCCGGCTTGGGGGAGTAAGGAGAATGGGAGGAAGGCAGCCTGCGGGAGGAAGCAGGATTGTAGATAGCAAGCTTGGGGCAGCAAGTTATGGGAGGTAACCAGATTGGGGTTGTAAGGTCAATAAGCGGAAGGCAGCTTCGTGGATTAAGGGGTGGAAGGTGACCAACTTGGGGCAGGAAGGTTTGGGATGTACCCAGCTTGGGAGTATTAAGGGATGGGAGGTAGCCAGCTTGATGGAGCAAGGGAAATTGGAGGTAGACTGCTTGGGGTGTAAGGGGAATGGGAGGAAGCCAACTTGGAGGAGTAAGCGGGTTGGGGGTAGTCAGCCTGGGGGTGTTACGGATGGGATATAGCCAGCTTGGGGGAGAGTAAGGGGAATGGGAGGAAGCCAGCTTGGGGGAGTAAGGAATGGCTGGTAGCCAGCTTGGGGCAATAAGAGATGGGTGTGTAAGGGGGATGGGGTGAAACCTGGGTTTGTTAGGGATGGGAGGTTGCCTGCTTGGGGCAGTAAAGGTTGGGATGTACCCAGCTTATGGGGAGTAAGTGATTGGATGTCTCCAGCTTGGGGGAGTAAGGGGAATGGGAGGAAGACTGCTTGGGGGAATAAGGCGAATGAGAGGGAGGCAGCTTGTGGGAGTAATCAATTGGTTATAGCTAGCTTGGGGGGTGGGAATGGGAGGAATAGAGCTTGGGGGAATAAGAGATGGGAGGTAGCCAACTTGGATGAGTAAGGGGAGTGGGGTAAACCAGCTTAGGGGAGTTATGCGGATGGGAGGAAGGCATCAGGGTAGTGAGGGGTGGGAGGTAGTCAGATTGGTAGGCAGCTTGGGGGAATAACGGGTGGAACGGGGGCTGCTTGGGTGTGTAAGGGTTGGGTCGTGGCCAGCTTGTGAGAGTAAGCGATGAGAGGTCGTCACCTTGGGTGATTAAGGGGACTGGGAGGTAGCCGGCTTGGGGAGTAAAAGGAATGGGAGGAAGACTGCTTGGGAGGGTCGGGGGAATGGGAGGTAGCCAGCTTCGAGGAGTATGAGATGGGAGGTCGGCATCTTGGGGGAAGTAAGGGATGGAAGGTTGCCACCTTGTGGGGGCTTGGGGATGGGAGCTGGCCAGCTTATGGGATTAAGTGACCGGGTGGTAGCAGGCTTGGGCGCGAAAGGGGAATGTGAGGGAGCCAGCGTGGGGAAGTAAGGGAAATGGGATATAGCGAGCTTGGGGAAGTAAACAATGGGAGGTAGCCACCTTGTGGGAGTAATGGGGAGTAATGGGGATGGGAGGTAACCAACTAGTGGAAGTAAGGGGCTGGGAGGTAGCCAGTATGGTGAATAGGAGGAAGACAGCTTGTGGGAGTAAGGAATAGGAGGTAGCCAAATTGGGGGTGTAAGGGGGGTGGGATGAAGCCAGCTTCGGGGAGTAAGGGCGATGGGATGAAGCCATCTTTGGGGAGTGAGGGATGGGAGGTAGCCAAATTGGGGGAGTAAGAGATGAGAGGAAGCTGTAGCGGCCCCTGGTAGTGGGCCACACACAGTACATAACCTTCGGCTCGTGAGAGGCTCGTGAGAGGTCACGAGTCCAAGAGCAGGAGATAAGAGAGTTGGGAAGGAGGGGGCGACACACGGAATAAAGTGGTGTTGGATAACTCGGTGTGCTGCCACATTCTTGGACGGACAGTTCCGTGTCCGCCACGTCTGGTGACCGACCGACGTCCAAAATAGACATTTTGGAAGTTCAGCATGTACGAATACGCAGACAGTGACAATCCCACCACCGCTGCCGAGCAGGCCCGACTGGAGGCTGTCTCACTGAGACTACCTACCTTCTGGAGCGCCCAGGCTCGGGTATGGTTTCAACAGGCCGAAGCGCAGTTTTACATCCGCAAAATCAAAGCTGAAGAGGCCCGTTACTATTACGTAGTCGATTCACTTGACCAAGACACGGCCGGGCGAATACTTCCCTACTTGCTGAATCCACCGATAGCCGAGAAATACAAGGGCCTCAAGGCACTGCTACTCCGCACCTCCGGGCTCAGTCGGATTTCAACATGGGCGGGCTGGGTGACCGGATGCCCTCGGCCCTAATGAGTGAGATGCTCTCGCTCATGGCCGCCCACCAGCCCTGCATGTTATTTGAATATGCCTTTTTGCAGCAGCTTCCAGAAGATATGCGCCCGCTCCTGGCAGGGGTACGTTTCGAAGACCCTCAGGCTTTTGGGTAACGTGCCGACGAGCAGTGGGTGTCCGCGCGGCAGAGAATGGGGGTGCTAGGCCAAGTGTCCACAATGCCCAGGAAAACGCGGCGGTCTCGACCCACACAGGCCAGGGACTCCACGGACCCGTCCGATCCTGCCAGAGAAACCCGTGACAGGGCATGGTGTTTCTACCATCAGCGCTGGGGATCGGCGGCCGGTAATCACGTTTCCGGGAAACGCTGGTGCCGGCCGCCGGTAATCACCGCGGCGGTCGGCAAGTTCCATCCCCTATTCGCCTGGGATCGGCGGTCAGACCACAGATTTCTGGGGCCGAAATCAGCGTGGTGCCTCCGTCCAGGGTGGACACGTGTGCTGGCAATCGGGGTCCTTTATTGACCGCCGCTAATGGGAGCCCCATACGGACATATAGCGTCCGTACCATTCCCCTAATATTTGGTGCTTGCCACATTTCCTGGACATTTACCGTGGCAGACGTACACCAGCCAATGTTGGGCGCGGATTACCTCGGGCGCAATCTCTGTTGGTGGACGTGCGAGGTCAACGCCTGGTCCATGCATCTCCACTAGAATCAATTCCCTTACGTCCTCGTGCGTCCGCTGTGCCAGTCCGCGACCCGGTGGCAGCGGTGGATAACATCTACGCCAAAATTTTGGCCGATTTTCAAGAAATTCTGACCCCTAAATTCAGCGCAACCGACCCCCAAGCACGGGGTTCAACGCCATATCCTCACTTCGGGACCACCGCTTAAAGCCCGCGCCCGCAGACTGGCCCCCGACAAACTGCAGATGGCGAAAGCGGAGTTTCAGAAGATGGAAGCCATGGGAATTGTTCGACGCTCAGACAGCCCATGGGCTTCTCCACTGCACACGGTGCCCAAGGTGTCCGGCGGTTGGAGGCCTTGTGATGACTACCGCCGCCTAAATGACGCCACAATTGCAGATCGGTATCCCATCCCACACATTCAAGATTTCTCTGCCCATCTGGCCGGGGCCAAGTTCTTTTCTAAAATCGACTTAGTCAGAGGTTACCATCAGATCCCCGTGCGACCGGAGGATGTGCCTAAAACCGCCATCATCACCCCTTTCGGGTTATTTGAATTCCTGCGTGTGCCTTTCGGCCTTAAAAACGCCGCGCAGGCATTCCAACGCCTGATGGACACGGTTGGGCGGGGGCTCGATTTCGCTTTCATCTCTATGGATGACATCCTGGTGGCAAGTTGTTCACGGCAGGATCATTGCGCCCACTTCCGGCTGTTGTGTCATCGTCTCAATGAATTTGGGCTGGTGATCAGCCCGGCTAAATGCCAGTTCGGCCTCCGAGCAATCGATTTCCTGGGCCACCGGGTGACGGGGCATGGCGCGGTACCCGTACCAGACAAGGTGGAGGCCATTCGCCGGTTTCCACGACCATCCACAGTGCAGGACCTGCAGGAGTTTGTGGTCATGGTTCAATTCTACCACCGATTTGTGCCGGCGGCGGCGAGAATACTGCGGCCCTTATTCCAACAGTTGTCAGGCAAGCGGCGGGACGTGCAGTGGTCCGACGTCACCGTGGCGGCATTTGAGGGTGCGAAAGAATCATTGGCTCGGGCGACGATGTTAGTGCATCCGCGTGTCGCCACCCCTCCCTACAGCACTAACCGTGGACGCCTCGGACTCTGCGGTCGGTGGCGTATTAGAACAATTTTTTGACGGACACTGGCAATCTTGCCTTTTTCAGCCGCCAGCTTACTTCGGCGGAATGTAAATATAGCACATTCGACCGGGAGCTGCTTGCTTTACATCTGGCAGTTAGACATTTTCGGTATTTCCTGGAGGGCCGAAACTTCATCGCTTTTACCGACCATAAGCCCCTTACCTTTGCTTTTGCCAAGGTTGCGGATCCTTGGTCCGCTCGGCAGCAGCGCCAGCTCACGGCGATCTCGGAGTTTACCATGGACATCCGCCACATCGTAGGGAATAGTAATCGGGTCGCGGACGCCTTGTCTCGCCTAGCGGTGATAGCCGCTCTCGACATGGTGTCAGTAATTGATTATTCTGTTTTAGCGGCAGCACAGCTGGCAGACGAGGAGATGAAGGGATACCGAACTGCCATCACGGGTCTGGTGCTCGAAGACATTCTTTTGGGCCCCGTCGGTATCACCGTCCTATGTGACATCTCCACAGGACAGCCGCGGCCTGTTGTTCCGGCAGCCTGGCGTCGTCGGGTTTTCGACGCCATTCATACTTTGGCCCATCCATCTGTGTGTGGGCCACACACGGTGCATAACCTTCGGTTCGTGAGAGGCTCGTGAGAGGTCACGAGGAGTCCAAGAGCAGGAGATAAGAGAGTTGGGAAGGAGGGTGCGACACATGGAATAAAGTGGTGTTGGATAACTCAGTGTGACAGCTCCGTGTCCGCCACAACAGGAACTAATTTTGCCAGACAGTTCAGCTGCACTGACGGGGTAGTTGACACTCTAATGCAGAGCGCGGTGCGCGCTTGTGTTTCGCGAAACCATACCACACCGTGTATTTGTTTGGCCAATATCAGACATTTGGCAAGATAATTCATTTTTGACATTAGATACGTTTTCATTTTCCCACAGAAGTTCCCTGAGTGTCCTAAGTAGATCCAGTTTTTTTATTTCCCTCGGGGAAAGAAAGTGAT
Source organism: Rhinoraja longicauda (assembly GCF_053455715.1). Lineage (NCBI taxonomy): Eukaryota > Metazoa > Chordata > Chondrichthyes > Rajiformes > Arhynchobatidae > Rhinoraja > Rhinoraja longicauda. The sequence goes on along the minus strand of NC_135991.1, from coordinate 5,706,125 downwards.
GGGTCGATGGATTCATACAGAGAGTGTCAGTTACATTAATTGAGCTGCCAGAGGAAGTATTTAAGGCAAAAATTATCATTACATTTAAAAGACATTTGGACAGATATATGGAAAGGTATAAACGGAGTCAATGGAAGAGAGGTTTGTTTGTTTGAGGTCCTGGCTGCGTCCACAATTCGCTGCAAATTCTTGCGGTCTCGGATGGAGCTGTTCCCAAACCAAGCAGTGATACATCCTAATGAAATGCTTTTTATGGTGCATATGTGGAAGTTGGTGAGTGTTGCCGGGGACAAGCCAAACCTCCTAAGCATTCCAAGGCAGTAGAGGCGTTGTTGTGCTTTCAATATGAGTGGCCCAGGAGAGGTAGTTGGTGATATTTTCTCTTCGCAATTTGAAGTTTTCAACCGTCTCTCCATCAATAGCCGTTTATTCAATAGTCGTTTATTTGTCACATACACATCAATATGTAGTGAAATGAAACCAATAAGAATAATCAATAAAAATGCAATAACACATACAATCATAAACTAACACCAAACAAAAGAAACATCCATCACAGTGAGTCTCCTCCAGTCACCTCCTCACTGTGATGGAAGGCCAGAATGTCTTTTCTCTTCCCTGCCGTCTTCTCCCGCGGTCAGGCTGTTGGAGTTGCCACGTCGGGGCGGTCGGGGCTCCCGACATTGAAACCCCCACCGGGTGGTGAAAGGTCCGCGGCCTGATTCAGGCCGCGCCGGACGGTGAAAGAACCGCGGCGTGCCGACCCAAGCACCGCGATTCGGGGCGGGCGAAGACACTGCCGCTGTCGCTGCTGGAGCTCCCGATGTCGGCCCCCATCCAGGGGCCTGCGGGCTTCCGACGTCCACGCGGCCCTCGCCGGAGCCTCCGGAGACGAGTCGCAGCCTCTCCCGCAGCATACGCAGGCGGCCAGCGCCGCAGGTGGTGAGTCCGGGCCGTGGGCTCTGCGAACCAGAGCCCCAGGTGGTCCCATGTGCATGGTCGGTGGTAGGCCGCAGTGGGAACGGAGACAGGCACAGAAACAAAGGTCGCGTCTCCGTTCGGGAGAGAGAATTTTACACTTCCCGTTCCCTCCCCCCCCCCCACCCCCAATAACATACAAACACTACACCATATTAAAACTACAATTCATACAAAAACAACAAAAAACACAAAAGACAGACGTACTGCAGGCAAGCCGCAGCTGCGAGGGCAGCGCTTGCTCCTCCTCATAGGAAATTGGGGTATGTCGGCTTCCCGAAATCGATCATTATGTCCTTTGCCTTGCTGAGATTGGGGGTCTCGATCGCCTTCCTGTACTCAGATTCATCAATATATGGTATCTGGCCCACAATGGTGGTGCCGTCTACGAATTTGAAAATTGAATTAGATTTTAACATGGTTGCACAGTCGTGGTTGTACAAGGAGTAAAGAAAGGGCGGAGAGCGCCTCTTTGTGGAGCTCCGGTGTTGAGGATTATCGTAGAGGACGATCTAACCCCTATCCTCACTCAATTGTGTCTGTTGGTCAGGAAGTCGGGGGTCCAGTTTCAGAGATTACTGACACTAAGTCCCGCGAATTTGGTGATAAACGTGGATGTTATGAAAGGCAAAAATGTAATTTATGAATAGGAGTCTGACGCAGGTGTCGCTCTTATCCAGGTGTTCCAGTGGTGAATGTAGGGCCAGTGCGATGGCATCTTCCGTGGGCCTGCGATGGTGGTGGGCGAAATGCAGTGTCAATAGTCAATAGTCGTTTATTTGTCACATACACATAAATGTGTAGTGAAATGAAACATTACCCGCAGTTGAAACACTAAGACCAATAAGAATAATCAATAAAAATGCAATAACACACACAATCATACACTAACACTAAACAAAAGAAACATCCATCACAGTGAGTCTCCTCCAGACCCTTCTCACTGTGATGGAAGGCCAAAATGTCTTTTCTCTTTCCTGCCGTCTTCTCCCGAGGTCAGGCTGTTGGAGTTACCACGTCGGGGCGGTCGGGGCTCCCGACATTGGAGCGCCCGCGGTGAAAATCCCGCGGCCTATTACAGGCCGCGCCCGACGATGAAAGGTCCCCGGCTGCCGACCCAAGCCCCGCGATTCGGGGCGGGCGAACACGCTGCCTCTGCCGGTGCCGGAGCTCCCGATGTCGGCCCCCGCCCAGGGGCCTGCGGGCTTCCGACATCCACGCGGCCCGCGCCGGAGCCTCCGGAGACGAGCCGCAGCCGCAGCATCCGAAGGCGGCCAGCGCCGCAGGTGGTGAGTCCGGGCCGCTGGCTCTGCGAACCAGAGCCCAGGTGGTCCCAGGTGCATGGCCGGAGGTAGGCCGCAGTGGGAACGGAGACACGACACAGAAACAAAGGTCGCGTCTCCGTTCGGGAGAGAGAATTTTTTTTACAGTTCCCGTTCCCTCCCCCCCCCCCAAACATAACATACAAACACTACACCATATTAAAACTACAATTCATACAAAAACAACAAACAACACAAAAGACAGACGGACTGCAGGCAAGCCGCAGCTGTGACGGCAGCGCTGGCTCCTCCCTATCCCCAGGCAAGGCCGCTGGGGAGACTGCATTTAATGCGTTTCATAACCTGCCTCTCAAAACATTTCATGATGGTGAAAGTCAAGGCCACTGGATGGTAATCGTTTAAGCTTGAGGTCTTGCGTTTCTTCGACATTGGAATGATGATGGACTTATTCAGCATGTGGGTATCTGAGAACCGAGTCGGGCGAGATTAGAGATGCCGACAAATACTCCCTCTAGCCTGTCTGTGCAGCTACTAAGGACACGGCCAGGAACTCCGTCTGGGCCGTGGGTTGACCCACAGGAAGGCTGGTCCAACCTCTGCTACAGTCACCCTGGGGAGAGGCACACTGGAGTCTGAAGAGCCAGGCGTGGCACGGCCCTGTTGGCCTTCTCCTCGAAGCGAGCATCGAGGAGAACCATTCCGTCCATCGTGTTGGGTCGCACTATTAACATTGCTGTTACCTGAACTTGCTTTGCATCCAGTTATCTTAATCAGACCTTGCCACATTCTCCGTGTGTGTCAAAGATTGTACTAGGACTCAAGTTTGTCCCGGTATTGCCTCTTGGCATCCTTGATGGCTTTGCGGAGACCACAGCGTGGCTTCTTGTACCGCTTGGGATCGTTTAACTTGTCTGCATCGGACCTGGCCTTCATTTGTGAATGTACATCCATGGTTTCCGGTTGGGGGACACCCGGATTGACTTCGTCGGTACACAGTCTTCCACTCACTTATTGATGAAGTCAGTCACGGCAGAGACGCACTCATTCAGATTAGCTGCTGAATCCCTGACCATGGACCAGTCTGCTGACTAAAACAGTCGCGTAAGAGGTCATCGACGTTCGTTGATTAGCTTTTTACAACTCTCTGCATCGGATCCTCCTGCTTCAATTGTTGTTGCTTGTTGGAAGGGAGCGGAAGCACATCTCGGTGGTCAGATTTCCCTGAAATGTGTCCGAGGGACAGGGCGACAGGGAACAATCCCTACAGGATGGATGAGGCGAGCCTGGACGTGGGAACACGTAGAATGCACTGAAGGGACACAGTGGAACAGGTCAATGCTGAGTAATGTTCCTAGCTCCAGTTTGCTCATTGTATTGTTTATTTAGCTGGGTGGATGGGCGTATGTTCCTGTGTGTTTCTTCTCACACACCGCGGGAGTTCTTTGATGGTGGACATCAGGAGCACACATAGAGCGAGGAACACTAGCAGACAGAGACGGGGAAAAAACAGAGACATACAGACATGAATACTCACAGAGAGAAGTAGGAACATTCACGGAAACAGGCAGGACCCTCCCCTAATTCTACGTAGGTTTGCCTTCTCCTGGTTTCCCATTTGCGGGAGCACTCCCCTATTTCCACATTTACAGTTTCCCTCCGCTCATATTCGTTGTTTATCTACCCGCCATACTTCAATAACGGTGCACCCGCAAATCCCCATTTGTGGTGTCCTCCCCTAATTGAACATTTACCGGTGCTCTCCCATAATTACCATACATAAGGACCTTCCCCTAAATGATCATTTAATGTGATGCCCCGTAATTGACCAAGCCCTTAATTTGAGTAGTTGAGAGTATAATCCCAGTACCGTCGATAAAATGCACAGAAAATAGAATAAAACAAGTGAGAAGATGTGTGGTCGGTTGGAAGGATGGCGCGTGTTCCACCGCGGAAGGATGATGCAACGAGATGGAATTGGCGCCCAGGTGAAGACAACAACAAACCAAACAGAGCGACAACTGGTTTAAACTTGCTTCATTGTCCGGAGTTGCTTCCAAATCAGTGGATGCTGGGATCTGAAAGCAGCGCCAAAGCCCCCATTCCGACCACAAAATGACAGTGAAAGGCTAGTTTCGCTAAAGGAAACCAATGAGAAAGTGTAAAGTGTGAACAAGTGTCCGTGGTTAAAGATGCAAGAAGCAATATCGAACTCAGGTCCGTGCTACATGTTACAAGCGTGTGAAGATCTCAAGATAGTTTATCGAAATCTCACAATTAGACTGCAGTGAATGGATCTGTAAAATGCACATTTTATATTTTACAACCAGAATGCAGAAACGTACCAGGATATCAACGGAACTTTCAGCCAATTAATTCATCCAAATGAAACTGCTTCCTACAGCTTTGCTAAGATGGTGATGTCTTCAGGTGATGCTGCTACTGCGGTAGCGTTCGGCTTGAGTTAAGGGAGAGAGCTCCAATGACAATGAAAGACGTGACAACCAAGAGACCCTGAAAAATACATTTTCCATATAACGTCCATTTCGTGTTTAGTTGTGATTTATTGATTTCTGTCGTTTGAATATAGCACGTCCCTGCTCAACAATTATATTCTGCTCGGCACCATGGAGATAAAGAATGTAGATACAAGGAACATGAGATGTTGGTTTACATTGAACACACAGCGGGTCACGCGAGATTCATGGAATCGACAAACCGAATTAACTATTCCACATGAACGTAAACTTTATGACTGCAGGTCCGTGACTATTGACATACACAGCGGTGGAACAATTGCTGTCTGTCATCTATATCAACGAATTGATTCAGATGGTGCAAGGTATGATTACTAACTTTACAAATAAAATTGAAGGCAGGTGGGATGGTAGATTGCCAAGATGCATATTAAGAATGACGTTGGGATTTTGATCAGCTGGGAAAGTGGGCGGTGGAATAGCGTGCGGCATTTAGTTTGGATATCTGTGATTTGCTTTATTGATGTAAGTCAAGCCAGGTCCATCCCAGTGATCGATTCGACGCTGCGGAGCGCTGTAGAACAGGTGGATGGAGGAGTGCACGTCACAGATCACTGGATTTTGAGTCCCCGGTGGATACGATGGTCGTGAAGTTTTGGCACGATGTCTTTAATTTGTTACGGTATTAAGTGCAGAAGTTGGGACGTTATATCACAGTTTACAAGGCGTTGGTGAGGCCGCGCTTGTTTGCAGTTCCCTTGCCGTCCACTTGATGTCGCCATTATTCAAAAGCTCCAATTTGCATAATCCCCAGGATTTATTCCCCAGATATGGTTCTGTGTTTCATTGGCTCAGATGTCAAAATCAGGACATCGAACAGCTCGCTTCAATTAATACTAAATATTATTTATTAGTTTAAAGTATTTTTCAACCAGGCCAGGTGGGTTCTAAATGATGCCCCTCAGTCCTGAAAACACAATAACAGGCTGATCGCCTACATAGTCTCTGAGACTCTTACAGTCAAATAATGACGATGCTATTTATAGAGTTATAGTCAAACAGCGCGAACAAAGACATTTTGGAACCGGATGCCGAGGCCGAACAATATGTCCAAATAATTTAGTCCAACTTCCCCACGTTTTCTCCATGGCCCACCATCCATTTTTATCCACCTATTCTTTCAAATGTCTCTTGTACATTCTAATCGAAGCACATCTCTTCAGCTTCATCTGGCACCCAGTTCTACCTACCCACAACTTCCTGTGTAACCGAGTTGCCTCTCAGGTCTCTTCTGACGCCATCGTCTCTCCATTGAAAACTATGTTATCCAGGTCTAGTTTCTCCACCCTCGAAAAACGACAGCACCGACTACCTTTCCTATGCCCCTAATGATACTTCCGTAATGTCACCGGTCAACCATCTCTCCGTGGAAAACCTTCCAACTTGTCCGGCCGATCTTTAAGTCTAAAGCCCTTCCTTCCAGGCACCAACATGTGATTTTTTCCCCTCGTCGTTCTCAGTTGAATGTATTCCTTCCAATAGCTCGAAGACCAGAACTGCGCTCAGTGCTCGAAGTTTGGTCCCACGAATGCTACGTATAGTTCAGGCGACCACCTGGAATACTAAGTGCCGTAACTTTGATCTACCGGGGCATTTCATTTCTATCAAAGCGTCTACGATCACATAACACCCAAACCCAAACGTAAGGTGCCAGTGGACGAATTATACTCGGTCATGAACTACCTTTAAGGACTAAACTCTGATGCCCTGCTCATTATCTGCGGTGACATCAATCAATCCAACTTCAGGGGTGCAGTGGTATCTAAACTCAGCAAGCCTATTGTCTCACACTGGACATCCGCTCTCTGGGTTACACCACCATCTAGAATGCCTCGAGTTCCAGAGCATCAGCCTTGCTTTCATTGGCAGCATGCAGAAGGAAATGTTTCTGGCAAATGCAAGTGGAAGAACGGGGTCCCACAATCCTGTGTAGGTCCACAGGACGACGGTGGAGAGAGTCAAAATCTTCAAATTATTGGACGTGCCTACCTCTGGAAATCTTTCCCGGACCCGGCACATTAATGCAATGATAAAGAAAGCTCATCAACGTCTCTACTTTCTGAGCAGATTGAGGAAATTCGGTCTGTCAATACACTTGGATTTCTACACTTCTGCAGTGGAGAGCAAATTGCCCGGTTGCATCACGGTCTGGTTCGACAACTTGAAGGCCCAAGATCGAGGAAGACTGCAAAAAGTAAGTACTAGCCAGTGGGTATATCAAGGGAACTGAGCTCCCTATCATCGATGGATCTACAGAAGTTGCTGCCTCAAAGACGCAGCCAGCTTCATCAGTGACACAGGCGACACACTCATTTCACCCCTGCCATCGGAATGAAAAGATAGGAGCCTGAAAATCTAGGTTCAGCACCAGCTTCTTCCCTACAAACATGAGGCCATTAAACACTACAACCTCCAAACCAAATTTGAAGATTTTGAGATGTGCCTGGGTCTTGGACTTTCTCACCGCCAGTCTCCAAGTGGTCAGGATGGGGGGACACACATCTAGCCCCCTCACCCTGAACATAGGATCCCCCCAGAGTTGCGTCCTTAGCCCCCTACTGTACTCCCTGTACACACATGATGTGCGGCCATGTTCAGCTCAAACTCCATCATCAAGTTTGCTGATGACACTGTGGTGGTGGGCCGGATCGTCGACAACGATGAGAAAGCCTACCGGGAGGAGGTGGCTGAAATGGCCCTCTGCTGTCAGGACAATAGCCTCCTCTTGAATGTCACTACAACGAAGGAGCTGATTGTGGACTTTAGAAGGGTTCAACATCCAAGGACGTACGTGCCACTGGAGATAAATGGGTCTACTGTGAGCAGTTTTAAATACTTGGGAGTCCACGTCAAAGAGGATCTGACATGAGCAATGCATATTGCCGCAATGGTGGGTAAGGCAAAGCAAAGCCCTTAGACAGCTGGGGAAATTCAGAGTGTCTCTGAGGATCCTTCATTGCTTCTACTCTGCGGCTGTAGAGAGCATCCTGTCCGGTAACATTACAGTCTGGTTTGGGAACAGCTCTGCCCAGGACAGGAAGCCCCTGCAGAGCGCAGAACGCACCATGGGAAGGACACTCGCCCCCTGCAGGACCTATACATCAGTAGGTGCAGATCCAGAGCAAGCAAGATTATGAGAGACCCCTACCACCCCAGCAACGGACAGTTCCAGCTGCTATGGTCAGGCAAACACCTCCGCTGTCACGCTGTGAAAACAGAGAGGATGAGACGGAGTTTCTTCCCACAGGCCACCAGGACTGTCAACCTGTATAACTCCAGGGACTAAATGTTGTCTTCTCTGTATTAACTATTAACTTTATTTATATGCTGTAACTGTCATTCATTTTTTGCACAATCCGCAGGCATTGCCACTTTCATTTCACTGCACATCGTGTATGTGTATGTGACAAATAAACTTGACTTGACTTGACTTGACCACATAGAATTGGGAAATTGCTTATAATTGCACTATTTCTGCTTGTTTATTTCTTCATATATTGTTTTTATTAGCACTGTGTATGCATATAGGTCCCTGATGCTGCAAGTAACACATTCCCTGTTATATTTGCGACTTGTGTCAATAAAACATCCCTGACACGACTCTTGATCCCTCCCATTGGCCATCTAGCGAGAACTAACGAGTCTGTTGCTCCTGTCGTGTTACAGACAGGGATTTCAGAACGCGGTGCCAATAGAAGTGTAAGACACCAGTGGTCAGCACACAACGAGATCTACTTCAGGTTTGTCTTGATAAGATGGACTGGGACGTGATTTGAGTATAGGAAGTAAAGCGGTCCTTCTGCAGTTGTATAGGACACTGATGAGACCACATCTGGAGTATTCTGTGCCGTACTGGTCTCCAAATCTGAGGAAGGCCATCCTTGCTCTTGAGGCAGTGCAGCGTGGGCTCACGAAGTCAATCCCCGGGATGGCAGGACTGTCATATGAGGAAAGATTGGAAAGACTGGCCTTGTATTCACTGGAGTTTAGAGGGATGAGAGGGGGGTCTTACTGAGACATATACAATTATAAAAGGACTGGACGAGGTAGATGCAGGAAAAATGTTCCCAATTTTGGGGGGTCGAGAACCAGGGGGCACAGTCTAAGAATAAAGGGGAGGCCATTTAAAACTGAGGTGAGAAGGAACTTTTTCACCCAGAGAGTTGTCAATTTGTGGAATTCTCTGCTGCAGAAGGTAGTGGAAGCCTAGTCCCTCGAGTCCCAGCAACATCCTCGTAAATCTTCTCTACATTTTTTATCATTATGACATATTTGACTAAGGTACATTATCGGAAAACGGCGGGTAGGTTACCGGCAAACGGCCAAATGTGGTCCCTGGCCGCGTTTTAAAATCGTGCGCTAATCAATGGGCCACGCTATTGGCCGAGGTCTCCAACCTCTCGCCACTGAATATCGCCATCTGCAGTCCCCACATTCTTCAAGAAAATGTCCATTTTTCCAGTTCCCAAAAGATTAGATGACTTGCTTCAATAATTACCACCCAATAGTTGACCAAATATACACATCGCTTTCAAACATTCATTGTCCCATTTCTCCTGTTCATCTTGAACCTGATGTGATCTTCGATAAGCCCCTTTACTATCACCTGCACTAGCGATCTAGCAACGTCAGCAAACGTACTAAACATTTTAAACGCATTGTCAGCTAAATCTTTAACAGAGATGAAAAACGATAGTGGGCCCATCATCAATCCCCGTTGTGCACTTGGCCCGCCAGCGGCTCTTTTTCCTGAGAAGACTGAGGAAGTTTGGCATGAACGCCAGCATCCCCACAAACTTCTACAGATGCACCATCGACAGCCTGCTGACGGGCTGCATTAGTCTGGTACGGGAACTGTTCTGCCCACAGCCACAAATCACTACAGAGAGTGGTGAAGACGTCACAGCACATCACTGGCAACTATCTCCTGGCCATTCAGGACATTTTCTACCGGCGGTGCCTGCGGAAGGCACACACCATCATCAAGGACCATAGGCTGTTCTCCTCGTTACCTTCAGGCAGACGATACAGCAGTATGGCTGCGCGTACCACCAGACTGAACAACAGTTTCTACCATCAGGCCATCAGGTTTCTGAACTCATAAACACATTTCACATCAAATATGCTGATTATTTTAATATTGTCTTTTTACCTTACTAATGTCATTTTTTAAATCTTAATTAAAAAATATCCTTGGAATATTACTGCTGAGGTGACCCGTTGTCTTGTCAAATACATTTCGTTGTACCGTTGACCCTGTGCCAACCTACATATGACGAATAAATCTTTAATTTAATTTAATTTAAAAGGACGTCAATCTGAGCATCTATCTTCAACTGCCGCCGTCTTTCCACTATCACCAAGCCAAGGTACGACATTACCTAACTGTTCTGCCGAGCTTCGGGTCAGTGGTACCGCACAAGATATTGATCAATTGAACTAGAGGAACAAGATGGACCACTCTGTTGAAATCGCCTATACTGAAGTGTAGAAGGCAAAGGAGCCATGTCAGTGGGCAAAACCCGCAGTTCTTTTGTGCCTCTCGCAGTGCAATCAGTGTTTTGGGGGAACAGTATGTGTGATTATACCATTAAAATGCAGAATGTATCTCATCTAGCAATTCACAGATTTTTGTCATTTGTCTTTTTTTAAATGTTTTTGCAAGTTTCTGCCTACTAAAATGGCGCCTTGACGTACTACGGTTTTAAGAGTCTAGTGGTCTATCTTGTTCCTCTGGTATATTTGGTATTGATGGTGGGGACGCCAGGTCTGCAGATACTGGAATCTTGAACAACGTACAAAGCGCTGGAGGATGGCACGGTAGCGCAGCGGTAGAGTTGCTGCTTTACAGCGAATGCAGCGCCGGAGAATCAGGTTCGATCCTGACTACGGGTGCTGCACTGTAAGGAGTTTGTACGTTCTCCCCGTGACCTGCGTGGGTTTTCTCCGAGATCTTCGGTTTCCTCCCACACTCCAAAGACGTACAGGTATGTAGGTTAATTGGCTGGGTAAATGTAAAAATTGTCCCTAGTGGGTGTAGGATAGTGTTAATGTACGGGGATCACTGGGCGGCACGGACTTGGAGGGCCGAAAAGGCCTGTTTCCGGCTGTATATATATGATATGATATGATATGATGTCAGCGCGTCAAGTGGGATCTGCGAAGGAAATGAACAAGCGACGGTTCGGACTGGCACGCGTCTGAGAATAATGCTGAAGAGAGAAGGAAGGTCCAGGGCCGAACCATTGTCTGTCCATTTCCTTCACACATGTTGCCCGACACATTGTGTAACCCGCGCACTTTTAGTTTTTATTGATGGCGGGGTCGAGGATGTGACAATGTTATTGAATGTCTGGGATATGTTGGCATGATATGAGAGATGGTCGTTTGCGGGCACTTCATTCACCCAATGTCTCTTGCCATCTATCGGCCCATGTCTGAATTTAGCCGAGATGGTGCTGTAAGTACACATGTATTTTTTTTTACAAACAGAGGCTTCGAAAGTGCAATCATCAGCAAACATTAATATATCTGATCCAATGAAAGAAGGAAGGACGTTGCCAAACTGTTGGAAAAGGTTGGACCTATGGAAATGCAATGAGAAATCCGTGTCGTGATGCGCTGAGTTGTGACGTTGATCTTTGACAACTCCGCCGTCTTTCTGTATGCCACTTGTCACCAACCACAACCCTAATATGGCCTCGATCTCCGTTAGCTTCGGTATTCCCAGACTAATGTACTGGGTCTTCACAAGCTCTGATGTCGCAGACACTCTTACCTCATCTCTGGGTTTCAGCGTTTTGTTTCGTGTTTCAAAAGGGTAACGTTGAGATATGGACCGGAGTGCTCGGTCCATCCTCGACAATACTGGAAGAAAGCTAATGGATGGTCCTGAGAGCCCAGCCGCCACCGAGAGAGTGATCGGCCGCTGTCAGTCCATTCTCGGACAGTCTTGGACAGAGTGATTCGTTCCTGGGATCCCTGCTGTATGACGGGGAGTTATTGAACTGTCGGTCTTTTACCGGATTACTCTGTTACGTGAGCGTATCCTGAAAGTCCAGCGTGTCAAAGAGTAGATAGTTTAAACCTGACTGTCCATCTTTCGGTCGGTTCCGGTGATTGGGGAACCACGAAACCCGTTAGCCGCACCATGACCAGTCGGTGCTTCCAATACAAGCGCTGTAAGAGGCAAAGGAACGTTCTGAGCCTGTGAGCCAGGAGCTGACTCATTCACCAACTCCAATGTCAAATGCCAAGAGAGCCTCTCCCCCACTCGCCCCACCCTCCCCCCGCCCTCCCTCCTCCCCCTCCCTCCTCTCTCCTCCCCTCTCACCTTTCGACTCCCCCTTTCCCCTCCCCAAAACTTCATCCCCCTCAACCCCCTCATCCTTCCTCCTCCCCCCTACCTCCCCCCTCTCGCTCTCCCCCCTCTCTCTCTCCCCCTCCACCTCTCCCCCCTCTCTCTCCCCCCTCTGTCTGACACATTAAACAGAGACTGCCATCCACACACGGTGCTCCTACACCTCAATTATTCACCAGGAACGCCGCACTTTACCGAAGATAGACAGACAGAAAGAGAGAGCTGGAGTAACAGCGGGTCAGGCAGCATCTGTGGATAACATAGATAGGTGACGTTTCACAGAGTGCTGGGGTAACTCAGGGAGTCAGGCAGTATCTGTGGTTAACATGGATAGGTGACGTTTCACAGAGTGCTTGAGTAACTCAGCGGGTCAGGCAGCATCTGTGGATAACATGGATAGGTGACGTTTCACAGAGTGCTGCAGTAACTCAGCGGGTCAGGCAGCGTCTGTGGAGAACGTAAACAGGCAACGACCAAGAAGCTAATGAGAAGATAGTGATAGGAGTAGAATTAGGCCATTCGGCCCATTAAGGTCACTCCGCCATTCAATCACGGCTGATCTGTCTCTCCGTCTTAACCCCATTCTCCTGCCTTCTCCCGTTAACCCCTGACACCCGCACTGATCAAGTATCTGTCCATCTCTGCCTTAAATATATCCACTGACTTGGCCTCCACAGCCCCCTGTGGAAAAGAATCCAACCGATTCACCACCCTATGGCTGAACAAATTCCTCCTCATCTCCTTCCTGAAGGAAACGTCCTTTGATTCTGAGGCTGTGCCCTCTAGCCCTAGACTCTCCCACGAGTGGAAACATCCTCTCCACATTCACTCTCTCTGGGTCTTTCACTACTCGGTAAAGTTTCAATGAAGTTCCCCCTCATTCTTC
>NC_135991.1:5650866-5692584 GCF_053455715.1 Rhinoraja longicauda | reverse complement strand
CTCACCCACCCCTCCCCACTCCACCCCCCTCCTCTTCTCGCCCCCATTGAAATATATATATTTTTTGAACAGACAATTTATTTTAAAGGAAAAAATCGATCCCCCAGATCGCAATGGAAACCCTACGAGGACGGGCCCAAAGGGCCCACTTGGTTTAGTATACTACTAAAACTCAGATCTTGTATATGAATATATATTTAGAATCCCTATGTATATATATATCTGTGATTTCGGCTGATTTCGGCAAAACGGTGAACCGTAGCGCCACAACTTTTGCACCGCCTTAATCACCACGCTGAACGCCGTTGGAAAATGATTTTTTAAAAATTTAATTCGGTCGAATATTTTTTAAGTTACAAAGGTTTTAAAGTTAAAACATTTTATTTCTGACCGATTTATTCAAGGTCTTCAGCGGGTGACGTCACAATGCCCCTGTGAGATGAGCTCGCGCTGTCCCCCTCCTGCTGATTTATTGAAGGTTTTCAGCGTGGCGCTGCTCTGCGTCTGTGCGTATGATGTCAGCACGCACGCGCGGCTTCTCCTCACTCGCACCAACAACATGGACGCCCTTAGCGGAGCCGCCCGCTCGCGATCACCGGCTCCCCTCTCCTCTCTCCCCTTGCTACTCTCCTCTCTCCCACACCCTGGAGACCCTCTCCCCGCTATCGCACGGACCTAGCGCGCCGCCGCCCTATTCGTCTCCAGTAGTCCGTGCTTGGCCACGCCACAATAACGGCCGCGCTCCGCAGCTCCCTCCACCTCCCTGCACGATCCGTAAGTGCTTTTCGCCGGGACCACGGGGGGGGCTGGTAGGGAAAGGGGGGTGGGGGAGAGTAACGGTGGGGCGACGGGGAGGATGGGAGGAGGAGAGAGTGAGGGTGGGAGGTGGCAGAGTGGGACTGGGGAGGGGGACAGCGGGGGTGGGGGGTTGGTGCTGGGGGCAAGAGAGAGTAGGGGAAAGGGGTGTGCTGGGGAAAGGGGGGGGGTTGCGGGAGAGTAAGAGTGTGTCTGGGGGAGAGAGAATGGGTGTGTGGGAATGGGCCCACTTTGCTAGTATCCTACTAAAACTCTGATCTTGTATATAATATATATATATATATATATATATATATATATATATATATATATATATATATATATATATTATATATATATATATATATATATATATATATATATATATATATATATATATATATATATATATATATAAATAAGTATATCTGTTTAGATTTGTGATTTCACCAAAACGGTAAACCGTAGTGCCACAATCTTTGCACCGCCTTAATGACCACTCCCCCGGCTGGTGCCAATGCCATTTTCATTTAATTTGGTCGTACATTCTTTAAGTTACAGAGGTTTTAAAGTTTAAACATTTAATTTCTAACCGATTTCTTGAAGCGCTTCAGCATGTGACGTCACAATGCGCCGTGGAGATGAGCTGCCGCCCCCCCCCCCACAATTCATGCAGATATATATAAATATATTTGAATGTACGTATATTTCTCTGTGAGACAAGTAGACCTGCAGCCAAAACGGTCAACCACAGCGCCACAATTTCAGCGCCACCTTAATCACCACTGTCCTGGCCAATGTTTATAACATGTTTTATTTACATTGGTCGTAAATTCGTTAAGTTAGAGACATTTTAAAGTTTAAGACTATCATTTCTAAACACATTTTTTTAACGTGCTGTGCGTCTGACGTCCCCAGAGAGTCACGCACGGCCTCTCCTCACTCGCACCGACAAGATGGACGCCGTTAGCGGAGCCGCCCGCATTCAGCGCCATCACTCTCCCCACTCTCCCGCACCATGGGGACATTCCCGAGCAGGAGGGAGATGGTCGGACTGTTGTCCACTCATCCTTCCCTTCCGTCCCTTCAACACACGCCACGTCGTCCTCGAGTCCCCCCTCCCGCCCGGGCCCAGCAACGTTACCGCAACCCCACCCCCCGCGGACCATTAACTAATGCCCCCCCGGACCTTTACTTTAAATAATGCGCTCCCCCCGTGCACCGCCGCCCCTCGCATGCCCGCACGAAGTTTCGTTGGTCCGCTCACCACAGCGGACATTGACTCCGACCTCCCTGTTTGCGATCTCGATTGGACCGGGTCCCTACGTGGGGTGCCGTGTTTGGCTCCGACTTCCCGCTCGACGCGGTCTCCACCAACTGCCGTCGCCGACAGTTCACCGCGCGCTGCTGCTGCTTGATGACGCGGTCTCCACCAAATGCCGTCGCCGAAAGTTCACCGCGCGCTGCTGCCTGGTTGAGGACCGGCTCCAGCATCGTCTGACGTCACCAGAGAGGCACGCAAGGCATCTCTTCACTCGCACAAACAAGATGGACGCGGTTTGCGGAGCCGCACGCCCCCAATCACCGCCTCCCTTCTCCGCTATCCCACACCCGGGGGACTCTCCCGAGCAGGAGGGAGATGGGTGGACTGCTGGTCCTCATCCTTCCCTTCCGTCCCTTCAACCCACGCCACAGCGTCCGCGACTCCCCTTTCCCGCCCGGGCCCAGCGCCTCGCACCGTTACCGCACACAAGCCGCAGCGCAGCGGGCAGCTTCTTCTCCTCCTTCAACGGCCGCTGCCACCGACGGCCCCGTCTCGACTTCAGAAAGGTGGCGGCCTCCTCACGGTCCGCCATCTTGTGCGCGCCTCCCGCCGCCCCTCTCCTCTCTCCCCTCGCTTCTCTCCCGACGCTCCCAGATCCGCCGCTGCCCGACACTAATAATCCCACCTCCGCTACCCGACTCGAGTAGTCCGTCCTCCGCTTCCCGACTCGAGTAGTCCGGAGTTCCTTCCTCCTCCCTATACGTTCGGTAAGCGCCTATCGCCGCCAACGGCTCCACGGAGGGGAGTGGACGTGGGGGAGGGAGTGGTGGTGGGGGAGGAGAGAGTGGGGGGAAAGCGGGTGGTGGGGAAAGGGGGGAGAGTGAGAGTGGGTGAGGAGAGAGTGGGGTGAGGGGGAGAGTGGGACTGAGGAGAGGGACAGCGGGGTGGGGGGATGGTTTGGGGAAGAGGGTGTGGGGTGGGGGGAAAGGGGAACAGTGGGGTCAGGGAAGCGGGGAGACTGGGGGTGAGGTGGGGGTGGGAGGGAGAGTGGGATTGGGAGGGAGAGTGGGACATGGGAGGGGGTGGTGGTGGGGCGAGAGAGTGGGGGTGGGGGGAAGGGGGACATTGGGTGTCAGGGAAGTGTGGGGGGAGGGAAAGGGGGAGAAGGTGGGTGGGGGAAGGGGACAGTAAGAGTGAAAGGGTGAGGAGCGGGTTGGGATGAGGGAGGAGTGGGAGGCTGGGGGAGGAGAGAGGGGTTGTGGGGGTTGGTGGTGGGGGGAAGAGGGTGGGGGTGGGTGGAAGCTAGGACAGTGGGGTGGGAGAGGGGACAGTGAGAACGGGGGGGGGCGAGTGCGGAGGGGTGGGTGGAAGTGGGGGGAGGAGATGTGTGGGGAGGAGTGGGGGGTGGAAGGAGAGGGGGAAGGAGAGAGTGAGAGTGGGGGCTGGGGGAGGAGAAGAGGAGAGATTGGCGGGAGGGGGGGTGTGGGGGAGGAGATGGGGGGTAGGGGGACGATGGGCGGAGCAGAGAGTGGGATGGGCGTGGGAGTGTGGAGAGGAGAGAATGGGGGAGGGGGACGATGGGAGGAGCAGAGAGTGGGGATGGAGGGAGAGTGGGACTGGGGAGGGGGACAGCGGGGGAGTGGGGATGGTGATGAGGGGATGAGAGAGTGGGGGTGGGAGGAGTGAGGGAAGGGGGAAACGTGGGTGGGGGATACGTGGGTGGGAGAAAGGGACAGTGAGAGTGAAAGGAGGGACAGGGTGGGGGGAGGAGATCGGGGGTGTGGGGTCAGGGGGAGAGTGGGGGTGGGGAAGCGGGGAGAAGTGGAGGGGGAGGGGGACAGTGTGAATGAGGGTGGGGAGAGTGGGTGGAGGGTAGGGGTGGGAGGGGGATGAGAGTGGGGGAGGCGGGGGTGAGTGAGGAGGGGTTGAGGAGAGAGGGGGTGGGGAGAGTGAGAGTGGGGCTGGGGGAGAGTGAGAGTGAGGCTGGGAGGAGAGAATGTGGGGGTGGGAGGAGGGAGTGGGGGAAAGAGGGGTGAGGAGGTGAGAGTTGGGGAAAGGGGCTGAGGAGAGTGAGAGTGCGGCTGGGGGTGGAGGGAATGGGGGGTTGGGGAGGGGAGAGTGGTGGAAAGGGGGTGGTAGGGAATGGGGATGGAGGAGAGTGCGGGTGGGGGTTGGAGGGAGAGTGGACTGGGAAGGAGGGCAGGGTGCGTTGGGGAGGAGGGAAGAGTGGGGATGGGGAGCAGGGGTGGGGAAGGGGACAACAGGCGTGGGGAGAGGAGGGGGTGGTGGTGGGTGGATGAGAGAGTGGGGGTGGGGGAGAAGTGGGACAGTGGGGATCAGGAAAATGTGAGAGTGGGGGGTGTGTGGGAGGATAAGGTTGATTGAGTAGGGGGTTGAGGGTGCCACACCAATACAGGAGAGGCTTTGGGTCCAAGGCTCGGTAACACCCTCTCCCGTTCCCTGTACCACCTTTAATTGCGCTTCCCCTCCCCTGGAGGAGCACGGCACCACACTAAAGGAGAAAGAAGATGGCCGCTGGCAGGACGGTATCAGTGGCTCCCTCTCCCCTTTCCCCTCTATACTTTACTTATACATTACACAAAGGTGGAGACTTCTTGACTCCGTGCTTAACCGTACAGAAGATAAGGATAATTAATATGTTAACAATTCTGACACTGGATCGCAACCTAGCCCAACAGGATTCATAGATAATGAAGGTACCTGTGCTCAATATTGGTTTCCGGATGGCAGTTTCTGAGTGCCGCATTGAGCTAAGGCAAGCACAATGAGTATGTTAACCGAGCAGTATCAGCTGGCATCTTTGTAGTTTGGCGCGTAGCGGAACACAGAGGTGAGGGAGCGATGTGTTCATGGGATGTGGGTCAGCGCCGGAGCGCAGTGGAGACAGCGATGGGCATTGGAACTCGCTGCAGAACCCAAGAGACGCAGCAGAGGGCGCAGCAATGTTGGAATGGTCGTGTGGCAGGAAGGCGCTCGCGGGTCACTTTATTAAATCTCCATGCGGGTCGAGATGCCTGTCACGTTAATCTCATTCACTTGTATTTTTGTCCCCACATCCCTCCATTCCTACCCGAGACAAACGGCTGTCCAAATGTTGTTTATGTGCTGTGATGGTATCTGCCCTCAACAACATCTGATGAGCAGATTGCACCACCTTTGGTGTGGGATACCTGCCTGTCAGAATTCCCTTATCTCTACCCCCCTTCGATTAAACTTACCTTCTCTGGGTTCAGATTCCCCCGGTCTGGGAAATATCTGATAATAGACGAAGTCTACAACCATCGTCAGCCACAGGAGGATGAAGCTGCGGAGATGGTGAAGAGTAAAACCACAGACCTCCTCCTGCTCTCCATCTCCGGGTCACTGCGCTTCCTCCCCCTTGCTCTGACCCTCAGCCCTGACGGACGCGACTGGCACTAAAAGGTGCCGGACTGTCAGAACGTTGAGCAGCACGATCACAGCGAAAGGGAGGGGCGGAGTTAAAATCGTGTCGATCCAGTCAAATGCCACCCACCCGGGTCAGTGTAAACACTGTCACCGGAGCACAGCCCCACGGGACATTGCCGATGATTGTCCGGGGTTCCTGTGTAAAGTAGCGGGGAACGATTTTCAGACACAGCAGAACGCGGCTGTTGCGAGAACCCGCAGCCGCAGTTTTCCGGTGAATATTTTGCTTTCATCTTCTGGCAACAAATGGCGACAAATCGATCAAAGGTGAAAGTGACGGTGAACCAGAGAGAACAGTCTGTCGCTATAGACTGCAGTACAAGGTTAACACTGCACACAGGGGTGATGGACAGAAACTCCAATAAAAGTAATGTAATCGGATCCAATACAAATGACCCCGGTGATAGGGTGAGAATCGCTTGCTGTCATGGCACCAGGTAGAGAGTGGTGCAGGTGAGAGGCCGCACTTTCCCCGGGAAAGAGAGGGGACGGACATGGCATTACTGAACACGGTCTAGGGGCTGAACACCGGCTCCACTTTCAGCTGAAGATCAGGAGTGTTGGAGTCGGTACGCGGCTGCAGGTTTAACAATGTCAGACCCGGCTCCGACTGTGCCCGACCTGCCTGCTTCAGGGAGAGGAGATAAGGCGACGGGCGGGGTAAAGGGCGGGGAGGGAACGAGCAGCCGCCGCTACAATCGGCGGAATGGTCTGTCTACAGTTAACCCCGCTCACAGTCTCTGAAGGTGGCCGGTTTGACAGACTTAACCGTGACCGGCCGCGTTTAACCAGGGATCTGGGAACTCGGCAACTGATGGGGACGAGGAGGGTTCCAGAGGTATGGCAGGGACAACTTAGGATCCGGCAGCAGAGTGGGTCCGTTAATGGATTATTTCCACAGTGAGTTCAGTTCTGTAACAACACACGCCGGTAGATCCGCGGCCACTGGTTCAGGAGATCGATCCAATTATTGACCAACAGGCGGTGGAATCCACAGTGACAGACTCCACAGTGAGACGTGTCCACAGGAGCGGGTGTTCACTCTGATCAATAACTCAGACACAGTGAATTTCACAATGTAAACCCCACCCAGTCACACCGTTCCGGAGAGCTGCCTGTCCCGAGCACTGGACAACTCTCTGGCAAGGTCCCACTGAAGGCAAGAACAATATTCTAGTGGGTCCCGGTTAGTGGGAGAAAGAGAGGGTTAGTTTCGGTATGTCTGAAAATGAGAAAAATCTCAGCGTTAATTCAAAAATATTTAATTTAGAGGGTAGATATACTCCACATATTCTTGCACAACGACCGTCAGTTGGGAATCTTGTAACAGAATCAAAATCAGGTCAACATCTGTGAACACACGGAGTTATAAAACTTGAATTGTTCTGTTCACTGACCAGGGACTCCAACGGCAGCAATGATCATGTACAAGATTTTCTCCACACTGTAATAATCCTGCTTTGCTCCCATTTTCTCTACCCATCGACGTGTCCCCGTGAGCTACCGGTAATCTCGTGGAATGAAATGTTGGGGCAGAAGTGACTGGTGAGGCCAATCCGGTCCCGGAAGGCACGCCCACACGTAGGACACAAGTGGATGGGTGCTGCAGTGGAAGTGCAGCCCGGGCCTTGCGCGCGGTGCGTTTCATCTGGGCCTCTGCGGTGCGTCTGTTCTCTGCTGCATGGGCTCCTGTGGTGAGCTTGCTACGCCAGGTTGGGACGGTCCAGAGCAAGAGACTCCCAAGTGCTGAGGTTGATGTCCAAGTCTTTGAGGGACACTTTGAGGCAGTCCTTAAACAGTTTGTTCTGTCCTCTTACTGAGCGCTTGCCCCGACACAGTTCTCCATATAGAAGCTGTTTTGGCAGTCGACTCTCGGGCATTCTGCCCATCTGGTTTGGGCTTTCCGTAGGAGGGTGTGGACGCTGGGGATTCCGGCCAGTTCCAAGACCTCTGTGTCGGGAAATTTGTCCTGCCACCTGATGTGAAGGAGTCTCCGTAGGCAGCTCAAGTGAAAGTGGTTAAGCTGTTTGGCATGTCTGCTGCAGACAGTCCAAGTCTCACTGGCGTAGAGTACCACTGCACGGTAGACCTTCAGCTTGGTGGTAAGGCTGAGTCCTGTCCGTTCCCAAACATTCCCACGGAGTCGCCCAAAGGCATCGCTGGCCTTGGCATTCCTGTTGTTGACCTCATCGTCAATGTTCACCACTCGCTAGAGTGTACTACCCAGATAGGTAAAGCTGTCAACTGCCTGTAGGTTCTGCCCCTTCACCGTGATGTGTGGTTCCTGGTAGGGCTTTCCAGGCGCGGGCTGGTACATAACTTCAGTCTTTTTGGTGCTAATGGAGAGACCAAAGTTGACACAGGCCTGTGAGAAGCAGTCCATTTCATGCTGCATCTTCTGCTCTGTGCTGGCGTTGAGGGCGCAGTCATCAGCAAACAAGAAATCTCTGATGATGGTCTCCTTCACCTTTCTAACAGCTTGCAGGCGCCTGAGGTTGAACAGCTTGCTGTCAGTCCTGTACCTGATGTGTATTCCATCCGGGCACTCATGGAAGGCATCGGTCAGCATGGCAGAGAAGACCATGCTGAAGAGTGTAGGGGCAAGATCACAACCTTGCTTCACGCCGTTTGTCACTGGAAAGGCTTCCGACTCGTCTCCATCATCTAGCACTTTCACCATCATTCCGTCATGGAACTGCCGGACAATCGTGATGAACTTGCTGGGACAGCCAAACTTCTGCATTATCTTCCACAAGCTATCTATGCTGACAGTGTCGAAGGTCTTTGTTAGATCGACGAATGTCACGAACAGGTCGCTGTGCTGCTCTTGGCATTTTTACTGGAGTTGGCGTGCAGCAAATATCATGTCGACAGTTCCACGTCCAGCACGGAAACCACACTGGCTTTCTGGAAGGAGACCCTGGTCAAGGCGTTGAATGAGACGGTTGAGCAGGGTGCGAGCAAAGATCTTCCCAGCTATGGACAGGAGGGAGATGCCTCGATGATTGTCGCAAGACTGGCGGTTGCCTGTCCTCTTGTAGATGTGGACTATGCTGGCATCTTTCAGCTGTTGTGGGACCTTCCCTTTATTCCACATGGACTGGAAGAACTCTGTCAGCTTCTGCATCATGACAGGGCCCCCTACTTTGAACACTTCAGCACTACACTGTAATACTGATGGAGTGACACCAGTTGATGCAGTTCGTGTGGATTAACACACTGTGGGTTGGTACAGATGGAGTGACACACTGCAGTAGTACTGATGAAGTGACACACTTTGCAGTAGTTCTGATGGAGTGATACACCGTGGGCCTCTACTGATGTAGTAACACACTGCGGGTAATACTGATGGAGTGACACAATGAGTACTACTGTTGTTATGACAAACTGTGGAGTAGTACTGACGAAGTGACACACAGTGGAATAATTCTGATTTAGTGACAAATTGTGAGGTAGTTCTGTTGTAATGACATATTGTGGAGAAGAATTGATGGATGAAACACTGTGGGGTAGACTAATGGAGTGATACATTGTGAGGTAGTACTGAGGAACTGGCACACTGTGGCGTAGAATTGATGGACTGACACCCTGGGGTCGTACTGATATAGTTCCACACTGAAGAAGAACTGACGGAGTGACAACCTGTGTGGCAGTACTCATGTCATTGCATCAGTAGTACCACGCAGTTTGTAACTCCATCACCCCACCGCTTGGGGTAAAACTGATGGAGTGACACGCTGTGGAGCAGTACTCATGGAGTGACACACTGCACGGTTGTACTGATGGAGTGACATACTTCGGTGTAGTCATTCGCTGATTGAATGACACACTGGGGGTAGTATGGACAGAATGGCGCACAGTGGGCGAGTACTGAAGTATTGACACAATGTTCGGTGGTACTGTCGGGTTGCACATTGTGACTTCTACACTGAAGTAGGATTGACGGTGGGCAGTACAGATGGAGGGTTACACTGTTGGGTAATACTAATTGAATGAGTCCGTGTGGTTGTATATAATGGAATAACAAGCTTAAGGCAGTACTGATGGAGTGCATCACTGTGGTGTAGTACTGATGGAATAACATATTGTAGGGTAGTACTGATGGAGTGACACGCTCCAGTGTTGTACTGATGGAGTATAACACTGTGGAGTAGTACTGGTGTAATGACGTACTGTGGAGATGTATTGATGGAATGACACACTGTGGGGTAGCACGGATGTAATAGCACATTCTGTTGGAGTGACGCAGTAATACTGATGGATTGACACGTTCTGCGGTAGTACTGTTGCGATGAAAAACTGTGGTGAAATAGTGATAGAATTACACAGTATGGAGTCGCAGCGATGGGTTAGCACACTGTGGGGTAATGCGGATGGAATGGCAGATTTGAGGTAGTCCTGATGGTGTGAAACACTTTGGGGAGTACAGATGGAAGAAAAAACTGCGGAGAGTATTGATGGAGTGGCAAGTTCTAGGGTTGCACTGGAGTGACATGATGTGGGACAGTACCGATGTAGTGTAACAATATGGAGTTGTATTGATGCAGTGAGACACTGTGTGGTTTCACTGACGGAGTGACGCACTGAGCGGTAGTACTATTGTGATGACAAACTGTCCTGTAGTACTAATGCAGTGACAAACTGAGCGGCAAAACTGATGGAATGACACAATTTGTGGCAACACTTATGGAGTGACCCACTGGGATAGTCCTGATTGAATGATAAACATCGGGTAGTGATAATGGCGTGAGGCATTGTGGGGAAATACTAATAGTTAAACTGTGGGGAATTACTGATGGAGTGACACAGTGAGATAGGGCTGATGGAGTGACATACTGTGGGGAATACTGATGGAGTGACACGCTGCGTGGTAGTACTGATGGGGTGATAATGAATTGTTCTGATGGAGTGACACACGTACTGATGCAATGATAGCGCGAGTGATATTCCTGATGGTGCGATGCTCTATGGGGAGGCACTGATGGAGTGGCACAGTGTAGGGTAGTACAGATGGAGTAACAAACTATATTTTATTACTGATGCAGTGGCACACTGTGAGTAGGGCTGGTGGAGTGACACACTTTGAGGTAGTACTGATGGAATGGCACACTATGTGGCAGTACTGACACAGTGGTATATTGTGGAATAGTACTGATTGTGTGACACCCTGCGGTGTAGTACTGTTGGATAGACATATACCAGAGTAATACTGGTGGATTTAAGCACTGTGGGGTAGTACTGATGGAAGGACTCATTGTGTAGTACTGATGGAGTGACACACCGTTGGATAGTACTGATAGAGTGACACCCTGCGTGGTAGTACTAATGGAATAATACACAATGTGGTACTGATGTTGAAAAACACTGTGGGTGTGTATTGATGGAATGGTATAGAGTGTGGTAGTACCAATGAAGTGACACGCTCTAGGGTTGTACTGATGGGGTGACATAATGTGTTGTAGTAATGATCGTCTAACACACTGTAGGCTTGTATTGATGGAGTGATGACCAGTGGGGTAGTATTGATGGAGTGACACAATGTGGGCAGTACAGATGGAGCAATACACTTTGGGGTAGTGAAGTGACAAACTGTGGGCGGGCACTGATGGAGTAAAACATTTTGGTGTATTACTGATGGAGTGACACAGTGTGCGGTAGTACTGATGGAGGAACAAGCGATATGGTAGTACTGATGTCGTGGCACACTGTGGGATAGTATTAATAGTGTGAAACTAAATGGGGCTTTGGGTCCAGGGCTCCTCGGTCACACCCTCTCCCCTTCCCTGTACCGCCTTTAATTGCGCTCCCCCTCCCCTGGAGGAGCACGGCACCACAGTGAAGGAGAAATTTGATGGTCGCTGGCAGTACGGTGTCAGTGTCTCCCCCACGCCATCCTCCCCTCCTCACCCATTCCACCCTCCCCTCTCCACCCCCCCCCCACCCCCCCCCCCCCCCCCCATCTCTTGCCCCATTGAGAATTTTTTTTTTTTTTTTTTTGAACAGTCACTTTATTTTAAAGGAAGAAACGCGATTTCCCCAGGTTACAATGGAAACCATACGAGGAAGGGCCCATACGAGGACTAGGCCCACTTGGCCTAGTATATATATATCTATCTATATACTATTAAAACTCAGATCTTGTAGGTTTGTATCAGGATTTGTGTATATATCAGTGATTCCGGCAAAACGGTAAACCGTGGCGCCACGGTTTTTGCAACTCCTTGATCACCAACCTCCCGGCTGACCGGCCGAGATATTTTCATTTAATTTGTTCGAATGTTTTTTAAGTTACAGAGGTTTTCAAGCGCTGCCCCCCCCCCCTATTGAAGTTTCATTAGGGGGCGCTGCGATGCGGATTTAGTCTTCAGCGTGTGATGTCACAATGGACAAGAAGCTGCTATTGGGTGTCTGCTCTTTAAAAATTTACATCTTTTTATTTTTAACCTTTTTTTTCAAGGTCTTCAGTTTGTGACGTCACAATGCTTGTGTGAGATGGTTGCAACATTGTTGCGAAAGGCAACTGATTGCTTTTTAAAGTTGTGTTTTTTATTGCAAGTCATTTAACATGCACAGATCAGCATGGGGCCCCTATGCTCGTGGGCCACCGGGGCAAGTGTTTCGAAAAAAGAAAGGGGAGGTCCCCCTTCCCCCCTCAACCCCTCCCTCCCCCTCCCCTCCCACCCCTTCCCCCCTCCACTCCTCCCTCCCTCCCCCCTCCCTCCCCGCCTCCCAGTTACAATGGAAACCCTACGGGGACGGGCCCAACGGGGAAAGAGGGGTACTGGGAAAAGGGAAGGTCCCCCCCTTCCTCCATACCCCTCCCCTCCCCCCTCCACACCTCCCTCCTCCCTCCCTCCCCCTTCCCTCCCCCCCACTCCCCTCCCGGTTACAATAGAAACCCTACGAGGACGGGCCCAACGGGGAAAGAGGGGTACTGGGAAAAGGGGAGGTCCCCCTCCCCCCTTCCCACCTCCCTCCCCCCTCCCACCACCTCCCCCTTCTCCCCTCCCCCCTTCTCCCCTCCCCCCTTCCCTCCCCTCCTCCCTCCATACCTCCCTCCTCCCTCCCTCCCCGCCTCCCGGTTACAATGGAAACCCTACGAGGACGGGCCCAACGGGGAAAGAGGGGTACTGGGAAAACGGGTGGTCCCCCTCCCTCCCCCCTTTCCCCTCCCCCCTACCCCCTCCCTCCCCTCTCCCTCTCCCTCCCCCCTTCCCCCCTTCCTCCCTCCCCCCTCCCCTCCCCCCTCCCTCCCCCTACCTCCCCCTCCACACCTCCCTCCTCCCTTCCCTCCCCCCACTCCCATCCCGGTTACAATGGAAACGCTATGAGGACGGGACCAACGGGGAAAGAGGGGTACTGGGAAAAGGGGAGGTCCCCCTCTCTCCCCCCTCCCTCCCCCTCCCTCCCCACCTCCCCCCCTCCCTCCCCTCTCCCTACCCCCTCCCCCCTCCCCTCCCCCTCCCCCTCCCCCTCCCCCTCCCCTCCTCCCTCCACTCCTCCCTCCCTCCCCCTTCCCTCCCTCCCCTCCTCCCGGTTACAATGGAAACCCTACGAGGACGGGCCCAACGGGGAAAGAGGGGTACTGGGAAAAGGGGAGGACCCCTCCCTCCCCCCCTACCCCTCTCCCTCCCCCCTTCCCTCCCCCCTCCCCTCCCCCCTCCCTCCCCCTCCCCCCCTATCCCCCTCCCTCCCTTCTCCCTCCCCCCTCCCCCCCCCCCTTCCCCCCCTCCCCACCTCCACACCTCCCTCCTCCCTCCCTCCCCCTTCCCTACCCCCCACTCCCCTCCCGGTTACAATGGAAACCCTGCGAGGACGGGCCCAACGGGCACACTTGTGCTAGTATACTACTAAAACTCTGCGTTCGTGTGTATGTACGCAAACATTCCGTGTGTATGTACGGAAGATTCCGAAGTGTCTTTGCTTGACGCTTAACTTACAAACCCTACTCCTCCTAGACGGTACACCAAAGCGCTACGATTTTTCTACCGCCGTATTCACCATTAACCTGGGCAACTATTGTAAGTACTTTCGTTCAAATTGAAGCTACCTTTTTAAAGCTAGAGAGATATTAAAGTTTAAATTTTCATTTCTAACCCTTTTCTTGAAGGGGCTTCAGCGAGTGATGTCACAATGGCACCCGTGCACCAATGAGAGATCAGCTCGGTTTTAAATTTACATAATTTTTTTTCTGACCTTTTTTTTCAAGGTCTTCAGCTTGTGACGTCACAATGCTTGTGTGAGATGGTTGCAACATTGTTGCGAAAAGCAACTGCCAGTTTTTTAAAGTTGTGCAAGTCACTTAACATACACAGATCAGCATGGGACCCCTATTCCCTCCATCCCCCCCCTTCCCCCTCAACCCCTTCCTCCCCACTCCTTCCCACCTCCATCCCCACTCCCTCCCCCCCTCCTCCCCAACTCCCTCCCCACCTCCCTCACCCCTCCTCCCCTAACTCCCCCCCTCCCTCCTTCCCTCCATCCCTCCCCCCTCCCTCCACCCTTCCATCCCTCTCCCCCTCCCCCCTCCTTCCACCCTCCCTCCCCCCCTTCTGGTTACAAAGGAAACCCTACGGGGACGGGCCCAACGGGGAAAGAGGGGTACTGAAAAAAGGGGAGGTCCCCCTCCCTCCCCTTCCCCCCTCCCCTCCCCCCTAACCCTCTCCCTCCCCCTTCCCCCCTCCCCTCCCCCCCTCCCCTCCTCCCTCCACACCTCCCTCCTCCCTCCCTCCCCTCCTCCCGGTTACAATGGAAACCCTACGAGGACGGGCCCAACGGGGAAAGAGGGGTACTGGGAAAAGGGGAGGTCCCCCTCTCTCCCCCCTCCCTCCCCCTCCCTCCCCACCTCCCCCCCTCCCTCCCCTCTCCCTACCCCCTCCCCCCTCCCCTCCCCCTCCCCCTCCCCCTCCCCCTCCCCTCCTCCCTCCACTCCTCCCTCCCTCCCCCTTCCCTCCCTCCCCTCCTCCCGGTTACAATGGAAACCCTACGAGGACGGGCCCAACGGGGAAAGAGGGGTACTGGGAAAAGGGGAGGACCCCTCCCTCCCCCCCTACCCCTCTCCCTCCCCCCTTCCCTCCCCCCTCCCCTCCCCCCTCCCTCCCCCTCCCCCCCTATCCCCCTCCCTCCCTTCTCCCTCCCCCCTCCCCCCCCCCCTTCCCCCCCTCCCCACCTCCACACCTCCCTCCTCCCTCCCTCCCCCTTCCCTACCCCCCACTCCCCTCCCGGTTACAATTGAAACCCTGCGAGGACGGGCCCAACGGGCACACTTGTGCTAGTATACTACTAAAACTCTGCGTTCGTGTGTATGTACGCAAACATTCCGTGTGTATGTACGGAAGATTCCGAAGTGTCTTTGCTTGACGCTTAACTTACAAACCCTACTCCTCCTAGACGGTACACCAAAGCGCTACGATTTTTCTACCGCCGTATTCACCATTAACCTGGGCAACTATTGTAAGTACTTTCGTTCAAATTGAAGCTACCTTTTTAAAGCTAGAGAGATATTAAAGTTTAAATTTTCATTTCTAACCCTTTTCTTGAAGGGGCTTCAGCGAGTGATGTCACAATGGCACCCGTGCACCAATGAGAGATCAGCTCGGTTTTAAATTTACATAATTTTTTTTCTGACCTTTTTTTTCAAGGTCTTCAGCTTGTAACGTCACAATGCTTGTGTGAGATGGTTGCAACATTGTTGCGAAAAGCAACTGCCAGTTTTTTAAAGTTGTGCAAGTCACTTAACATACACAGATCAGCATGGGACCCCTATTCCCTCCATCCCCCCCCTTCCCCCCTCAACCCCTTCCTCCCCACTCCTTCCCACCTCCATCCCCACTCCCTCCCCCCCTCCACCCCAACTCCCTCCCCACCTCCCTCACCCCTCCTCCCCTAACTCCCCCCCTCCCTCCTTCCCTCCATCCCTCCCCCCTCCCTCCACCCTTCCATCCCTCTCCCCCTCCCCCCTCCTTCCACCCTCCCTCCCCCCCTTCTGGTTACAAAGGAAACCCTACGGGGACGGGCCCAACGGGGAAAGAGGGGTACTGAAAAAAGGGGAGGTCCCCCTCCCTCCCCTTCCCCCCTCCCCTCCCCCCTAACCCTCTCCCTCCCCCTTCCCCCCTCCCCTCCCCCCCTCCCCTCCTCCCTCCACACCTCCCTCCTCCCTCCCTCCCCTCCTCCCGGTTACAATGGAAACCCTACGAGGACGGGCCCAACGGGGAAAGAGGGGTACTGGGAAAAGGGGAGGTCCCCCTCCTCCCCCCTTCCCCCATCCCATCCCCCCTCCCTCCCCTCTCCCTCCCCCTTCCCCCCGTTCCCCCCTCCCCTTCCCCCCTCCCTCCCCTCCTCCCTCCACACCTCTCTCCTCCCTCCCTCCCCTTCCCTCCCTCCCATCCTCCCAATGCTTGTTTGAGATGGGTGCTACATTGTTCCGAAAAGCACCACTAACAGATCGCAGTGAGAAGCACTATGTGACCGCGAATGTTTCAAAACAAGCACTTAAAAATCACTTATCTTTTTTTAAAGTATTTTTTTTAATTGCAAATCACTTAACATACACAGATCAGCATTGGGCCCCTATGCTCGTGGGCCACCGGGGCAAGTGTTTCGAAAAAAGCACTGAGAGCGTGTCTGGGGGAGAGAGAGAATGGGGGGGGGTCTGAGAATGGGGACTGGGGAGGGGGACAACAGGGGTCGTTGCGGAGTGGGCTTTGTGGTGGGGGAAAGAGGGGTACTGGGAAAAGGAGAGGTCCCACTTCCCCCTCAACCCCTTCCTCCCCCCTCCTTCCCACCTCCATCCCCACTCGCTCGCCCCCTCCCTCCCCCCTCAATCCCAACCTCCATCACCACTCAGCCCCCAACTCCCCCCCTCCCTCCTTCCCTCCATCCCACCCTCCCCCACTCCCTCCCCCCTCCCTCCACCCTTCCATCCCTCTCCCCCTCCCCCCTCCTTCCACCCTCCCTCCCCCCTTCCCGGTTACAATGGAAACCCTACGGGGACGGGCCCAACGGGGAAAGAGGGGTACTGGGAAAAGGGGAGATCCCCCTCCCTCCCCTCCCCCCTACCCCCTCCCCCCTTTACCCTCCCTTTCCCCCCTACCCCCCCCCCTCCTTCCCCCTCCCCTCCTCCCTCCACACCTCCCTCCACACCTCCCTCCTCCCTCCCTCCCCCCCTCCCGGTTACAATGGAAACCCTATGAGGACGGGCCCAACGGGGAAAGAGGGGTACTGGGAAAAGTGGAGGTCCCCCTTCCCCCCTCAACCCCTTCATCCCCCCTCCTTCCCACCTCCCTCCCCCCCTCCTCCCCCTCCCTCCCCAACTCCCTCCCCCCTCCCTCCCCCCTCCCCCCTAACTCCCCCCTCCCTCCTTCCCTCCATCCCTCCCTCCCCAATCCCTCCCCCCCTCCCTCCACCCTTCCATCCCTCTCCCCCCTCCTTCCACCCTCCCTCCCCCCCTCCCGGTTACAATTGAAACCCTACGAGGACGGGCCCAACGGGGAAAGAGGAGTACTGGGAAAAGGGGAGGTCTCCCTCCCTCCCCCCTTCTCCCTCCCCCTCCCCCCTCCCCTCTCCCTCCCCCTCCCCCCTATCCCCCTCCCTCCCCTCCCCCTCCCTCCCCTCCCCTCCTCCCTCCACACCTCCCTCCTCCCTCCCTCCCCCTTCCCTCCCTCCCCTCCTCCCGGTTACAATGGAAACCCTACGAGGACGGGCCCAACGGGGAAAGAGGGGTACTGGGAAAAGGGGAGGTCCCCCTCACTCCCTCCCCCCTACCCACCTCCCTCCCCTCTCCCTCCCCCCCTTCCCTCCTCCCTTCCCCCTCCCCTCCCCCCTCCCATCCCCCCCTCTCCCCCTCCCTCCCCCCTACCCCCCTCCCTCCCCTCTCCCTCCCCCCTCCCCCCTCCCCCCCTCCCCTCCCCCCCTCCCTCCCCTCCTCCCTCCCCCTTCCCTCCCCCAACCCTCCCCCTTTCCTCCCCTCCCGGTTACAATGGAAACCCTACGAGGACGGGCCCAACGGGCACACTCGTGCTAGTATACTACTAAAACTCAGATCTTGTGTTATATATATATATATATATATATATATGCGCGTAACAGCGGTTTCTCTGATTTCGTCAAAACGGTGAACCGTAGCGCCACGATTTTTGCACCGCCTTAATCACCACGCGGTCGCATGTTTTTTAAGTTACAGAGGTTTTAAAGCACTCCCCCCCCCCTAAATTATAGGGGGCGCTGTGGTGCGGATTTATTGAAGGTCTTCAGATTATGATGTCACAATGCCCCTGTGAGATGGGGGATACATTGTTGCGAATACAGGCGCTGTGGTGCGGATTTATTGAAGGTCTTCAGCTTATGATGTCACAATGCCCCTTTGAGATGGGTGATACATTGTTGCGAATACAGATCGCCGTGAGAAGCACTTGGTCAAATCAAGTCAAGTCAATTTTATTTGTATAGCACATTTAAAAACAACCCACGTGGACCAAAGTGCTGTACATCTGATTAGGTACTAAGGGAAAAAATGAAATATACAGTGGCACGCAAACAGTTCACAGTACCTCCTCAATGAGCCTCAAACGTTAGGGAGTAGAAATAGGTTTTGAGCCTGGACTTAAAGGAGTGGATGGAGGGGGCAGTTCTGATGGGGAGAGGGATGCTGTTCCACAGTCTAGGAGCTGCAACCGAAAAAGCTCGGTAACCCCTGAGCTCGGTCCCCCATCCACGAAGGGGGACTGGGGAGGGGGACAACTAGGGTCGTTGCGGAGGGGGCATGGTGGTGGGGGAAAGAGGGGTACTGGGAAAAGGGGAGGTCCCCTTCCCCCCTCAACCCCTTCATCCCCCCTCCTTCCCACCTCCATCCCCACTCCCTCCCCCCCTCCTCCCCCTCCCTCCCCAACTCCCTCCCCCTCCCTCCCCACCTCCCTCACCCATCCCCCCTAACTCCCCCCCACTCCCTCCTTCCCTCCATCCCTCCCTCCCCCAATCCCTCCCCCCTCCCTCCACCCTTCCATCCCTCTCCCCCTCCCCCCTCCTTCCACCCTCCCTCCCCTCTCCCGGTTAAAATGGAAATCCTACGGGACGGGCCCAACGGGGAAAGAGGGGTACTGGGAAAAGGGGAGGTCCCCCTCCCTCCCCGTTCCCCCCTCCCTCCCCTCCCCCCTTACCCACCTCCCTCCCCTCCCCTCCCCCACCCCCCCTTCCCCCCTCCACCCCCCTCCCCTCCCTCCCCCTCCCCTCCTCCCTCCACACCTCCCTCCACACCTCCCTCCTCCCTCCCTCCCTCCCTCCCCCTTCCCTCCCTCCCCTCCCGGTTACAATGGAAACCCTACGAGGAAGGGCCCAACGGGGAAAGAGGGGTACTGGGAAAAGGGAGGTCCCCCTCCCTCCCCCTTCCCCCCTCCCCTCCACCCCTCCCTCCCCCTCCCCCCCTACCCCTCTCCCTCCCCCCTTCCCCCCTCCCCCTCCCTCCCCATCCCCTCCTCCCTCCACACCTCCCTCCACCCTCCCTCCCCCTTCCCTCCCTCCCCTCCTCCCGGTTACAATGGAAACCCTACGAGGAAAGAGGGGTACTGGGAAAAGGGGAGGTACCCCTCCCTCCCCCCTCCCCTCCCACTCCCTCCCCTCCCCCTCCCTCCCCCTCCTCTCCCCCTCCCTCCCCCTCCCCCTCCCTCCCCCCTCCACCCGCCTCCCTCCCCCCTTCCCCCACTCCCCCTCCCCTCCTCCCTCCACACTTCCCTCCTCCCTCCCTCACCCTTCCCTCCCTCCCTCCCTCCCCTTCCCTCCCTCCCCTCCTCTCGGTTACAATGGAAACCCTACGAGGACGGGCCCAACGGGGAAAGAGGGGTACTGGGAAAAGGGGAGGTCCCCATCCCTCCCCCCTTCCCCCCTCCCCCCTCCCTCCCCCCCTC
This sequence comes from Rhinoraja longicauda, assembly GCF_053455715.1. NCBI lineage: Eukaryota > Metazoa > Chordata > Chondrichthyes > Rajiformes > Arhynchobatidae > Rhinoraja > Rhinoraja longicauda. The sequence goes on along the minus strand of NC_135991.1, from coordinate 5,673,159 downwards.
CCCCCGCTACCCGCCTCCCTCCCCTCTCCCTCCCCTCTCCCTCCCCTCTCCCCCCCCTTCCCCCCTCCCTTCCCTCCTCCCTCCACACCTCCCTCCTCCCTCCCCCTTCCCTCCCTACCCTCCTCCTGGTTACAATGGAAACCCTACGAGGACGGGCCCAACGGGGAAAGAGGGGTACTGGGAAAAGGGGAGGTCTACCTCCCTCCCCCTTCCCGCTCCCCTCCCCCCTCCCTTCCCCTCCCCCTCCCCTCCCCCCTCCCTCTCCCTCCCCTCTCCCTCCCCTTCACCCCTCCCCTCCCCCTCCCTCCCCGTCCCCCCTACCCCCTCCCTCCCCTCTCCCTCCCCCCTCCCCCCTCCCCTCCCCCCTCCCTCCCCCTCCCCTCCTCCCCTCCCTCCCCCACCCCTCCTCCCTCCCCTTCCCTCCACCGAACCCTCCCCCTTTCGTCCCCCCCCACTCCCCTCCCGGTTACAATGGAAACCCTACGAGGACGGGCCCAACGGGCACACTTGTGCTAGTATACCACTAAAACTCTGATGTCCGTGTGTTTGTGTGTATGTGTGTATGTGTGTATGTGGTCAACTTAAATTTTGACGCTGGCGCAGCCAAAACGGTATACCATAGCGCTACATTTTTAGCACCATCATATTCACCATTATCCTGGCCATATATTAAAACTACTTTCATTCCAATTGAAGCTACCTTTTTAAAGCTAGAGAGATTTTAAAGTAAAAAATGTTCAATTCTAACCCATTTCCTGAAGGGCTTCAGCGTGTGACGTCACAATGGCACCCGTGCACCTATGAGAGATCAGCTCGCGCTCCTACCACCCCCCCCCCGTCGGTATTCAGCGTGTGACGTCACAATGCAATGCGAGCCGCACGTCTTCAACAGATCAGCTCCCCCCCCCCCGGACCTTTCACTAATGCGCTCCTCCGCCCCCACCGGACCTTTCACTAATGCGCTCCCCTGCCACCCACCCCCCGGCCCTTTCACTAATGGGCTCCCCTCCCACGGATCTTTCACTGATGCGCTCCCGCGCTCCCCCGCCCCCCCCCCCGACATTTTACTAATGCGCTTCCCCCCCCGGACCTTTCACTAATGCGCTCCCGCGCTCACCCGCCCCCCCCGGACCTTTCACTATTGCGCTCCCCCGCCCCCCCCGGACCTTTCACTAATGCGCCCCCCCCCGGACCTTTCACTAATGCGCTCCCGCGCTCCCCCGCCCTCCCCCCCGGACCTTTCTCTAATGCGCTCCCCCACCCCCACCCCCCGGACCTTTCACTAATGCGCTCCCCCGCCCCCGCCCCCCTCTCGGACCTTTCACTAATGCGCTCCCCCCCCCCCCCGGACCTTTCACTAATGCGCCCCCGCGCTCCCCCCACGGACCTTTCACTAATGCGCTCCCGCGCTCCCCCGCCCTCCCCCCCGGACCTTTCACTAATGCGCTCCCCCCCCCGGACCTTTCACTAATGCGCCCCCGCTCTCACCCCCGGACCTTTCACTAATGCGCTTCCCCGCCCGGAGCACAGCCGCCTCTCCCCTGCCACTCCTGAGATCGGGCCGCGCTGACCGCCGGGTGGTGTAGTCGCCTCTCCCGCTCCGTGAGGGGGCAATCGCCAGACTGACGGCAGTGCTGAGGGGGGTGGAGTGGTTGAAGGGGGGGGAGGGGCAGGAGGAGGGGAGGAGGAGGAGTGCACTCCATTCCCACCTCAACCTAGAGAGAGAGACACCCACGCACCTCAGTCCGGTTCCCACTGCGGAGAGAGACAGGACGATTGGGTAAATGTGACAGATCTCACTACGATGGGATCATCCGCCCGGGACTGATGCGGCGGTGAATGTGAGGAGCCGGAGCCCGGAGCGGAGAGATTGCGGCCGCCTCTGGGATGCGCTCAGGGCGCGGGTTTATTAATGAGCCGCAGTGCTGAGGTGAGCGGATATTTCACCGCGATCTTCACCTGCTCCCTGAACCTGGACTGGGTCGCCGCGTAAATAAATGTGTTGGTGCAGCAGCTGAGATTCCTCAGCAAATACCCGACGTAGTTAAAGATCCATTGAGAATCATTCAGATCATTTCCAATCCCTGTGATCTGATAATAGACGAAGTTTACAACATACGTCAGCCACAGGAGGATGAAGCTGCCGGAGATGGTGAAGAGTAAAACCACAGACCTCCTCCTGCTCTCCATCTCCGGGTCTCTGTGCTTCTCCCCCTTGCTCTGTCCCCTCAGCCCCTGACGGACCCGACTGGCCACTAAAATGTGCCGGACTGTCAGAGCGTTCATCAGCAGGATCACAGCGAAAGGGAGGAACGGAGTTAAAACCGTGTCGAACCAGTCAAATGCCACCCACCCGGGGTCAGTGTAGGCACTGTCCACCGTGACACAGCCCCACGGGACATTTTCGATGGTTGTCCAGGGTTCCAGTGTGAAGTAGCGGGGAATGTTTTTCAGACAGAGTAGAACGCCGGCCGTTGCGAGAACCGCAGCCGCAGTTTTCCCGATGCAATATTTTGTTTTCAGCTTCTGGCAACAAATGGCGACAAAGCGATCAAAGGTGAAAGTGACGGTGAACCAGACAGAACAGTCTGTAGCTGCAGTCGCCAGTACAAGGTTAACACTGCACACAGGGGTGATGGTCAGGAAACTCCAATAAAAGTAATGGTATCGGATCCGATACAAAATGACCTCGGTGATCAGTGTGAGTAGATCGGCCGCTGCCATGGCCACCAGGTAGCGAGTGGTGCAGGTGGAGAGGCCGCACTTTCCCCGGGACAGGATCACAATCGCCACTAAATTCACTGCGGAAAGAGAAAGGGAGCGGACACTGGGCATTACTGAACACGGTCTCCGTGGCTGAACACCGGCTCCACATTCAGCTGAAGATCAGGAGTGTTGGAGTCGGTGCGCGGCTGCAGATTGAACAATGGCAGACCCGGCTCCGACTGTGCCCGACCTGCCTGCTTCAGGGGAGAGGAGATAAGGCGACGGGTGGGGTAAAGGGCGGGGAGAGAACTAGCAGCCGCCCGCTACAATAGGCGGAATGGTCCTGTCTACAGTTAACCCCGCTCACAGTCTCTGATGGGGCCGGTTTGACAGACTTAACCGTGACCGGCCGCCTTTAACCAGGGCTCTGGGAACTCGGCATCTGATGGGGACGAGGAGGGTTCCAGAGGGAAGGCAGGGACAACTTAGGATCCGGCAGCAGAGCGGCTCCGTTAATGGATTCATTCCTCGCCGGTAAATCCGCGGCCAGTGGTTCAGGAGATCGATCCAATTATTGACCAACAGGCGGTGGAATCCGACTGTGACAGACTCCACAGTGAGATGTGTCCACACGAGCGGGTGTTCACTCTGATCAATAACTCCGACACAGTGAACTTCACAATGTGAACCCCTTCCCAGTCATACCGTCCCGGAGAGCTGCCTGTCCCGAGCACTGGGACAACTCTGGGCAAGGTCCAACTGAAGGCAAGAACAATATTCTAGTGGGTCCCGGCAGTGGGAGAAAAAGAGGGGTAGTTTCGGTTGTCTGAAGATAAGAAGAATCACAGCGTTAATTCAAAAATATTTCACTGATAGGATTGATGTGCTTCACATATTCTTGCACAACGATCATCAGTTGGGAATATTGTAACACGATCAGTATCAGGTCAACAACGTTTAACGGACGGAGATATAAAACTTGAATTGTTCTTCTCACTTACCAGGGACTCCAACGGCAGCAATGATCACGTACAAGATTTTGTCCGCACTGTAATAATCCTGCTTTGCTCCCATTTTCTTTACCCAGCGACGTCACCCCGTGAACAAACGATAATCGCCCGCAATGAAATGCTGGGGCAGAACATTCCCGGAGATTTTATACCATTTTCCGTCTCCACCGGGACAGCGAAGTTTCAACAGAGTTAAAAAAATAGAGATTTTGAAATGATTCGCAAATAGATGACATCACCCAAGTGAAATCCCTACTGAGACATGTCGTGATTTATTCAGGGAATTGATTGAGAAACTCCAAAGACTGGGAATTGTGGCGATACTGAGGGATGGAAATTGGGAGCGGCATTGTTCCAGCAAAGGGGGTATTGCTTCAAACTCCAACAGGTCCAACTCTCCGCCTCGTGTTGTTTGTCGGATTTCCTTCAATCTGCTTCACCCACTAAGGCAATCCCAAATTCTAGGGACCCTCTCAGGGCTTCTGGTGCCCAGTTTGAAGGTGGACTGGGCGACATTTGTCCACAGGTTGAGGAATTAATTCAACAGATCGCCTCACACTAAAATGGCCACTCCACTCTGTTTCGACACTCAATATGATCGCGGCTTAACTGACTGCAACCTTACCCCCACACTCCCGGCGAGGCCGGGAACCATTCACTCCTTGCTTGCCTGCAGTCGGTCTGATTTGGAGTCACAGATTGATGCAGCATGGAAACAGGCCCTACCTTCCCCCCAACTTGCCCACACCGGCTAACATGCCCCATCTACACTAGACCCACCTGTGCACACCGACCAACATGCCCCATCTACACTAGTCCCACCTGCCCACACCGGCCAACATGCACCATCTACACTAGTCCTACCTGCCCGCGTTTGGCCCATATCCATCTAAACCTATCCTTGTACCTGTCCAAGTGTCTCTTAAACGTTGTGATAGTCCCTGCCTCAACTTCCTTCTCCGGTTGCTTGTTCCATACACCCACAGTGTGGAAAGGTTGCACCTCGAGTTCCTATTAAATCTTTTCCCCCTCACCTTAAACCCATGTCCTCTGGTGCTCGATTCCCCTACGCTGGGCAAGAGATTCTGTCTACCCGATCTATTCCTCTCATTTAATAGCATTTATTTCAAGAGGGCTTGTATACAAATACAGAGTTGTAATGCCGAGGTTCTGTAAGCCTCTGGTAGGGCCGAATTTGGAGTATTGTGAGCAGTTTTGGGCCCCATATCTGAGGAAGTATGTGTTGGCTCTGGAGAGGGTCCAGAGGTTTACAAGAACGATCCCAGGAATGAGTGGGTTAACCTACGATGAGCGTTTGACGGCACTGGGCCTGTACTCGCTGGAGATTAGAAGAATGAGGGGGGACCTTATTGAAACTTAACCGAATAGTGAAAGGCCCGGATAGAGTGGATGTGGAGAGGATGTTTCCACTAGTGGAGAGTCTAGGACGAGAGGGCACAGCCTCAGAATTAAAGGACATCCCTTCAGGAAGGAGATGAGGAGGAATTTCTTCAGTCAGAGGGTGGTGAATCTGCTGGATTCTTTTCCACAGAAGGCTGTGGAGGCCAAGTCAATGGATATATTTAAGGCAGAGATGGACAGATTCTTGATTCGTACGGGTGTCAGAGGTTAACGGGAGAAGGCAGGAGAATGGGGTTAGGAGGGACAGACAGATCAGCCGTGATTGAATGGCGGAGTGACCTTAATGGGCCGAATGGCCTAATTCTACTCCTACCACTATCTTCTCATTAGCTTCATGACCGTTGCCTGTTCACGTTCTCCACAGACGCTGCCTGACCCGCTGAGTTACTCCAGCACTCTGTGAAACGTCACCTATCCATGTTATCCACAGATGCTGCCTGCCAGACAATGGTTCGGCTCTGGACCTTTCTTCTCTCGTCAGCATTATTCCCAGACGGGTGCCAGTCCGAACCGTCGTTTGTTCATTTCCCCCGCAGATCCCACTTGACGCGCTGGCATCCTCCAGCGCTTTGTACATTGTTCAAAATTCCAGTATCTGCAGACCTGGCGTCCCCACCACCAATACCAAAGATACCAGAGGAACAAGATAGACCACTCGACCCTAAAAACCGGAGTACATCAAGGAGGCCATTTTAGTAGACAGAAACTTGTAGAAACATTTAAAAAGAAAAAAGAAAAATCTATGAATTGGCAGATGAGATATATTCTGCATTTTAATGGTATAATCACACATACTGTGAGCGGCACTGCGAGACGCATAACGAACGGCGGGTATTGCCTGCTAACATGGCTCCTTTTGCGTACTACATTTCAGCATTGGCGGTTTCAACAGAGTGATCCATCTAGTTCCTCTAGTATCTTTGATCAATACCATGTGCGGTTCCACTGTCCCGAAGCTAGGCGGAACAGTCAGGCAATGTCGTATCTTGGCTTGGTGAAATTCGAAAGACGGTGGCAGTTGAAGATAGATGCTCAGATTGACGTCCTTATACTAGTGCACAACGGGGATTGATGGTGGGCACACTGTCGTTTTTCATCTATGTTAACGATTTAGCTCATAATGCTTTTAACATGGTTAGTACGTTTTCTGACGATGCTTGATCGCTAGTGTAGGTAACAGTGAAGGTGCTTATCGAAGATCACATCAGGTTCAAGATGAACAGGGGAAATGGGTCATATGTTGAAAGACTGGAGCGACTAGGCTTGTATACAATGGAATTTAGAAGGATGAGAGGGGATCTTATCGAAACGTATAAGATTATTAAGTGGTTGGACACGTTAGAAGCAGGACACATGTTCCCAATGTTGGGGGAGTCCAGAACGAGGGGCCACAGTATGCGAATGACGGGTGCGCAATTTAGAACGGAGATGAGGAAAAACTTTTTTCTGTGTAATCTGTGGAATTCTCTGCCTCAAAAGGCAGTGGAGGCCAATTCTCTGAATGCATTCAAGGGAGAGCTTCATAGAGCTCTTAAGGATACCGGAGTCAGGGGTGTGGGGAGAACTCAGAAACGGGGTACTGATTGAGAATGATCACATTGAATGGCGGTGCTGGCTCGAAGGACCGAATAACCTGTTCCTGCACCTATTGTCTATTGTCTATTGTCTATTGACTGTCTGAAAGTGTGATGTGTAGTATTTGGTCAACTACTGGGTGGTAATTATTGAAGCAAGTCATCTAATCTTTTGGGAACTGTAAAGGTGGACACTTCTTTGAAGAAGGTGGGGACTGCAGATGGCGATATTCAGTGGCGAGAGGATGGAGATCTCGGCGAATAGCGTGGCCCGTTGACTGGCGCACGATTTCAAAACACGGCCAGGAACTACATTTGGACGATTGCTGGAAATTTAATGGCCGTTTTCCGAGAATGTACCTGAGTCAAATATGTCATAATGCTGAAAAATGTGCCGGGTTTAGGAAATATTTTCGGAGATATGCACGTCCAATAATTTGAAGATTTTGACTCTCCACCGTCGTCCTTTAGACCTACACAGGATTGTGGGCCCCTATTCTTGCACTTCCAATGGACATAAACGTTTCCTTGTGAAAGCAAGGTTGTAGCTCTGGAACTCTAGGCATTCTAGATGGTGGTGTGACCCAGAGAGCGGGTGCCCAGTGTGAGAATGTAGGCATGCTGAGTTTAGATACCACTGCACTCCTGAAGCTGGATTGATTGATGTCACCGCAGATAATGAACAGGGCATCAGAGTTTAGTCATCAAAGGTAGTTCATGACCGAGTATAATTCATCCACTCCACCTTACGTTTTGATCTGGGTGTTATCCGATCAATGACGCGTTGATAGAGATGAAATGCCCCGGTAGGTAAAAGGTACGGCACTTAGTATTCCAGGTGGTCGCCTGAACTGTACGTAACATTCGTGAGACCAAACTTCGAACACTGAGCGCTGTTCTGGTCTTCGAGTTATTGGAAGGAATACATTCAACCGAGAATGTCGGGGGGGGGGGGGGGGGGGGGGTCACATGCTGTTGCCTGGAAGGGAGGGCTTTAGAGCTAAAGAGAGGCCGGACAATTTGGAAAGTTTTCCACGAGAGTGGATGGTTGACCGCTGAAATTACGGAAGTAGATATCGAAGGCATTTATTCACAAAATGCTGGAGTGACTAAGCAGGTCAGGGAGAGAAGGAAGTATATATCATCATTATATAGCATATAGCATATAGCATAGGGGAAGGGAGACGGTGCTGTCGTTTTCCAGGGTGGTGAGTCCAGAGCTGGATAAAATAGTTTTCAAGGGAGAGACGATAGCGTCAGAAGAGACCTGAGAGGCAACTCGGTTACACAGGAAGTTGTGGGTAGGTGGAACTGGGTGCCAGATGAAGCTGAAGAGATGTGCTACGATTAGAATGTACAAGAGACATTGAAAGAATAGGTGGATAAAAATGGATGGTGGACCATGGAGAAAACGTGGGGAAGTTGGACTAAATTATTTGGACATATTGCTCGGCCACGGCATCCGGTTCCAAAAGATCTTCGTTCGTGCTGTTTGACTATAACTATAAATAGCATCGTCATTGTTTGACTGTAAGAGTCTCAGAGACTCTGTTGGCAGTCAGCCTCTTATTGTGTTTTCAGGACTGTCCGCGGTGGGGCATAATTTAGATCCCACCTGGCCTGGTTGAAAAATACTTTAAACAAATAAATAATATTTAGTATTAATTGAAACGAGCTGATCGATGTCCTGATTTTGGCTTCTGAACCAATGAAGCACAGAACCATATCTGGGGAATAAATCCTGGGTATTATGCAATTTGGAGCTTTTGATTAATGGCGACATCAAGTGGACGGCAAGGGAACTGCAAACAAGCGCGGCCTCGCCAACGTCTTGTAAACTGTGGTATAACGTCCCAACATCTGCACTTAATGCCGTAACAAATGAAAGACATCGTGCCAAATCTTCACTATCATCGTATCCACCGGGGACTCAAAGTCCAGTGATCTGTGACGTGCACTCCTCGATCTACCTGTTCTGCAGCGCTCCGCAGCGTCGAACCGATCACTAGGATGGACATGGCCTGACTTACATAAATAAAGCAAATCACAGCTATCCAAACTAAATGCCGCACGCTATTCCACCGCATGTGTTCAATACAAACCAGCATCTCCTGTTCCTTGTATCTACATTCTTTATCTCTATGGTGCCGAACAGAATATAAACGTTGAGCAGGGATGTGCTATATTCCAACGACAGAAATCAATAAATCACAACTAAACCACGAATTGAACGTTATATGGAAAATGCATTTTCAGGGTCTCTGGCTTGTCACGTCTTTCATTGTCATTGGAGCTCTCTCCCTTAACTCAAGCCGAATGCTACCGCAGTAGCAGCTTCACCTGAAGACGTCAACATCTTAGCAAAGCTGTAGGCAGCAGTTCCATTTGGATGAATTAATTGGCTGAAAGTTTCGTTGATATCCTGGTACGTTTCTGCATTCTGGTTGTAAAATATAAAATGTGCATTTTACAGATCCATTCACTGCAGTCTATTTGTGAGATTTCGATAAACTATCTTGAGATCTTCACACGCTTGTAACATGTAGCACGAACCTGAGTTCGATATTGCTTCTTGCATCCTTAACCACGGATACTTGTTCACACTTTACATTTTCTCATTGGTTTCCTTTAGCGAAACTAGCCTATCACTGTCGGGCTGTGGTCAGAATGGGGGCTTTGGCGCTACCTTCAGATCCCAGTATCTACTGATTTGGAAGCCACTCCGGACAATGAGGCAAGTTTAAAACAGTTGTCCCTCTGTTTGGTTTGTTGTTGTCTTCACCTGGGCGCCAATTCCATCTCGTTGCTTCATCCTTCCGCGGTGGAACACGCGCCATTCTTCCAACCGACCACCCATCTTCTCGTTTTGTTTTTTTTCTATTTTTTGTGCATTTTATCGACGGTTCTGGGATTATACACTCAACTACTCAAATTAAGGGCCTCGTCAATTTTGGGGCATCACATTAAATGGTAATTTAGGGGAAGATCCTTATATATGGTAATTACGGGAGAGCACCGGTAAATGTTCAATTAGGGGAGGACACCACAAATGGGGAATTGCGGGTGCACCTTTATTGAAGTATGGCGGGTGGATAAACAACAAATATGGAGTTAGCGGAGGGAAACTGTAAATGTGGAAATAGGGGAGTGCTCCCGCAAATGGGAAACCAGGAGAAGGCAAACCTACGTAGAATTAGGGGAGGGTCCTGCCTGTTTCCGTGAATGTTCCTACTTCTCTCTGTGAGTATTCATGTCTCTATGTCTCTGTTTTTCCCCCGCCTCTGTCTGCTAGTGTTCCTGGCTCCATGTGTGCTCCTGATGTCCACCATGAAAGAACTCCCACGGTGTGTGAAAAGAAACACACAGGATCATCCGCCCATCCACCCAGCTAAATAAACAATACAATGAGCAAACTGGAGCTCGGAACATTACTCAGTATTGACCTGTTCCACTGTGTCCCTTCAGTGCATTCTACGTGTTCCCACGTCGAGGATCGCCTCGTCCATCCTGTAGGGATTGTTCCCTGTTGCCCTGTCCCTCGGACATATTTCAGGGAAATCTGACCACCGAGCTGTGCTTCTACTCTCTGCCAACAAGCAGCAACAATTGAACCAGGAGAATCTGATACAGAGAGTTGTAAAAAGCTAGACAACGGACGCGGATAACGTCTTACGCGACTGCTTTAAGTCAGCAGTCAGGGATTCTGCAGCGAACCTGAATGAGTGCACCTCTGCCATGACTGACTTCATCAACAAGTGAGTGGAAGACTGTGTACCGCCGAAGTCAATCCGAGTGCTCCCCAATCTGAAACCATGGATGTACATTCACCGGGAGAGAAGGAATGGGTGACGTTTCGGGTCGAGACCCTTCTTCAGACTGATGTCGGGGGTGGGACAAAGGAAGGATATAGGTGGAGACAGGAAGATAGAGGGAGATCTGGGAAGGAGGAGGGGAAGGGAGGGACAGAGGAGCTATCTGAAGTTGGAGAAGTCGACGTTCATACCACCGGGCCGCAAACTGCCCAGGCGAAATATGAGGTGCTGCTCCTCCCGTCACCTACAACAGGACCCCACCACTGGCCATATCTTCCCATCCCCTCCCCTCTCTGCATTCCGCAGAGACCGTTCCCTCCGCAACTCCCTGGTCCACTCGTCCCTTCCTACCCAAACCACCCTAACCCCGGGCACTTTCCCTTGCAACCGCACGAGATGCAACACCTGTCCCTTTACCTCCCCCCTCAACTCCATCAAAGGACCCAAACATTCTTTCCAGGTGAGACAAAGGTTCACCTGCACCTCCTCCAACCTCATCTATTGCATCCGCTGCTCTAGATGTCAACTCGTCTATATCGGCGAAACCAAGCGCAGGCTCGGCGATCGCTTCGCTGAACACCTGCGCTCGGTCCGCATTAACGCCACTGATCTCCCGGTGGCCCAGCACTTCAACTCCCCCTCCCATTCCCAGTCTGACCTCTCTGTCATGGGCCTCCTCCAGTGCCATAGTGAGGCCCGCCGGAAATTGGAGGAGCAGCACCTCATATTTCGCCTGGGCAGTTTGCGGCCCGGTGGTATGAACGTCGACTTCTCCAACTTCAGATAGCTCCTCTGTCCCTCCCTTCCCCTCCTCCTTCCCAGATCTCCCTCTATCTTCCTGTCTCCACCTATATCCTTCCTTTGTCCCACCCCCGACATCAGTCTGAAGAAGGGTCTCGACCCGAAACGTCACCCATTCCTTCTCTCCCGAGATGCTGCCTGACCTGCTGAGTTACTCCAGCATTTTGTGAATAAATCGATTTGTACCAGCATCTGCAGTTATTTTCTTATACTTGATGTACATTCACCGGTCCGATGCACACAAGTCAAACGATCCCAAGCGGTCCAAGAAGCCACGCCGACCTAACATCGCCCGGCGCGGCTCGGCCGCGGGACTTAGCAGCGCACGGTACGGCCGCGGGGCCTTCCATCGCCCGGCTCGGCCACGGGACGTTTCAGCACCCGGTACGGCTCGGCCGCGGGGCCTTCAATCGCCCGGCTCGGCCGCGGGACGTTTCAGCGCCCGGTGCGGCTCGGCCGCGGGGACTTCCATCCCCTTGCGGGGACTGTGCGGGTCGGTCGGGGACGAGCTGTTTGTCCGTGGGCGTGGGGAAGAGAGTGGAAGTTTTGTTGCCTTCATCACAGTGAGGGGGTGTTTGGAGTCACTGTGATGGATGTTTGTGTTGGGGTCATGTGTCTTGTGTTCTTTTTTTTTGTTTGACTGCTGGATATGTAATTTCGTTCGGTACCTCGGTACCGAATGACAAAAAAAGCTCTGCATTCTATGGTCTCCACAAAGCCATCAAGGATGCCAAGAGGCAATCCCGGTTCAAACTTGCGTCCCAGTATAATCTCTGGGTCACACGGAGAATGTGGCACGGTCTGATTCAGATAAATGGATGCAAAGAATGTTTAGCCAATATCATTGGTGATAGTGCAAACCCACCTGATGAACTGAATACTTTGTGTGCCCGCTTCGAGCAGAAGGTGACTTCTGGCTCTTCAGACTCCAGTGTGGCTCTCCCCAGAGTGACAGTTGCAGAGGTTAGAGCGGCCTTCCTGTGGGTAAATCCACGAAAAGCAACAGGCCCAGCCGGAGTTCCTGGCCGTGTCCTTAGTAGCTGCGCAGAAAAGCTAGCACCTGTATTGGTGGACATCTTTGTTCTCAGCCTACTCCGTTATCAGGTACCCAGCTGCTTCTTGAAGACCACCATCATTCCAGTGTCGAGGAAAGGCAAGACCTCAAGTTTAAACGACCACCGAACAGTGGCCTTGACATCCACCATCGTGAAATGTTTTGGGAGGCTTGTAATGGAACGCATTATATCCAGTCTACCCAGCGGCCTTGACCCACTGCATTTCGCCTACCGCCACAACAGGTCCAAGGACGATGTCATCGCCCTAGCCCTACACTCATTCCCAGATCACCTGGACCGTAGTAATGCCGGGATTCTGAAAAAGAAGTGTGAAGCAAGATAAACGCAGAAGGCTCAGATGACACCCGTGGAGTGAGGAAAACGTATCGAATGTCCGAAGTGAGTGACGTAATAAAAGAACTGATAGTCCAAAACAAATGCATATTTCGCACAACTCAAGCGCACCTGAGTTAGAGTGTAAATTACATCGCCATCGCACCTGAACATTGCTACAAAATCAGTTCAAGCCGAACAATAGACATAGAAATAGCCGATAATGCTTACTTATTGCTAAAGTCGATTTGGTAGCTATATTCCAAATGTTGTGGCTGTATAAATGCACCATCTTCAACATGTTTCAACTCCCGTTACTGAAAGCTCGTTCTTTATACCCATCACCATCTGAGTGTAAAGGTCTTTCCTTCCAGTTCCTTGTAAATCTTGCCTCTCCTAACCCTGTGACCTCTGTTATTTGCTGCTCCATTCTGCGTAAATGACGGTGCATCCACACTATTTATTCCCCTCACGATTTATACACCTTTGTAAGATTACCCCCCCCCCCCCCCCCCCAGCCTCCTGCCATTCAAGGAATATAGAACTTAACTCCACCTAGAGCTCTGGCCATAAAGATAATTATGAGCGAAGCCCTGCTTTAACTAACAACGGTGATACCACAAATGGGAAAAACGTACATTGACTGCACCGAGAGCCACGAGTCACACGGCAGAGAAACATCCCAGCAACTATCCTTGTCTACGATTTCCAATTAATGTCCCATTTACCAGCACATGCTCCGTAAACTATTATGCTTTGACGTTATCTCATTTAAAGAGCGCGATACGGATCTTCAACTCGGTGCAGAGATTGAAGTCATGATTTGTCCCTCGAAAAAAAAGTGGCCTTCTAAGGACCAACAGTTGATCAGATGGTCTCCCCTGTCACCTTCACGATAGTACGTACGTACGGATAGTACGGTCTGTCATCGCTACTCCATGGCGGATATTTTTCTATGGAACAGATGCGCCACAATACTGCGAACTATGTTCTGCATTCTGTATCTTCCCTTTGCTTTATCTATTGTTCTTGAGTTTGAACTGATAACATCTGTAGATCGCATGTAAAACAACGTTATTCATGCGCCTCGACACACGTGACAATAATGAACGTGAACCTGAAGCCTAAATCTCAATCCACCTATCAACTTAATTGTTTACACCTTTACAAACCAAGGAGGCTTCACAGTTAATAGAAGCATTGTATCATTAATCATTTTACCTATGCACATCGGCACAGTTTAATACGAATGTGACATCGGGTTCAAAAAAGGATTGGTGTTCCTACCGATCTCTCGTTCACCAAATGCAAAGATGTAGCTCCCAGAAGAATGGTGGACTGGAATTATGCAAGGTGGCTTGAGAAAAGATTGTTAGTTATTCCAAATACCCGGACAAGTCTGGGTTTGGTGGAAATTATAAGACTAAATGCAGAAAGATATTCTGTGTCATGAACTATATTCTTTATTCTGTATCTTCCCCTCATCCCGATCTATTGCACTTGTCTTTAAACAGATTGTTTTTGTGTGTGGAATATTTGAACTGAGTGAAAAGCATGTAAAACAAAGCTTTGCACTGCACCTCGTTACATGTGACAATAATAGACCTACCCTGACTAAATGACCTGAAATAAATAACAACTCTGATTAGAGCGAGAATGGTCGTACTACGATGCTGACTAAGATTGTACACGAGACACAGGTGGTGTTGATATAAAAGAGAAGTCAAGTCAAGTCAAGTCAATTTTATTTGTATAGCACATTTAAAAACAACCCACATTGAACAAAGTGCTGTACATCTGTTTAGGTACTAAGGAAAAAATGAAACATACAGTAGCACACAAACATAACAGCACATACAAAACAGTTCACAGCGCCTCCTCGATGGGCCTCGAACGCTAGGGAGTAGAAATAGGTTTTGAGCCTGGACTTAAAGGAGTCGATGGAGGGGGCAGTTCTGATGGGGAGAGGGATGCTGTTCCACAGTCTAGGAGCTGCAACCGCAAAAGCGCAGTCACCGCTGAGCTTGCCTAGACCGCGGGATAGTGAGTAGCCCTACGTCGGCCGACCTGAGGGACCTGGAGTTAGAGAGGTGGGTTAGAAGATTTTTGATGTGGGGGGGGGGATGTCCATTTAGGGCTTTATATGTGAATAGGAGGAGCTTGAAGTTGATTCTGTACCGTACAGGGAGCCAGTGGAGCGAGGCCAGAATCGGCGTGATGTGGTCCATTTTACGGGTACCCGTCAGGAGTCTCGCTGCGGCGTTTTGGACCAGTTGCAGACGGGACAGGGATGAATGGCTGATCCCAGTGTATAGGGAGTTGCAGTAGTCTAGGTGGGTGGAAATGAAAGCGTGAATGATTTTTTTCAGTGTCGTCGAATTGGAGGAAAGGTTTGATTTTAGCTATGGTACGAAGTTGGAAGAAGCTGGCTTTCACCACGGCGTTGACTTGCTTGTCAAACTTTAATGCAGAGTCAAATATCACGCCGAGGTTTTTGACATGCGGTTTGACTAGGCAGGATAGGCTTCCAAGACTGCCTGTTATCGATTTGATGGAGTTGGAGGGGGGGGGGGCGAATAGGATGACCTCAGACTTGCTCTCGTTTAATTGGAGGAAGTTCTGTGCCATCCAACATTTTATGTCCCCAAGGCAGTGTAAGAGGCTGTTTAAATTTGACCGGTGGTTGGGTTTCAGGGGGAGGTAAAGCTGTGTGTCATCGGCATAGCAGTGGAAAGAAATGCCATGCCTTTGAATGATTTGGCCAAGGGGGAGCATGTACAGAGAGAAGAGAATGGGGCCTAGGATGGAGCCTTGTGGAACTCCGAATGAGAGGCTAGCTGGAGAAGAGGAATAACTGCCTATGTTGATGGCGAAACTCCTATCTTTGAGGTAGGAAACGAACCAGCTCAGGGCAGTGCCATCAATGCCAACCGCGTACCGGAGACGGTCAATAAGGATGGTGTGATCCACTGTATCGAACGCTGCGCTGAGGTAGAGAAGGAGCAGGATTGCACAGTCGCCGGTGTCGATGGCGAGAAGCAGGTCGTTGTGTACCTTCAAGAAGGCGATGAGTGGCTATTAACCAGAAACGGATTGTTGGGCAACGTCGAGAAGGTGAAGTGTGGGGACGGGAGTAAGAAAACAAAACACACGGTGATACCGGGTTGCGGGTCGTAGTAATTCTCCGGCATCTGAAATACAAGAGGAGGTCAGGATATATTCAGATGACAGAAGACATCGGCGGGCGGAAGGAATATATGTTATGTCAGAAGTTAATGATCTCATCAAAACTCCGACATTGACGAGCAACATGCAGTGTGGTATCAATTTTCAAGCTCAAAGCAACTTCGGTGCTGCTCGTCGGCCCACCTGGACATTGTTGCAGAACCAGTTCCTGCTCAACATTTATTGCACAACAGCTACCTAATTATTATAAGAAAATAACTGCGGATGCTGGTACAAATCGATTTATTCACAAAATGCTGGGGTAACTCAGCAGGTCAGGCAGCATCTCGGGAGAGAAGGAATGGGTGACGTTTCGGGTCGAGACCCTTCTTCAGACTGAATTATTTATTGCTACTGTCTCATTGGCATCTGTATTTCCAAACGCTCTGGCTGTAGAACACTTCACAACTAACTCCTTCGACTGCTTGTCCCATGTACCCACCACCGTTGGAGTGTAAATTCCATCCTTCAGTTTCTTTTAAATCTTGCCACTCTGACGTGGAGCAATCACATTAAAGCGACACCCAACAAGGCACACAAACGAAAACAAAAAGACAATTGTTATGTCCCCTGTTACCCTTGTCAAAATACGGTAACAGAATAAAGGGGAGGCCATTTAAAACTGAGGTGAGAAGAAACTTATTCACCCAGAGAGTTGTGAACGTGTGGATTTCTCTGCCACAGAAGGCAGTGGCGGTCAATTCACTTTGATGAATTTGAAAGAGAGTTAGATAGAGCTCTAGGGGCTAGTGGTATCAAGGGATATGGGGAGAGGGCAGGCACAGGTTACTGCTTGTGGGTGATGAGCCGTGATCACAATGAACGGCGGTGCTGGATCGAAGGTCCAAATGTCCTCCTCCTGCACCTATTTTCATTGTTTCTACAAGAATATTGTCACATTTCATGGCAGATTGGTTTGGGAATAACTCTGCCAGGACCGCAAGAAATTGCAGAGGGTTGTAAATATAGCCCAGTCTATTAGAGACCCCAGACCAATCATATTATCCATCTACATTCCACGCTGCATAAGATTACCCAAACACCCAACATAATCAAAGACTTGGCCAACCCCGCTCAGTTCTTCTTTCCCAAACTCCAATCCGGCAAATGGGAGAGAAGCTTGAAAGCGCGCATCACCAGACTTAGGAATAGGGTCATTTCCTCCGTTATTGGGCTTATGAACGGTCCCTCCAGAGGCTAGGATACTATTCAATTCCCTCTACCCCATCATTGACATTGAACTTCGTCTGGGATACAGATGTACAACCATGCGCTGCAGTGCTGCAACTTCCACTTTGCTCTATCTATTGTCATGTGTCATACACCGCCGGGACAGGTCCTTCCACCCAGCCTGCCAACGCCGATCAATGTACCCCATCTACAACGTCCCAACTGCCGCCGTTGCCGTGAATCACTCTCAACTCTTCCTAGATGTGCTTGTCCAAATGTATTTTAAATGATGTTAAATGGGCATGCAATAGCCCATCTACAGTTTCTATTTCAACCACCTCATTTTGCAGCTCATTCTATATGTCCGCTACTCGCTGTGCGAATCCATACACTTACCAGGCTCTGAGTGGATCCGCATACACAAGTGCTCTTTGTCCACGAGCTTGAACCGACAGCACCAATATATGAGAAATGTAATCAGTTTGGATAGCATGCAGAACAAAGTTGTTTGCTGTACCTCGGTAGATGTAACAATATTAAGCCTAAAACTGAAGCTAAAACCTAAAGCGCCTGTCACCTTCAGTGTTTACAACAACACCAAACCAGCAGGATCTTTCATCGGTCATAAAAACATTGCTTCATCCGTCGTTCGAGATGTGCACCTCGGCACAGTAAATAATATTTTTGCACGAATTCTTTCCTTTCTGTTTTCACAGACCTCGAGTTCTCCAACTGCACGTGTCCAGTTCTACGGAGAACGCAACGTGACAATATTCAGCATGATATTCTATGCAGTGAACTATATTCTGTATTCTGTATCTTCCTCGCTCCATCTCCAGGACTTTAACTGACTGTAACTGATGGTATAACTGATCTGAATGGAGAGCGTGCAAACCCATGCCTTTCACTGCACCTCGGAACATGTGATGATAATAGATGTAGTCTAAACTCACCTAACCTAATGATCTGACATAAGTAACAATTATGATCAGAGCTGAATATTCGAACTAAGATGACCACTAAGATTTTCCATGTAACACAAACTGGTATTGATATACAAAAGAAGGTACTGAGTGGGGGTTAACCACAAATGAACTGTTTGCGCAAATGCGAAGACATCGTGAAGAGTCGGCACAGGAGGAAGATCACAGTAAAACACCTGATACCGTATCGCGGACCGTATTAATGACCGTGCATGGAGTAAAGATAATAGACAATAGGTGCAGGAGGAGGCCATTCGGATCCTCGAGCCAGCACCGCCATTCAATGTGATCATGGCTGATCATTCTCAATCAGTACCCCTTCCTGCCTTCTCCCCATACCCCCTGACTCCGCTATCCTTAAGAGCTCTATCTAGCCCTCTCTTGAATGCATTCAGAGAATTGGCCTCCACTGCCTTCTGAGGCAGAGAATTCCACAGATTCACAACTCTCTGAGTGAAAAACGTTTTCCTCATCTCCATTCCTAATGGCCTACCCCTTATTTTTAAACTGTGGCCCCTGGTTCTGGACTCCCCCAACATTGGGAGCATGTTTCCTGGCTCCAGCTTGTCCAATCCCTTAATAATCTTATACGATCGAGAACATGTCTGTCTTGAACGCGAGAAATTGCAGGGAGTTATAAATGGAGGCCAATCCATCACACAGACCAGGACGTTCCACCATTGACTCCATCTACACATCACGTTGGCTCGAAAAGAGATCAGCCAACGTAATCAAAGACTTTTATTTTTAATTAATTTTTTTAGGTCACTCCTTTGGGGCGCGGCTCGGCCGCGGGGCTTTCCATCGCCCGGTGCGGCTCGGCCGCTGGGCCTTCCATCGCCCGATGCGGCTCGGCCGCGGTGCCTTCCATCGCCCGGTGCGGCTCGGCCGCGGGGCCTTTCAGCGCCCGGCACGGCTCGGCCGCGGGGCCTTCCATCGCCCGGTGCGGCTCGGCCGCGGGGCCTTCCATCGCCCGGTGCGGCTCGGCCGCGGGGCCTTCCATCTCCTTGCGGGGGGCTGTGCGGGTCGGTCGCCTCGGTAGGGGTCGAGCTGTCTGTCCGTGGGAGGGCATGTGGCATGGGGGAAGAGAGAGGAAGTTTTTTTGCCTCCATCACAGTGAGGGGGTGTTTGGAGTCACTGTGATGGATGTTTGTGTTGGGGTTGTGTGTCTTGTGTTATTTGGTTTTTTTTTGCTCTGTGACTGCTGGCAAATTAATTTCGTTCGGTAAAACGAATCACAATAAAGCTATTCTGTTCTGTTCTGTTCAAAGTGGAGAGAGATACAGATAGGGAGAGGGCAGAGAGAGGGAAAGAGAAAGTAGAGAGGGCGAGAGAGAGAGAGGGGAGCGGGAGAGAGGGGAGAGAGGGGGAGGTTGTATAAATATTAGTTTAGTTTAATTTATTATTGTAAATGTATTCCTAAAAGAGGAGGGGGAGAGAAAGGGGGGAGAGTGAGGGCGAAGGAAGGGGAGGGGGACAGAGTGGATTACAAATATTAGTTTAATTTATTGTTGATACTAAAACTCTCGTTTGTTTGTTTGTTCCTGAACTACATCCAAAACGGCACAGGATTGCGCGACAATGTTAGGCCCACCTTGCTCACTGTTATCCCTTTGGTGCTTATGGAAGAAGTTTCAGTTAAATTGGTGTTATATTTTAAAAGTAATTCTTATGTTAAAGTTTAAATCTATCTGCTAGGGATGGAGAGGGGAGGGACGGAGGGAGGGTGGAGGGGGGGTGAGAGGCGAGGTGAGGGGGGGGGGTAGAGGGAGAGGGAAGGGGAGGGGAGAGGGGTGGGGGTGAGGCGAGAGGAAGGGGAAGGAGAGGGTGCTGCACCAATGCAGGAGAGGTTTGGGCCCAACGGTTCCACTTGTTTGTTACATATTGGAGTGGGAGAGAGAGTATCAAATATTAGTTTACTTTATTCTTGTAAAATAATTATAATAAATTGGAGAGGGGAGAGGGAGAGGGGGAGAGAAGGGGGAGATAACACAGAGTCCACATGATGGTCAACATCTACACCGGATTGGTGGTGGTGTTTTGGAACAGAGAGAGAGGGGGGGGAGGGGATGGAGAGTTTCGAGAGAGGGGAAGTCAGAGGGGAGAGAGAGATATGGGGAGGAAAAGAGGGGTGAGTGGAAGAGAGAGAGATGGGAGAGAGAAAGGTGAGAGTGAAAGGGGAGAGAGAGTATAAGAAAGAGAGGGGGGAGAGGGCGGATCAAATATTAGTTTAATTTATTACTGTAAGTGTGTCACAAAGTGGGGGGGTGAAAGAGTGGGGAAAGAAAGAGGGGAGAGAGAGGGCAGAGATGTGGAGTGAGATGAGAATGAGAGAGGGAGTAGAGGGGGAGAGACGGGGGGGGGGAGAGATGTGAGGGGGAGAGACTCGGGGTAGAAAGAGGTCCGAGAGAAAGAGGAGGGAGACATGGGATAAGGTGGGAGAGAGAAGAGGAGAGCACAGAGAGAGAGATTGAGAAAGGGCAGAGAGGGAGGGGGGTGATAGTGACGGGGAGAGAGACTGGGAGAGAGAAAGATGAAGGAGAGAGAAGGGGAGAGAGGTGGGAGAGAGAGTGCGGGCAAGACTGAGAGAGAGAGAGAGATAGGAGAGAGAGGAGAGGGAGAGAGGGAGACAGAGAGGCGGGGAGATAGGAGAGGAAGAGGGAGAGGAAGAGGGGTCAGTGAGAGAGAGGGAAGAGAGGGCAGAAAGAAAGAGGGAGAGAAAGAGTAGAGGGCGGGGGAGTGGGGGGAGGGGAGAGGAAAAAGAGAGAGAAGGGAAGAGGGGGAGAGGGGAGGGAGAGAGGGGTGAGGTGGTATCAAATGTTAGTTTAGTTTAATTGTTTTTGTAAATGTATTCTTGCAAAATGGAGGGAGAGAGAGAAAGAGGGGGAGAGAAAGAGGGGAGCGGGAGAGAGAGGGAGAGTGAAAGAGAGAGAGAGAGGTTTCAGACAGTGGAGAGAAAGAGAGAGATAGGGCAGAGAAAGCAAGTGCGAGAGAGAGAGTGGGGGCGAGAGAGACGGTAGAGAAGGAGAGACAGATGGGTGAGTGGGGGAGTGAGATCGGAGAAAGGGGACAGAGAGCATGACAGGAGAGGGGGGATCAAATATTAGTTTAATTTATTATTGTAAGTGATGATATAAAGTGGTGGGGAAGAGAAAGAGGGTGGAGCGAGAGGGGGGAGAGAGGGCGGAGAGAGAGGGCAGAGAGAGAGGGGGAGAGAGGGAGAGGGAGAGAGAGGAGTTAGAGAGAGAGAGTGGGGAGAGATGGGAGAGGGAGAGAGGGTAGTGAGAGGGGGATATGACACAGGGCAGAGAGGGGGAGGGGGAGAGACAAGGGAGTGAGAGAGGGGGAGAGAGGGGGGAGAGAGAGTGGAGGGGAGAGACTGGGGGGAGAGAGAGGGGGGAAGAGGGCAGAGAGGTGAGAGATCGAGGGAGGGCAGAGAGAGGGGGAGAGAAAGAGGGGAGTGAGGGGCAAGAGATTGGAGGGGAGAGAGACGGGGGAGAGAGAGACGGGGAGACGGGAAGTGAATGAGAAAGAGAAGGGAGAGAGGGGTGAGGTTGTATCAAATATTAGTTTTAGTTTAATTTTTTATTGTAAATGTATCCTTACAAAATGGAGGGGGGAGAGAGTGAGGGGAAAGGAAGGGGAGGGGGAGAGTGCAGTTCAAAAATATTAGTTTAATTTATTGTTGAATTTATTATAAAATTGAGTGGGAGAGGGTATCAAATATTAGTTCAATATTATTCTTGTAAATTTATTATAATGAATTGGAGAGAGGGGTGGAGAGAAAGGGGGATTTATTATTTAGTTTAGAAACACAGAAATGTAGAAAATATGATGCAGGAGGAGGCCATTTGGCCTTCGTGCCAGCACCAGCGTTCGTTGTGATCATGGCAGGTCATCCACAATCAGGAACCTGTGCCTGCTTCTCCCCATATTCCTTGATTCCGCTAGCCCCGAGAGCTATTAAAATTAGTTTAGTATATTTAGTCAAAAGGGACAAGAGGGAGATGGGGTGAGTGTGAGTGAAGAGAGAGAGAAGGGGAGAGAAAGAGGGGGTGGAATGTATCATATATTAGTTTAGTTTCTCTGCGCTATATCTCTAAATTAATAAATGTGTGAACGGGCGGTCGCTGGTCAGAACGGACTCGGTGGGAAGAAGGGCCTGTTTCCGTGCTGCATCTGAAATAAAAGAGGAAAAAAGT
>NC_135991.1:5645366-5650366 GCF_053455715.1 Rhinoraja longicauda | reverse complement strand
TCGCCACTAAATTCACTGCGGAAAGAGAAAGGAACGGACACTGGGCATTACTGAGCACGGTCTCCGGGGCTGAACACCGGCTCCACTTTCAGCTAAAGATCAGGATTGCGCCTGCAAGTTTCACAATGTCAGACCCGTCTCCGGTTGTACCCGACCTGCCCGCTTCAGCGGAGGAGATAAGGCGGCGGGCGGGATAAAGGGCGGGGAGGGAACGAGCTACAACAGGTGGAATGGTCCTTTCTGTAATTCACCCAGCTCCCAGTCTCTGATGGGGCCGGGTTCACAGACTTAATCTCGACCGAACAGGGCTCTGGGAACTCGGCATCTGATGGAGATGAGAAGGGTTCCCGAGGGAAGGCAGGGACAGAATCCGACAGCACAGTAGCTCCGCTAATGGATTCATTGCACATTGTGTTCATCATCATCATCATATATATACAGCCGGAAACAGGCCCTTCGGCCCACCAAGTCCGTACCTCCCAGCGATCCCCGCACATTAACACTATCCTACACCCACTAGGGACAATTTTTACATTTACCCAGCCAATTAACCTACATACCTGTACGTCTTTGGAGTGTGGGAGGAAACCGAAGATCTCGGAGAAAACCCACGCAGGTCACGGGGAGAACGTACAAACTCCTTACAGTACATCACCCGTAGTCAGGATCGAACCTGAGTCTCCGGCGCTGCATTCACTGTAAAGCAGCAACTCTACCGCTGCGCTACCGTGCCGTGTTCAGTTCGGTAACAACACAAGGCAGTAGATCAGCCTGGGCAGTTTGCGGCCCGGTGGTATGAACGTCGACTTCTCCAACTTCAGATAGCTCCTCTGTCCCTCCCTTCCCCTCCTCCTTCCCAGATCTCCCTCTATCTTCCTGTCTCCACCTATATCCTTCCTTTGTCCCACCTCCGACATCAGTCTGAAGAAGGGTCTCGACCCGAAATGTCACCCATTCCTTCTCTCCCGAGATGCTGCCTGACCTGCTGAGTTACTCCAGCATTTTGTGAATAAGTAGATCAGCGGCCACTGTTTCAGGAGATCGATCCAATTATTGACCAACAGGCGGTGGAATCCGACTGTGACAGACTCCACAGTGAGACGTGTCCACAGGAGCGGGTGTTCACTCTGATCAATAACTCGGACACAGTGGACTTCACAATGTAAACCCCTCCCAGTCACACCGTCCCGGAGAACTGCCCGAGCTCTGGGAAAACTCTGGGCAAGGTCCCTACTGGAGGCAAGAAAAAAAAACATTCTAGTGAGTCCCGCCAGCGAGACAAAAAGAGGGTTAGTTTCGGCTGTCTGGAGATAAAAAATAATCAACGGTTCAATAGTCCTTTACTGTCACGTGTACCGAGGTACGGTGAAACGTCGGTACGGTGTTGGTGGACCATGTGAGAGATGTGTGAGCCCAGATACCTGAAGCTGGACGCTCTCACCACTCCGTCCCCGTTGATGAGGACTGGAACGTATTCCTCATTCCTCGACCTTCTACAGTTGATAATTAGCTCCTTGGTCTTAGCTGTGTTTAGGGACAGGTTGTTCTCTGAGCACCAGCTCGCCAGATTCTGTACCTCCGCTCTGTGGGCTGTTTCATCGCCGTTGGAGATCAGCCCGATCACCGTTGTGTCATCCGCAAATTTGACGACGGTGTTGGTGGCGAATGCAGGGACACAGTCGTGTGTGAAGAGCGAGTAGAGGATAGGGCTCAGTACACAGCTCTTCGGTGTGCCGGTACTCAGGGTGGTGGTGGAAGACAGGTGGAGGCCCATTTACACTTGCTGAGGTCGTTCCGTCAGGAAATTCAGGGTCCAGTTGCATATATGCGAGCTGAGGGCTAGCTGGTGGAGTTTGGTGGTGAGCTTGATGGGGATGTCTGTGAGATCACGGACGCCGGACGTTTTTCGACGATCTCACATTCCCCACTGCGATGGCAGGCAAATAACGTATCCCTTCTTTCCTCCTTTTCTCCCGCGGTCGGGACAAGTGAAACGTCCGCAGTTGGGGCGATGGAAGCTCCCGCAGTCGGCGATCGAAGCCCCCGTATCGTGGCGATCGATGTTCCTGCGGTCGGTGGCCAATTCTCTGAATGCATTCAAGAGAGAGCTAGATAGAGCTCTTAAGGATAGCGGAGTCAGGGGGTATGGGGAGATGGCAGGAACGGGGTACTGATTGAGAATGATCAGCCATGATCACATTGAATGGCGGTGCTGGCTCGAAGGGCCGAATGGCCTCCTGCTACACCTATTTTCTATTGTCTATTGAGCTCCCGAAGTCGACCCCGAACAAACGGATTGCCAGCTCCACGACCTTTAAGGCTGCAGTGCGGACGGAGATGAGATACGGAGAAAGCCGCATCTCCTTCGAGGGAAGAGATTTAAAAAAGTCTTCCCGAATCCCCCCATCCCCATATAATACAAGAACTAAAGATACACCAAAACAAGCACGTAAAAACAGACTAAAAACAACAAAAGGAGAAAGGAACGAGACCGGCTATTGGCGGGGCTAGAATGTCCGGCGCCACCTGGTGAATCATTGTGTTATTTCAAATATATTTCACTGAGACACAATAGACAATAGGTGCAGGAGGTGGCCATTCTGCCCTTCGAGCCCGCACCGCCATTCAATGTGATCATGGCTGATCATTCTCAATCAGTGCCGCGTTCCTGCCTTCTCCCCATACCCCCTAACTCCGCTGTCCTTCAGAGCTCTATCCAGCTCTCCCTTGAATGCATTCAGAGAATTGGCCTCCACTGCCTTCTGAGGCAGAAAATTCCACAGATTCACAACTCTCTGACTGAAAAAGTTTTTCCTCATCTCAGTTCTAAATGGCCTACCCCTTATTCTTAAACTGTGGCCCCTTGTTCTGGACTTCCCCAACATTGGGAACATGTTTCCTGCCTCTAACGTGTCCAACCCCTTAATAATCTTATACGTTTCGAGAAGATCTCCTCTCATCCTTCTAAATTCCAATGTATACAAGCCTAGTCGCTCCAGTCTTTCAACATATGACAGTCCCGCCATTCCGGGAATTAACCTAGTAAACCTACGCTGCACGCCCTCAATAGCAAGAATATCCTTCCTCAAATTTGGAGACCAAAACTGCACACAGTATTCCAGGTGCGGTCTCACTAGGGCCCTGTACAACTGCAGAAGGACCTATTTGCTCCTATACTCAACTCCTCTTGTTATGAAGGCCAACATTCCATTGGCTTTCTTCACTGCCTGCTGTACCTGCATGCTTCCTTTCAGTGACTGATGCACTAGGACACCCAGATCTCGTTGTACGTCCCCGGTTCCTAACTTGACACCATTCAGATAATACTCTGCCTTCCTATTCTTACCACCAAAGCGGATAACCTCACACTTATCCACATTAAACTGCATCTGCCATGCATCCGCCCACTTACACAACCTGTCCAATTCACCCTGCAACCTCATAGCATCTTCCTCACAGTTCACACTACCACCCAGCTTTGTATCATCTGCAAATTTGCTAATGGTACTTTTAATGCCTTCATCCAAGTCATTAATATATATTGTAAATAGCTGCGGTCCCAGCACCGAGCCTTGCGGTACTCCCCGAGTTACTGGCTGCCATTCTGAAAGGGATGATATACTTCACATATTCTTGTACAACGATCATCAATTCGGAAGCTTGTAACATGATCAGAACGAGGTCTACACCTGTTAACACACGGAGTTATACATTTTGAATTCCTCTGATCACTTACCAGGGACTCCAACGGCAGCAATGATCACGTACAAGATTTTCTGCACGCTGTAATATTTCTGGAGTATTTCACTGGGCATTTTCTCTGCCCAGCGGTGTCCCCGTGAGCTACCGGTAAGCTCTCGGAGTGAAATGCTGGAGCAGAACATTCCCCGAGATTTCATACCATTTTCCCTCTCCACCGGGACTGTGAAGTTTCAACAGAGTTTAAAAATAGACATTTTGAAATTATTCGCAAACAGGTGACATCAGCCAAATGAACCCCCTGCTGAGACAGATCGTGGAATTGATTGAGAAATTCCAAAGGCTAGTAATTGTGGCGATACTGACGGATGGAAATTGGGAGCGGCATTGTTCCAGCAAAGGGGATATTGTTTCAAACTCCATCAGATCCAACTCTCCACCTCATCTTTCTTGCCTAATTTCCTTCAATCCGCTTCACTCAACAAGCCAACCCCAAATTCCAGGGACCCCTCTGAGGGCTTCTGGTGCCTAGGTTGAAGGTGGACTGGGCGACCTTTGTCCATAGGTTGACGAATTAGTTCAACAGATCGCCTCGGACGAAAATATCCCCTGCACTCTGCTTCACTACGCAATATGATCGCGGCTCATCGAACTGTAACCTCAATCCCACACTCCCGACGACCCCGGTAACCATTCACTCCTTGCTTGCCTGACATGGATCTCACTTTGCCCTGGAACAATATCATTATCTGCCGTCATCGCCGCTGAGGAGGATGGACCCAAAGACTCAGGACACCCAGAGAACCGAAACATTGCCGCCTCAGAATTGTCCTAAAATAAAATAAAATGGCGAATGATGCAGCTCCCTTTCTCTCCCTTCACATCCCTACTGCTGTCCTCTCTCTGAACTGATATTCTCTCCGCCTACACTCTCTATTCTCCCTCACTGCGCAGACCCCTCTCTGTCAACCTCTGTCCTCTTCCCCTTCCTCTCCTCTCACACTCACTGCACCCCCTTCCTTTTCTCTGTATGTAACTGACACTTCCTCTCTTCCCTTTGCCCAACAACTCGTTGTGAACTCCCTTCTCTTTCATCTTCGCACTCTCCTCCTGATAGCACACTCTCCCTCCAACTATTCCACTTTCGTCTTCTCCACTATCTCTCCCTTTCTTCTGTACTCCCTATCTGTTTCTCTCTTTCCCCCAACTCCCCTCCTGCACTTCTTTCTCCAACGCCTTTCTTAGGAAGTACGGTTAAAACGCTTAGGAGTAACCCCTTCCCTCACACTTCACCAGACTTC
>NC_135991.1:5637866-5644866 GCF_053455715.1 Rhinoraja longicauda | reverse complement strand
TCAATATATGAGAAATGTAATCTGTTTGGATAGCATGCAGAACAAAGCTGTTTGCTGCACCTCGGTACATGCAACAATATTAAATCTAAAACTGAAGCTAAAACCTAAAGCGCCTGTCACCTTCAGTAATAATAATAATAATAATAATACATTTTATTTATATAGCGCTTTTCATATACTCAAAGACGCTTTACAGAGATTTTGAGAACATAGGGAAATTAATAAATAGATAAATAAGTAAATAAATAAATGAACAGAGAAAGGAGACAGTAGGTGAGGTGACCTTCGGTGGTTGAAGGCAGTACTGAACAGGTGAGACTTCAGCGATGTTTTGAATGTGGTGAGTGTGGGGGAGTCTCTAACGGTTTGGGGTAGTGAGTTTCATAGGGTGGGAGCAGCGATGGAGAAAGCCCTGTCCCCCCAGGATCTGAGTTTAGTCCGGATGTGGGGGGATAGGAGATTGGCAGCGGCAGAGCGGAGGGTGCAGGTGGGAGTGTGCCTGTGGAGGAGGTCGGTCAGGTAGGATGGGGCCAGGTTATGGAGGGCTTTGTAGGTTATGAGGAGGATTTTGTACTGGATTCTCTGGGGGATGGGGAGCCAGTGGAGTTTATAAAGGACGGGGGTGATATGGTCACGGATCGAGGTGTGTGTGAGTAGACGGGCAGCGGAGTTTTGAATGTATTGAAGTTTATTGATGATTTTTGAGGGTGCGCCATAGAGGAGGAGGCTGTTGCAGTAGTCCAGACGGGAGGTGATGAAGGCGTGGATGAGGGTTTCTGCAGCTGTGGAGGAGAGGGATGGACGGAGACGGGCAATGTTTTTGAGGTGGAAGAAGGCTGTCTTTGTGATGTGTTTGATGTGTTTGTCGAAGGAGAGGGTTTGATCAAGGATGATTCCAAGATTCCGGATGTGAGGTGAGGTGGATACTGGGAGACCATCAATGTTGAGGATGAAGTTTTGGGTGGATTTGGTGAGAATTTTTGGACCAATGATGATGATTTCAGATTTGTTGCAATTGAGTTTGAGGAAGTTTGATTGAAGCCAAGATTTTATTTCAGTAATGCAGTTTGTCAGTGTAGAGTGTGTGGTGGAGGAGATTGACTTGATGGAGATGAGGAGCTGGATATCATCGGCGAAGCAGTGGAAGTTGAGACCATGACGGCGGATTAATTGACCAAGGGGGAACAGGTAGAGGATGAAGAGGAGGGGGCCAAGGACTGAGCCTTGGGGGACACCTTGGGGGAGGGGAGCGGTGGGGGATTTACAGTTGTTAATGGAGATGAACTGGTGTCTGTCAGAGAGGTAAGATTTAAACCAGGATAGGGCTGTGCCGGTGATGTTAAGGGAGGTTTCAAGTCGGGTGAGAAGAATGGAGTGATTTATGGTGTCAAAGGCGGCGCTGAGGTCAAGTAGGATGAGGATGTTGAGGTTGCCAGCGTCGGAGGAGAGGAGAATGTCGTTTGTGATTTTGAGGAGCGCAGTTTCAGTACAGTGGTTTGAGCGGAATCCAGATTGGAAAGTTTCATACAGGTTATTGGTAGAGAGGTGGTATTTTAGTTGGGAAGCTACAGCACGTTCCAAAACTTTGGACAGAAAGGGTAGGTTGGAGATTGGTCTGAAGTTGTTTGGGGTGTCAGGGTTTAGACCAGGTTGTTTCAGAATGGGGGTGACAGCAGCGATTTTGAGGGATGGCGGGACGATGCCAGTGGACAGGGAGGAGTTTATTGTTGCAGTGATAAGTGGAGAGAGAGCAGGAAGGCAGGCCTTGACAAAGCTGGAGGGGATGGGGTCCAGAGAGCAGGTGGCAGTTTTTATTCCTGTGAAGAGGTCAGAGAGGTCGGTGGTGGAGATTGGGGAGAACTGAGGCAGGGGCTGACAGGATAAGGGGGGGCAGATGGTTTGAGGGGGAGCAGGTGCGTTGGTGGTTAAGGTGCTGTAGATGTTGTCTATTTTGCTTTGGAAGAATGAAAGGAAAGTGGTGCATTTGTCAACTGTGAATGATTGGGAGATGGTGTCCAGGGGGCTGAGGAGTTTGTTTATTGTAGAGAAGAGTGTTTTGGGGTTTCCGGAGCCAGAGTGAATTATTTGAGAGTAGTAGGTGGAGTGGGCATGGGAGAGGGCATCTTTATAGTGCTGTATGTGGTCTTTGTAGGCTTGGGAGTGAATTGTGAGACCTGTTTTGTTGCGGAGTCTTTCAAGTTGACGGGCATGAGTTTTCATCACGCGGAGTTCAGGGGTAAACCAGGGAGCAGAGTGGGTGAAGGAAACTGTTTTGGTTTTTATAGGTGCAAGCTGGTCGAGGCAGGAGGAGAGAGTGCGGTTGTAGTAGTCAGTGAGGTCAGAGGGGCTGTGGAGGTCAACGAAGGGAGAGGCGGACATTATTTCAGAGAGGGAAGATGAGAGCGAGGTAGGTGAAACAGAGTTCAGCTTGCGGAAGTTTATTTTGCGTTTTTGCTTTGGAGCTGGGGTGGGAATGTTGACGGACATGGTGATGGCTAAGTGATCAGAGAGGGTGGGGTCGGAGCCAGAGAGGTGATGTAGATTTAGTCCAGTGGAGCAGACAAGGTCCAGAATGTGCCCACGGTTATGGGTGGGAAAATTTACGTGTTGAGTGAGGTTAAAGCAGTTGAGTATTTCAGTGAAGTCAGCGGTTATTGTGGAGTCAGTGGAGTCCATGTGGATGTTGAAATCACCGAGGAGGAGGATTGAGGGGGAGAGAGAACAGAACTGGGTCAGAAAGTCAGAGAAGTCAGAAAGGAATGATGGGTGTGGTTTGGGAGGGCGGTAGACAACTGCCATGACTAATTTTGTGTGGCCAGAGAGTTTGAAAGCCAGGTGTTCAAATGACGGAGCAGATGAGATGGAGATGAGGTTGATCTTGAAGTCCTGTCGGTGAATTACGGCAATCCCACCACCTCGGCCTTCCGAGCGTGGTTTATTGATGTAGGAGTATCCGTTGGGTGTAGTGAGGTTGAGTGAGAGGTAATCCAGAGGTTGTTGCCAGGTTTCTGTCAGACAGAGGAAGTCCAGTTTATTTTCCAGGATGAAGTCATTTAGAATGAGGCTTTTATTGTTGAGGGACCGGATGTTGAGCAGAGTGAGCTTCATGTTGCTTTGTATGGTGTGGATGGACACGGTTGATTTAGCCAGGGCTTGTAGACAGGGGGCACGCTCGTGTGCGTTGTTGTGATGATGTAATGGACGAGTGGAAGTCCGATCAGCTGACCAGAGTGTAGGGATTGAGTGACCGGTCTGGGAGTAGACAAACTTGTGACCGGAGCCTCTGTGGATGTATTTGGGTCGTCGTAGAAGTCCGTGGTTGATGATGGCAGAGATGCATGGCGGAGTGGAGTGGTTGTTGAGCTGGAGCAGTCTCGCAGCAAAGTACTTCAGTGCCATGCCAGGCAGGAGCGAAGGAGCACAGAGCCCAGAGAGATCAAAAGGTCACAGCAGGCACGACAGGCTGATCCAGAGCAAGGCCTATGAGGATCGAGGAAGCTGAGCAGCCTGAGGGTTAATACTGAGCTGAGGATGTGCAGGCAGACGAGGTAGCCAGGCAAGCAGGCAAGCAAGCAGGCAGCCAGGCAGCTGTTAGCGTTAGCCTTAGCGTTAGCGTTAGCGATTTGATGACGTCAGCGCTAGCTGTCAGGTAACCCACAGGGGAGCAGTCCAAGCCAGCAGAGACAGGAGCACAGACAGGAGTGAGAGGTCCAAGGGTGCGGAGTCCAAGGGTGCGGAGGCAGCAGTGGAAGAGCTGGGCAGATGATACCAGGTCAAGCAGAAGGATTAGTTTAAGTAGAAGGATTTTTTCAAATCTGAGAAATCTTTTTAAAAACGGCAAAAATTAATCCAAAAATAGAAGTGGTGAGAAGCGGCGAACAAACAACGCCAGCGTCCTCTCACGTCACTTCCGGACTCAGTGTTTACAACAACACGAAACCAGCAGGATCTTTCACCGGTGCGGCTTGGCCGCTGGACTTAACATCGTCAGCGCTGTTCGGCCGCGGGACGTTTCAGTGCCCGGTGCGGCTCGGCCGTTGGACTTAACATCGCCCGGTGTGGCCGCGGGACGTTTCGGTGCCCGGGGCGGCTCGGCCGCGGGGCCTTCCATCCCCTTGCGGGGGCTGTGCGTGTCGTTTGCCTCGGTAGGGGTCGAGCTGCCTGTCCGTGGGTGCGGGGGGAAGAGAGGGGAAGTTTTGTTGCCTCCATCACAGTGAGGGGGTGTTTGGAGTCACTGTGATGGATGTTTGTGTTGGGGTCGGGTGTCCTGTGTTCTTTTCTTTTTTGCTGTATTTTGTGTGACTGCTGAAATTTCGCTCGGTGTTGTGCCGAGTGACAATAAAGTGTTGTTATGTTATGTTATGTCATACAAGCATTGCTTCATCCGTCGTTCGAGCTGTGCACCTCGGCACAGTAGGCCATATTTTTGCAGGAATTCTTTGCTCTCTGTTTTCACAGAACTCGATTTCTCCAATTGCACTTGTCCTGTTCTTTGGAGAATAGAATGAGGCAATGTGACGATATTCAGCATTACATTCTATGTAATGAACAATTTTCTGCTTTCTGTATCTTCCTCGCTCCATCTACGGACTTTAACTGATTGTAGTTGATGGTGTATCTAAACTGAGCGGATAGCGTGCAAACCCACGCTTTTCACTGCACCTCGGAACATGTGATGATAATAGTCGTAGTCTAACCTCACCTAACCTAATGATCTGACATAAGTAACAACTATGATCAGAGCTGAATATTCGGACTAAGATGACTACTAACATTGTACATGTAACACAAACAGTGTTGATGTACAAGAGAAGGTACTGAATGGGGGTTAACCACAAATGAACTGTTGGACAAATGCGAAGACATGGTGAGGAGTCAGGAGGAAGATCACAGTAAAACACCTGATACCGTATCGCGGACCGTATTAATGACCGTGCATGTGCATTACTGGAGTAAAGATAATAGACAATAGGTGCAGGAGGAGGCCATTCGGCTCCTCGAGCCAGCACCGCCATTCAATGTGATCATGGCTGATCATTCTCAA
Source organism: Rhinoraja longicauda (assembly GCF_053455715.1). NCBI lineage: Eukaryota > Metazoa > Chordata > Chondrichthyes > Rajiformes > Arhynchobatidae > Rhinoraja > Rhinoraja longicauda. Next base: position 5,639,822 of record NC_135991.1, on the reverse strand, counting down.
TCAGTACCCCGTTCCTGCATTCTCCCCATACCCCCTGACTCCGCTATCATTATGTGCTTTATCTAGCTCTCTCTTGAAAGCGTCCATAGAATTGGCCTCCACTACCTTCTGAGGGAGAGAATTCCACAGATTTACAACTCTCTGAGTGAAAAACGTTTTCCTCATCGCCATTCCAAATGGCCTACCCCTTATTCTTAAACTGTGGCCCATGGTTCTGGACTCCCCCAACATTGGGAACATGTTTCCTGCCTCCAGCGTGTCCAATCTCTTAATAATCTTATATGATCGGGGAGATGTCTGTGCAGACCGCGAGAAATTGCAGGGAGTTATAAATAATAATAATAATAATAAGCATTTATTTTATATAGCGCCTTATCGGGAGCTCAAAGCGCTTTACAAGAACAATCATAACATAAAAACAAACAGACAAACTATCCTAACGGAGAAGCGGCGAATAAACAGCGCCAGCGTCCTCTCACGTCAGGGTCCGGCAGTAGACAACAAAAAGCACAGGACACACAGATACAATTTTTTACACAAACAGCCATCACAGTGATTGCTCTAGGTACACCCTCACTGTGATGGAAGGCAAAGAAAAGTCTTATCTCCTCCTCATTCTTCTCCCGTGGTGCCACGAGGTGATCGAGGCTCCCAAATTTTTGAAGCCCCCACCGGGCGATGGAAAGTCCCAGGGCCGAGCCGAGCAGGCCGATGAAAGTCCTGAGCCCCCACCGGGCGATGGAAAGTGCCGCGGCCTAGCCACGCAGGGCGATGAAGGGCCTGCGAGCGGGTCGATCGTACCTCGCGCTTCGGGGCGGTCGAAGCTGCTACGGCTGGAGCTCCCAAAAACCGGTCGCCAGCCAGGGACCTGCGAACTCCCGATGTTGCGGTCTGCAGGGCCCACGGCCGAAGCCTCCGAGATGGTAAGGAGGCCAATGGAGGCCAATCCATCACACAGACCAGGCGTTCCACCATTGACTCCATCTACACATCACGTTGGCTCGAAAAGAAATCAGCCAACGTAATCAAAGACTTTTTATTTTTTTTTAAACATTTTTTTAGCCCTCTTCCTCGGGGCGAGGCTCGGCCGCGGGGCCTTCCATCGCCCGGTACGGCTCGGCCGCGGGGCCTTTCATTGCCTGGTACGGCTCGGCCGCGGGACCTTCCATCGCCCGGTGCGGCCGCGGGACCTTCCATCGCCCGGTACGGCTCGGCCGCGGGACCTTCCATCTCCTTGCGGGGGCTGTGCGGGTCGGTCGCCTCGGTAGGGGTCGAGCTGTCTGTCCGTGAGAGGGGCTTGGGGGAAGAGAGAGGAAGTTTTTTTGCCTTCCATCACAGTGAGGGGGTGTTTGGAGTCACTGTGATGGATGTTTGTGTTCATATCATATCATATCATATCATATATATACAGCCGGAAACAGGCCTTTTTGGCCCACCAAGTCCGTGCCGCCCAGCGATCCCCGTACATTAACACTATCCTACACCCACTAGGGACAATTTTTACATTTTACCCAGCCAATTAACCTACATACCTGTACGTCTTTGGAGTGTGGGAGGAAACCGAAGATCTCGGAGAAAACCCACGCAGGTCACGGGGAGAACGTACAAACTCCTTACAGTGCAGCACCCGTAGTCAGGATCGAACCTGAGTCTCTGGCGCTGCATTCGCTGTAAAGCAGCAACTTGGGTTGTGTGTCTTGTGTTTTTTGTTTTTTTGCTCTGTGACTGTTGGCAAATTAATTTCGTTCGGTAAAACGAATGACAATAAAGCTATTCTGTTCTGTTCTGTTCAAAGGGGAGAGAGATACAGAGAGGGAGAGGGCAGAGAGAGGGAAAGAGAAAGTAGAGAGGGCGAGAGAGAGAGGGGAGCGGGAGAGAGGGGAGAGAGAGGGGGGGGTTGTATAAAATATTAGTTTAGTTTAATTTATTATTGTAAATGTATTCCTAAAAGAGGAG
>NC_135991.1:5524313-5637366 GCF_053455715.1 Rhinoraja longicauda | reverse complement strand
GAAATGGTTTTGGGTAGACTGATGGGATTGAAGGCTGATAAATCCCCAGGACCAGTTAGTCTGACATCAGTGGTGGGGAAGATGCTGGAGTCAATTATAAAAGACGAAATTGCTGAGCATTTGGATAGCAGTAACAGGATCGTTCCGAGTCAGCATGGATTTACGAAGGGGAAATCATGCTTGACAAATCTACTCGAATTTTTTGAGGATGTAACTAGGAAAATTGACAGGGGAGAGTCCGTGGATGTGGTGTACCTCGACTATCAGAAAGCCTTCGACAAGGTCCCACATAGGAGATTAGTGGGCAGAATTAGAGCACCTGGTATTGGGGGTAGGTTACTGACATGGATAGAAAATTGGTTGACAGACAGAAAGCAAAGAGTGGGGATAAATGGGTCCCTTTCGGAATGGCAGGCAGTGACCAGTGGGGTACCGCAAGGTTCGGTGCTGGGACCCCAGCTATTTACGATATACATTAATGACTTAGATGAAGGGATTAAAAGTACCATTAGCAAATTTGCAGATGATACTAAGCTGGGGGTTAGTGTGAATTGTGAGGAAGATGCAATAAGGCTGCAGGGTGACTTGGACAGCTTGTGTGAGTGGGCGGATACATGGCAGATGCAGTTTAATGTAGATAAGTGTGAGGTTATTCACTTTGGAAGTAAGAATAGAAAGGCAGATTATTATCTGAATGGTGTCAAGTTAGGAAGAGGGGATGTTCAACGAGATCTGGGTGTCCTAGTGCATCAGTCACTGAAAGGAAACATGCAGGCACAGCAGGCAGTGAAGAAAGCCAATGGAATGTTGGCCTTCGTAACAAGAGGAGTTGAGTATAGGAGCAAAGAGGTCCTTCTACAGTTGTACCGGGCCCTGGTGAGACCGCACCTGGAGTACTGTGTGCAGTTTTGGTCTCCAAATTTGAGGAAGGATATTCTTGCTATTGAGGGCGTGCAGCGTAGGTTCACTAGGTTAATTCCCGGAATGGCGGGACTGTCGTATGTTGAAAGGCTGGAGCAATTAGGCTTGTATACACTGGAATTTAGAAGGATGAGGGGGGATCTTATTGAAACATATAAGATAATTAGGGGGATTGAACACATTAGAGGCAGGAAACATGTTTCCAATGTTGGGGGAGTCCAGAGCAAGGGGCCACAGTTTAGGAATAAGGGGTAGGCCATTTAGGACGGAGTTGAGGAAGAACTTTTCAGTCAGAGAGTGGTGAAGGTGTGGAATTCTCTGCCTGAGAAGGCAGTGGAAGCCAGTTCGTTGGATGCTTTCAAGAGAGAGCTGGATAGGGCTCTTAAGGATAGCGGAGTGAGGGGGTATGGGGAGAAGGCAGGAACGGGGTACTGATTGAGAGTGATCAGCCATGAACGCATTGAATGGCGGTGCTGGCTCGAAGGGCTGAATGGCCTACTCCTGCACCTATTGTCTATTGTCTACTCAAAGATCCATTGAGAATCATTCATATCAGTTCCAATCCCTGTGATCTGATAATAGACGAAGTTTACAACCAGCGTCAGCCACAGGAGGATGAAGCTGCCGGAGATGGTGAAGAGTAAAACCACAGACCTCCTCCTGCTCTCCATTTCCGGGTCACTGCGCTCCTCCCCTTGCTCTAACGCCTCAGCCCCTGACGGACCCGACTGGCCACTAATATATGCCGGACTGTCAGAGCGTTGAGCAGCAGGATCACAGCGAAAGGGAGGAGCGGAGTTAAAACCGTGTCGATCCAGTCAAATGCCACCCACCCGGGGTCAGTGAAATAACTGTCCACCGCGACACAGCCCCACGGGACAGTGTCGATGGTTGTCAGGGGTTCCTGTGTGAATTAGCGGGGAACGTTTTTCAGACAGAACAGAACGCCGGCTGTTGCGAGAACCGCAGCCGCAGTTTTCCCGTTGCAATATTTAGTTTTCAGCTTCTGGCAACAAATAGAGACAAAGCGATCAAAGGTGAAAGTGACGGTGAACCAGACAGAACAGTTTGTAGCTGAATACCTCAGTACAAGGTTAACACGGCACACAGGGGTGATGGTCAGGAAACTCCAATACAAGTAATGGTATCGGATCTGATACAAAATGACCTCGGTGATCAGGACCAGTAGATCGGCCGCTGCCATGGCCACCAGGTAGCGAGTGGTGCAGGTGGAGAGGCCGCACTTTCCCCGGGACAGGATCACAATCGCCACTAAATTCACTGCGGAAAGAGAAGGGGAGCGGACACTGGGCATTACTGAACACGGTCTCCGGGGCTGAACACAGGCTCCACTTTCAGCTGGAAATGAGGAGTGTTGCAGTCGGTGCGCGGCTGCAGGTTTAACAATGTCAGACCCGGCTCCGACTGTGCCCGACCTGCCTGCTTCAGGGGAGAGGAGATAAGGCGACGGGCGGGGTAAAGGACGGGGAGGGAACGAGCAGTCGCCCGCTACAATAGGCGGAATGGTCCTGTCTATAGTTAACCCCGCTCACAGTCTCTGATGGGGCCGGTTTGACAGACTTAACCGTGACCGGCCGTGTTTAACCAGGGCTCTGGGAACTCGGCATCTGATGGGGACGAGGAGGGTTCCAGAGGGAAGGCAGGGACAACTTAGGATCCGGCAGCAGAGCGGCTCCGTTAATGGATTCATTCCACAGTGAGTTCAATATATAAGAAAATAACTGCAGATGCTGGTACAAATCGATTTATTCACAAATGCTGGAGTAACTCAACAGGTCAGGCAGCATCTCGGGAGAGAAGGAATGGGTGACGTTTCGGGTCGAGACCCTTCTTCAGACTGAATAAGTGTCTCGACCCGAAACGTCACCCATTCCTTCTCTCCCGAGATGCTGCCTGACCTGCTGAGTTACTACAGCATTTTGTGAATAAATCCACAGTGAGTTCAGTTCGGTAACAACACACCCCAGATCCGCGGCCACTGGTTCAGGAGATCGATCCAATTATTGACCAACAGGCGGGTAGAATCCGACTGTGACAGACTCCACAGTGAGACGTGTCCACGGGAGCGGGTGTTCACTCTGATCAATAACTCAGACACAGTGAACTTCACAATGTAAACCCCTCCCAGTCATACCGTCCCGGAGAGCTGCCTGTCCCGAGCACTGGGACAACTCTGGGCAAGGTCCCACTGAAGGCAAGAACAACATTCTAGTGGGTCCCGGCAGTGGGAGAAAGAGAGGGTTAGTTTCGGCTGTCTGAAAATAAGAAAAATCACAGCGTTAATTCAAAGATATTTCTCTGAGAGGATTGATGTGTTTCACGTATTCTTGTACAACGATCATCAGTTGGGAATATTGTAACATGAACAGAATCTGGTCAACGCCGGTTAACAGACGGAGTTATAAAACTTGAATTGTTCTACTCACTTACCAGGGCACTCCAACGGCAGTAATGATCACGTACAAGATTTTCTCTTTCGTTGTCATATTGCAAAAGCTTTACCCCCATTTTCTCTGCCTAGCGACGTGTCCCCGTGAGCTACCGGTAATCTCCCGCAATGAAATGCCGGGGCAGAACATTCCCGGAGATTTTATGCCATTTTCCGTCTCCACCAGGACAGCGACGTATCAACAGATTTAAAAAAATAGAGATTTTGAAATGATTCGCAAACAGATTACATCTGCTAAGTGAAATCCCTGCTGAGACAGGTCGTGATTTATTCAGGGAATTGATTGAGAAACTCCAAAGACTGGGAATGGTGGCGATACTGAGGGATCGAAATTAGGAGCGGCATTGTTCCAGCAAAGGGAATATTGTTTCAAACTCCATCTGGTCCAACTCTCCGCCTCATGTTGTTTGTCTGATTTCCTTCAATCCGCTTCACTCACTAAGGCAATCCCAAATTCCAGGGACACTCTCAGGGCCCAGTTTGAAGGTGGACTGGGCGAACTTGGTTCTCAGGTTGAGGAGTTAGGTCAACAGATCACCTCAGACCAAAATGTCCCCTCAACTCTATTTCACCACTCAATATGATCGCGGCTGAACTGACTGCAACCTCACCCCCACACTCCGGCGACCCTGGTAACCATTCACTCCATGCTTGCCTGGAATGGATCTGACTTTGCTCCGGGACAATAAAATGCTCTGCTTTCATCACCTCTGAGGAGGAACGACCCAAAGACTCACGAAACGCAGAGAACAGAAACTTTGCCATCTCAGAATTTTCCTAAACCTAAATAAAATAGCGAATGATGCGGCACATCTCCCTCCTCCCTTTCTCTCTCCCGCCATCTTTACTCCTGTCCCCTCTCTGAACTGTTATTGTCTCCCCTACGCTCTCTGCACATCTCTGCACCTCTGCACGCTCTATTCTCCCTCTCTGCACGCCTTTCCCCGTCAACCATTCTCCCCTTGCCCCTCCCTCCTTCTCACTTCCATTGCATTTCACCATGCGTCTCTCTCTATCTATTTGACCCTTCCTCTCTCCCTTTTGCAACCCCACTCGCTCTGAACTCTCCTCTCTATTGATCTTCCCACCCTCCCTTTAAAAGATCACTCTCCCTCCATCTCTCCCCCCTTCGTCTTCTACGCCATCTCTCCCTTTCATCTTTATATTCATCTGACTTTCTGTTTTCCTCAACTCCCCTCCTGCTTGCCCTCCCACGCCTGTCTTGTGAAGTGCAGCCAAAACGATTAGCCACCACGGGATGTAACACCTGTCCACATGCCCCTTCCCTCACACTCCAGCAGTCCTTCCAGGTGAGAGATGTTCACCTACACCTCCTCTAATCCCATCTGGTGCACATGGTGTTCTATTTAAGGCCTACTATACATCGGCGTGGTCAAGCGTGGGCTCGGCGACCGTTTCACCCAGTACTTCCCTCATGGCGCCGAGGACTGCTGGATCTCCCCGTTGCTAACCATTGTAACTCCCCTTCCCACACTAAACTTTCTGTCCCGGGCCACCTACATTGCCTGTGTGAGGTTACATGCAAACTGAAAAAAACGCCACGTCATATTCCGCTTTGGACCTTGCAACCTAATGGTGTGAACTTTGAATTATCCAATGCTGGGTAACTAACTATTCCCGCTTTCGCCTCGCTCTTCCTCGGGCCTCACCAGGACTTCTATCTTTTAATGCCCTCTACCTCCCGTTCCACCGATATTCCTTCCTCTCTCTCTTTATAATTCCATCCTCTGCAATCCTTTTATCTTTTAATCTCTCGTCTCAACTACCTGACTGTGAAAACCCTATTCACCTGCATCCGCTCATCATACAACTCGTTTTGTCCTGGCTCCCTCTGTTCCAGCCTTGTCCCCATTCCCACCATAATCAATCTGAGGAAGAGTACAGGGCCGATACGTCACCTATCCATGTTCTTGGAAGGCTTAGGAAGTCCAGCGTGTCCCCACCAACTCTCACAAACTTCTAAAGATGCACCATATAAAGTGTGTTATCAGGATGCATCACAGCTTGGTATGGGAACAGCTCCAAGAATGCAAGAAATTGCAATGAATTGTGGACGCAGCCTGGACCATCACACAAACCACCTCCCGTATATTGACTCCATCTACACCTCACGCAGGCTCGGCAAAGCCAGCAGCATAATCATAGGACGAGTCGCACCCGGGCCATTACCTCTTCTCCCCGGTCCCTTCAGGCAAAGGTTATCCAAGTGTGAAAATGCACGTCTCCAGATTCAGGGACGGATTCTTCCCAGCTGTTTTCAGTCAACTGAATCATTCTACCACAACCAGACAGCAGTGCTGAACTATCTACCTCTTTGATGACCCTTGGACGATTCTTGATTGGACTTTGCTGGTTTTATCATACAGTAAACGTTAACCAATAATCTTGTATCTATACATTGGAAATGGCTTGATTGTAATGATGTATTGTCTTGCCGCTGACTGGATAGCACGCGACAAAAGCTTTACACTGTACTTCGGCACACGTGACAATAAACTAAACTAAATTGATAAACTAAACTAATCTTCTCCAGAGATTCCGCCTGACTCGCATTGGTTATTGTTTGTGTGTAAGTCAATGCATGAGTGTGTCCGTACGTATATGCGAGTGTGAATATGTGAGATTGTGCAAATGAGTTGGAGTGTGTGTGTTGGTATATGGTTTTGCAAGGATTACAATGATTCAATGGAACATTCTTGACACATGTACCGAGGGACAGTGAAATGCTTTGTTTTGCAGACAACCCGGTTAAATCATGTAGCAGACCTCACCCAGGCTATACGCAAGTGTCGCCACATTTTGCCGCCGACAAAGTTACAAACGTTGGCCGAATAGTTCTATCTCCTGCCTGCCGTCGCACCGCCGGTCGCCCCTTTGTTCTCGGCGGCCTTCCTCGCTCTCAGACGGTCCACCTCTCTCTCTGCGGTTGCTCAGAGCTCCCTCCTCGCTCCCGAAGGAGCGTCCGCGGTGGGCGAGCCGGGCTTCCGGGCCGACTGAATACCTCGGGCGCGCTCACCGGGAAGACCCCGGCCGCTCGCCGCGAACACCTCGGGAAACTTCTGAATGCAAAAATGTGTAAGGGATGGGAAGTAACCAGCATGGGGGAGTAAGGGATGGGATGTAGATAGCCTGGGGCAATTAGGGATGGGAGGTAGCCAGCTTGGGGCAGTAAGGTTTGGGATGTAGCCAGCTTGGGGGAGTAAGGGATGGGAGGTAGACAGCTTGGGGGAGTAAGGGATGGGAGGTAGCCAACATGGGCGAGTAAGGTGAAGCCAGATTCGGTGAGTAAGGGGGATGAGAGGAAGCCACCTTCGGTGATTGGGCGAGGGGAGGTAACCAGCTTGGGCGTGCAAGGGATAAGAGGAAGCCAACTTAGGGGAGAAAAGGGTTGGACTTGGCCAGCGTGGGGGGAGTAAGGTATGGGACGTGGCCGGCTTGTGGGAATAAGGGATGGGACGTGGCCGGCTTGTGGGTGTAAGGGGATGGGATGAAGCCAGATTTGGGAAGTAATGGGGATGGAGGATGAAGTGGACTGGGAGGTATTCGGCTTCGGGGAGAAAGGGGAATGGCAGGACGACAGCTTGGGAGAGTAAGGGGAGTGGGAGGAATCCAGCTTCGGGGGAGTAAGACGATTAAGAGCTCTGGGAAATAGCCATCCTTGTGGGGGGGGGGGCGGCGCGGAAGAGGGATAGAAGACAGCCAGCTTCGGGGAGCAAGGGATGGGAGGTAGCCAGCTTGGGGGTGCAAGCGATGGGAGGTAGCCAGCTTGGGGGTGGAAGGGGAATGGGATGAAGACAGCTTGGGGGAGCAAGGGATGGGAGGTAACCTGCATCGGGGTGCAAGGGGAATGGGAGGACCCCAGCTTGGGGGAATAAGGTGTAGGAGGTAGCCAACTTGGGACAGTAAGGGTTGGGATGTAGACAGTTTGGGGAACTATGGGATAGGAGCTAGGCAGCTTGTGAGATTATGTGGACTCGGAGGTAGCCACTTGGGGGAGTAGGGGGAATGGGAGAAAGACTGCTTGGGGGAGTAAGCGGGATGGGAGGTGGCCAGAATGGGGGTAGTAACGAATGGGATGTAGCCAGCTTGGGAGGGAGAAAGGGGAATGGGAGGGGAAAGGGGGAATGGGAGGAAACCAGCTTGGGGGAGTAAGGGATGGGAAGAGTCCAACTTGGGGGAGTTGGGTGGATGGGGAGTAAGCCAGATTCCGGGATTAAGGGGGATGAGAGCTAGTCAACTTGGGGGAGTGATGGTTGGGAGGTAGCCAAATTGTGGGAGTAAGGGGTGGGAGGTTGCCAGTTTGGGGGAGTAAGGGATGAGAGGAAGCCACGTTTGGGGAGAAAAGTTGGTATCCAGCTTGGGGGAGGAAGGGATGGAAGGCTGGTAACTTGGGGGTGTAACGGGTAGGACGTGGTCAGCTTGAGGGAGTAAGGTAAGGGACGTAGCCAGCTTTGGGGATTAAGGGGTCTGGGAGGAAAGCGGCTTCGCGAGTAAATGGAATGGTCGGAAGACAGCTTGGGGCAGCAAGGGGAATGAGGGGAGGCTAGCTTAGGGGAGGGATGGGAGTTATGGAGCTTGGGTGAGTAAGGGATGGGAAGTAGCCAGCTTTGGGGAGGAAGTGAAATGGGATTGACACAGCTTGGGGGAGAAAGGGGAATAGGGGGAAGCCAGATTGAAGAAGTAGGTGGGATGGGAGGAAGCCTACTTGGCGGAGAAAGGGATGGGATGTAGCCAACTTAGTTTTGAGGGATGGGAAGTAGCAAGCTTGGGGTGGTGAGGGATGGAAAGTAGCCAGCTTGGGCTGTAAGGGGGTGCGATGAAGCCATCTTTGAGGAGTAATGGTAATGGGAGGTACCCAGCATGGGGGTGTAAAGGGAAGGGGATGTAGCCAGCTTGAGGGTGTAACGGATGTGACGTAGCCAGCTTGCGGGAGTAAGGGATGGGAGGTATTGAGCTTGGGTGAATAAGAGAAAGGTGGTCGCCATCCTGGGGTTGTTAGGGATGGGAGGTAGCCTGCCTGGGCAGTAAGGGTTGGCATGTAGCCAGCTTGGGGGAGGGGGGGGGGTGAGGGGAATAAGAGGAAGCTAGCTTGGGGGAGTAAGAGATGGGAGGTAGCTAACTTGGGCGAGTAAGGGGGATGGGGTAAGCCAGCTTTGGGAACTAATGGGGATGGGAGGAAGGCAGCTTTGGGCAGTGAGGGACAGGTGGTAGCCAGATTGGGGGAGTAAGGGATGGGAGGAAGCCATCTTTGGTGAGAAAGAGGTGGGAGGTAGCCAGCTTGGGGAAATAAAGCGGAAGGGACGTATCCACCACTGGGGATGGGAGGAAGTCAACTTCGGGGAGAAAGGGATGGAAGGTCGGCATCTTGGATGGGTAAGTTCACAAAATGCTGGAGTAACTCAGCAGGTCAGGCAGCATCTCGGGAGAGAAGGAATGGGTGACGTTTCGGGTCGAGACCCTTCTTCAGACTGATGTCGGGGGTGGGACAAAGGAAGGATATAGGTGGAGACAGGAAGATAGAGGGAGATCTGGGAAGGAGGAGGGGAAGGGAGGGACAGAGGAGCTATCTGAAGTTGGAGAAGTCGACGTTCATACCACCGGGCCGCAAACTGCCCAGGCGAAATATGAGGTGCTGCTCCTCCAATTTCCGGCGGGCCTCACTATTGCACTGGAGGAGGCCCATGACAGAGAGGTCAGACTGGGAATGGGAGGGGGAGTTGAAGTGCTGGGCCACCGGGAGATCAGTGGCGTTAATGCGGACCGAGCGCAGGTGTTCAGCGAAGCGATCGCCGAGCCTGCGCTTGGTTTCGGATGGGTAAGTGATGGGTCGCAGGTAGCTTGTGGGGGGCAGGGATGGGAGGTGGTCAGCTGGAGGTATGAAGGGGCTGGGAGGTAGTCGCCGGCTTGGGGGAGTAACGGAGTAAGGGAAATTGAAGGAAGACAGCTTGGGGGGAGTAAGGGGAATGGAGATAGACAGCTTGGAGGAGTAGTGGGGATAGGAGGAAGCCATAATCGCGGATTTATGGTGATGGGAGTCAGCCAGATTGGGGGAGTAAGGGATGTGACATAGCCAGCTTGCGGGAGTAAGGGATGGGAGGTATTAGCTTGGGGAAATAAGAGATGGGTGGAAGCCATGCTGGGATAGTTAGGGATGGGAGGTAGCCTGCTTGGGGCAGTCAGGGTTGTGATGTAGCCAGCTTGGGCGAGTAAAGGATGTGATGAAGAGTGCTTGGGGGAGTAAGGGAAATGGGAGGGAGGCAGTTTGGACGAGTAAGGGATGGGAGGTAGCCAGCTTGGTGGATTAAGCGGATGGGACGTAGCCAGCTTGCGGGAGTAATGGGGGTAGGAGGAAGCCAGCTTCGGGGAGTAAGCGAGGAAAGGTAAGCATCTCGGGGGAGTAATGGATGGGACGTACCCTGCCTGTAAGGAGTAAGGGATGGGAAGTAGCCAGCTTGGGGGATGCAGGGGACTGGGGGAAGAAAGCTTGGGGGAGTAAGGGGAATGGGAGATACCCTGCTTGGTGGAGTAGGGGATGGGAGTTAGCCAGCTTGAGTGAGTAAATCGGATGGAACGTAGCCAGCTTGGGGGTGTAATGGGGATGGGTGGAAGACAGCTTCGGGGAGTAAGGGAGTTCGCATCTTGGGGGAGTATGGCATGTGACGGAGCCAGCTTGGCGAAGCTTGGGGGGGGGGTAATTGATGGGAGTTAGCAAGCTTGACGATATAATGGTAGTGGGAGGGAGCCACCTTGGGGGAGTAAGGGGAATGGGAGATGGTCAGATTGGGGGAGTAAGTGTAAAGGGAGGAAGACTACGTGGGTGGGGGGGGGGGGGGGGTAAGGGATGGGATGTAGCCAGCATGGGGCGAGGGTCATGGGAGGAAGCCAGCTTAGGGGAGTAAGATATGGGAGGTAGCTAACTTGGGCGAATAAGGGGAATGGGGTCATCCACATTTGGGGACTAATTGGGATGGGAGGAAGGCAACTGTGGGTAGTGAGGGATGGAAGGTAGCCAGATTGGGGGAGTAAGGGATGGGAGGAAGCCATCTTTGGCGAGAAAGGGATGGGAGGTGGCTATCTTGGGTGGATAAGTGATGGGTCGCAGCTAGCGGGAGGGGGTCAGGGATGGGAGGTGGTCAGCTGGGGGTATGAAGGGGCTGGGAGGTAGTGGCCGGCTTGGTGGAGTAACAGAGTACGGGAAATGGGAGGAAGACAGCTTTGGGGAGCAAGGCGAATGTGAAGAAGCCAGCTTGTCGGAGCAAGTGGAATGCGAGTAAGCCAGCTTCGGGGAGTAATGGATGGGAGATAGCCAGCCTGGTTACTGAGAGAGGGGAGGGAAGCCAGCTTGGGACAGTAAACAATAGGAGGTAGCCAGCTTGTGGAGAACGGGGACTGGGATTTATCCAGCATGGGGGAGAAAGGGGAAAGGGAGGAAGGTGAATGGGCGAGTAAGGTGGGCGAGTAAGGTGAATGGGAGGTAGACAACTTGGTAGTGCAAGGGGCATGGGAGGTTGACAGCTTGGGGGAGGAAAGGTAATTGGAGAAAGCCAGCTTGGAGGAGTAAGGGATGGGTGGTAGCCAACTAGGGTGTATAAGGGGGGTGAGAAGTAGCCAGATTGTGGATGTAATTGGGGATGGGAGGAAGCCGGATTGGGGGAGTAAGGGGATGAGAGTTAGTCAGATTGGGGATGTAATGGGGAATGGGAGGTAGCCAGCTTTGGGGATGAAGGGGACTGGGAGGTAGCCGGTTTAGGGGAGTAGAGGAAAATGGGATGAAGATATTTTATGGAAGTAAGGCGAACGGGAGATAGCCAGCTTGGGGGAGTAAGGATTATGGGATGAAGCCAGCTGGGGGTGGGGTTAAAGCGGATGGGAGTTAGCTACCTTGGGGGAGTAAGTTATGGGAGCTAGACAGCTTGGGGAAATCAGTGGGGTGGGAGGGAGCCACCTTGGGGGAGGAAGACGAATGGGTGATAGGCAGCTTGGGATGGGAGGTGACCAGCTTAATTAAGGGCGTAAAGCGGATGGTGCGATTTAATGGAGGAGTAATGGGATGGGAGGTAGCCAGCTTCGGGGAGTAAGAGATGGGAGGTAGACATCTTGGGAGAGTAAGGGATAGGACTTAGCCAGCTAATGTGGGGAAAGGATGGTAGGTAGCCAGCTTGGGGATGAAGGGTACTGAGACGAGCCAGCTTGGGGGAGTAAGGGGAATGGGATGTTTATAGCACCCTTGGGGGAGTAAGGGGAAATAATAGGTAGCGAGATGGGAGTTAAAGCGGAATGGGATGAAGATATCTTGGAGGAAAACAGGTGACGGGAGATTGCCAGCTTGGGGGAGAAGGGAAATGGGTGGAGGCCAGCTTGGGGGAGTAAGGGGAATGGGAGTAAGACTGCTTGCGGGAGTAAGGGGAATGGGAGGTAGTCATGTTGGGCGAGGTAGGGGATGGGGAAACAACCCTTAGGGGAGTAATGGGGATGGGAGGAAAGCAGCTTGTGGGAGGAAGTGGAATGTGAGTGAGGGATGGGAGGTAGCCAGGTTGTGGGAGTAAGGGATGGGAAGTAGCCACCTTGGGGGATTAAGGGGACTGTGAGGTAGCCGGCTTGGGGGAGCAAAGGGAACGGCAGGAAGTGAGCTTGGAGGGAGTAAGGGGAATGGGAGGTAGCCAGCTTAGGGTTGTAAGAAATGGCAAGTAGCCAGCATCGTGGACTATGGGATGGGAGATCGGCATCTGGGGGTGTAAGGGATGGCACGTAGCAACCTTGTGGGGGTTGGAGATGAGAGGTAGCCAGCTTGTGGGGTTCCGGACTGGGGGGAAGCCGATTTGGTGGAGAAAGGGGAACGGGAGGAACAGATTGGGGGAGTTAGGGGAATGGGAGTTTGCCAGCTTGGGGGAGTTATGGGATTGGTAGGAATCTATCTTCGGGGAGTAAGGTATGGGAGGTAGACAGCTTGCGGGAGTAGGGGATGGGAAGTATCCAGCTTGGGGGAGAAAGGGGAATGGGGAGGGAGCCAGCTTGGGGAATGAGGGGAATGGGAGAAAGCCAAATTGGTGAGGTAAGCATGATGAGAGGCAGCCAGCTTGGGGTTGTGAGGGATGGGAGGAAGCCGGCATGGTGTTGTAAGGGATGGGAGGGAGCCCGCTTTGGGGAGTAATGGGGATTGGAGTTAGCCAGCATGGAGGATTAAAGGATGGGACGTTGCCAACTTGTGGGAGTAAGGAATGGGATGTAGCCAGCTTGGGGGAGTAAGCGTGGGAGGTAGCCAGCTTGTGGGAGCAGGGGAATGGGAGGTTGCCAGCTTGGGGGAGTAAGGGGGATGGGAGGATGACTGCCTCGGGGAGTTAGGGGAATGGGAGGGAGGCAGCTAGCGGGAGTAAAGGGTGGGATGTAGCCTACTTGGGGGGAAGTGGATAGTGAGGAAGCCAGCTTGGGGGAGTAAGGCATAGGAGGTAGCCAACGTGGCGTGTAAGGGGGTTGGCGTGAAGCCAGCTGCGGCGAGTAAGTGGGGTGGGAGGAAGCCATCTTTGGGGATAAAGGGATGGGAGGTAGCTGCTTTGGGGGAGTAAGTGATGGGAGGTAGCCAGCGTGGGATAACTAGGGATTTGACATGGGCAGCTTGGGGGAGTAAGGAATGGAAGGTAGCCAGCTTGTGAGAGTAGGGGACTGGTAGGTAGCCAGCTGGGGGAGTAAGGCGAATGGGAGGAAGGGGAATGGGAGGGACACAGCTTGGGGGATTAAGGGAAATGGGAGGAAGCCATCGTAAGCGGGATGGGATGTGGCCAGCCTGGCGGAGTAACGGCTGGGATGTAGCCAGCTTGGGGGCGGGTGTAAGGGATGTGGAGGAAGGGGAAGGTGAGGAAGCCAGCTTGGTGGTGTAAGGGATGGCAGTAGCCAATTCGGGCGAGTAAGGTGGCTGGGGGGGAAGTCAGATTTAATGAGTAAGGGGCATGAGAGGAAGCCAGCTCGGGGGAGTGAGGGATGAGAGGAAGCCATCTTTGGGGAGAAAAGGATGGGATGCAGCCAACTTCGGGGAGTAAGGGATGGTAGGTAAGCAACTTGGGTGAGTAACGGATAGGACGTGGCCAGTATGGCGGAGTAAGGCATGGGACGTAGCCAGCTTGTGGGACTAAGGAATGGAAGCCAGCTTGGGGGATTAAGCCGTCTGGGAGGAAGCCAGCCTGCGGGAGGAAGCAGGATTGTAGATAGCCAGCTTGGGGCAGCAAGTTATGGGAGGTAACCATATTGGGGGTGTAAGGTCAACAAGCGGAAGGCAGCTTCGTGGAGTAAGGGGTGGAAGGTGGCCAACTTGGGGCAGTAAGGGTTGGGATGTAGCTAGCTTGGAGGAGTAAGGGATGGGAGGTAGAGAGCTTGGGGGAGTAAGGGATGGGAGGTAGCCAACATGGGCGAATAAGGTGGATGGGGTGAAGCCAGATTCGGTGAGTAAGGGGGATGAGAGGAAGCCACCTTCGGGGATTGGGCGAGGGGAGGTAACCAGCTTGGGCGTGTAAGGGATAAGAGGAAGCCAACTTAGGGGAGAAAAGGGTTTGGACGTGGCCAGCGTGGGGGAGTAAGCTATGGGACGTGGCCGGCTTGTGGGAATAAGGGATGGGACGTGGCCGGCTTGTGGGTGTAAGGGGATGGGATGAAGCCAGATTTGGGGAGTAATGGGGATGGAAGGGAGCAAGCTTGGGGGATGAAGTGGACTGGGAGGTATTCGGCTTCGGGGAGAAAGGGGAATGGCAGGACGACAGCTTGGGAGAGTAAGGGGAATGGGAGGAATCCAGCTTCGGGGGAGTAAGACGATTAAGAGGTCTGGGAAATAGCCATCCTTGTGGGGGGGGGGGGGGGCGGCGCGGAAGCGGGATAGAAGACAGCCAGCTTCGGGGAGCAAGGGATGGGAGGTAGCCAGCTTGTGGGTGCAAGGGATGGGAGGTAGCCAGCTTGGGGGTGGAAGGGGAATGGGATGAAGATAGCTTGGGGGAGCAAGGGTTGGGAGGTAACCTGCATCGGGGTGCAAGGGGAATGGGAGGACCCCAGCTTGGGGGAATAAGGTGTAGGATGTAGCCAACTTGGGACAGACAGTAAGGGTTGGGATGTAGACAGTTTGGGGAACTATGGGATAGGAGCTAGGCAACTTGTGAGATTATGTGGACTCGGAGGTAGCCAGCTTGGGGAGTAGGGGGAATGGGAGAAAGACTGCTTGGGGGAGTAAGCGGGATGGGAGGTGGCCAGGATGGGGGAAGTAACGAATGGGATGTAGCCAGCTTGGGAGGGAGAAAGGGGAATGGGAGGGGAAAGGGGGAATGGGAGGAAACCAGCATGGAGGACTAAGGGATGGGAAGAGTCCAACTTGGGCGAGTTGGGTGGATGGGGACCGGGATTAAGGGGGATGAGAGCTAGTCAACTTGGGGAAGTGAGGGTTGGGAGGTAGCCAAATTGTGGGAGTAAAGGGTGGGAGGTTGCCAGTTTGGGGGAGTAAGGGATGAGAGGAAGCCACGTTTGGGGAGAAAAGGATGGGTGGTATCCAGCTTGGGGGAGGAAGGGATGGAAGGCTGGTAACTTGGGGGAGTAACGGATAGGACGTGGCCAGCTTGAGGGAGTAAGGTAATGGACGTAGCCAGCTTTACGGATTAAGGGGTCTGGGAGGAAAGCGGCTTCGCGAGTAAATGGAATGGTAGGAAGACAGCTTGGGGGAGCAAGGGGAATGAGGAGAAGCTAGCTTAGGGGGAGGGATGGGAGTTATGGAGCTTGCGTGAGTAAGGGATGGGAAGTAGCCAGCTTGGGGGAGGAAGTGAAATGGGATTGACACAGCTTGGGGGAGAAAGGGGAATAGGGGGAAGCCAGATTGAAGAAGTAGGTGGGATGGGAGGATACCTATTTGGCGGAGAAAGGGATGGGATGTAGCCAGCTTAGTTTTGAGGGATGGGAAGTAGCAAGCTTGGGGTGGTGAGGGATGGAAAGTAGCCAGCTTGGGCTGTAAGGGGGTGCGTTGAAGCCATCTTTGAGGTGTAATGGTGATGGGAAATACCCAGCATGGGGGAGTAAGGGGAAGGGGAGGTAGCCAGCTTGAGGGAGTAAAGGATGTGACGTAGCCAGCTTGCGGGAGTAAGGGATGGGAGGTATTGAGCTTGGGTGAATAAGAGAAAGGTGGCCGCCATGCTGGGGTTGTTAGGGATGGGAGGTAGCCTGCCTGAGGCAGTATGGGTTGGCATGTAGCCAGCTTGGGGGGGGGGGGGGTGAGGAGAATAAGAGGAAGCTAGCTTGGGGGAGTAAGAGATGGGAGGTAGCTAACTTGGGCGAGTAAGGGGGATGGGGTAAGCCAGCTTTGGGAACTAATTGGGATGGGAGGAAGGCAGCTTTAGGTAGTGAGGGACAAGTGGTAGCCAGATTGGGGGAGTAAGGGATGGGAGGAAGCCATCTTTGGTGAGAAAGAGGTGGGAGGTAGCCAGCTTGGGGAAGTAAAGCGGAAAGGACGTATCCACCATTGGGGATGGGAGGAAGTCAACTTCGGGGAGAAAGGGATGGAAGGTAGGCATCTTGGATGGGTAAGTGATGGGTCGCAGGTAGCTTGTGAGGGCAGGGATGGGAGGTGGTCAGCTGGGGGTATGAAGGAGCTGGGAGGTAGTGGCCGGCTTGGGGGAGTAACGGAGTAAGGGAAATGGGAGGAAGACAGCTTGGGGGGGAGTAAGGGGAATGGAGATAGACAGCTTGAAGGAGAAGTGGGGATAGGAGGAAGCCAGAATCGAGGATTTATGGTGATGGGAGACAGCCAGCTTGGGGGAGTAAGGGATGTGACGTAGCCTGCTTACGGGAGTAAGGGATGGGAGGTATTAGCTTGGGGAAATAAGAGATGGGTGGAAGCCATGCTGGGATAGTTAGGGATGGGAGGTAGCCTGCTTGGGGCAGTCAGGGTTGTGATGTAGCCAGCTTGGGCGAGTAAGGGATGTGATGAAGTGTGCTTGGTGGAGTAAGGGAAATGGGAGGGAGGCAGCTTGGACGAGTAAGGGATGGGAGGTAGCCAGCTTGGTGCATTAAGCGGATGGGACGTAGCCATCTTGCGGGAGGAATGGGGATAGGAGGAAGCCAGCTTCGGGGAGTAAGCGAGGGAAGGTAAGCATCTCGGGGGAGTAATGGATGGGACGTACGCAGCCTGCAGGGGTATGGGATGGGAAGTAGCCAGCTTGGGGGATGCAGGGGACTGGGGGAAGGAAGCTTGGGGGATTAAGGGGAATGGGAGATACCCTGCTTGGTGGAGTAGGGGATGGGAGTTAGCCAGCTTGAGTGAGTAAATCGGATGGAACGTAGCCAGCTTGGAGGTGTAATGGGGATGGGTGGAACACAGCTTCGGGGAGTAAGGGAGTTCGCATCTTGGGGGAGTATGGCATGTGACGGAACCAGCTTGGCGAAGCTTGGGGGGTAATGGATGGGAGTTAGCAGGCTTGGCGAAATAAGGGTAGTGGGAGGGAGCCATCTTGGAGGAGTAAGGGGAATGGGAGTTGGTCAGATTGGGGGAGTAAGGGTAAAGGGAGGAAGACTACGTGGGTGGGGGGGGGGTAAGGGATGGGATGTAGCCAGCATGGGGCGAGGGTCATGGGAGGAAGCCAGCTTAGGGGAGTAAGATAAGGGAGGTAGCTAACTTGGGCGAGTAAGGGGAATGGGGTCATCCACATTTGGGGACTAATTGGGATGGGACGAAGGCAACTGTGGGTAGTGAGGGATGGAAGGTAGCCAGATTGGGGGAGTAAGGGATGGGAGGAAGCCTTCTTGGGTGGGTAAGTGATGGGTCGCAGCTAGCTTGTGGGGGTCAAGGATGGGAGGTGGTTAACTGGGGGTATGAAGGGGCTGGGAGGTAGTGGCCGGTTTGGGGGAGTAACGGAGTAAGGGAAATGGGAGGAATACAGCTTGTGGGAGTAAGGGGAATGGAAGAGTAAGGGATGGGTGGTAGCCAGCTTGGGGGATGAAGGGGACTAGGAGGTAGCCGGTTTAGTGGAGTAGAGGAAAATGGGATGAAGATATTTTATGGAAGTAAGGCGAACGGGAGATAGCCAGCTTGGGGGAGTAAGGATTATGGGATGAAGCCAGCTGGGGGTGGGGTTAAAGGGGATGGGAGTTAGCTACCTTGGGGGAGTAAGGTATGGGAGCTAGCCAGCTTGGGGAAATCAGTGGGGTGGGAGGGAGCCACCTTGGGGGAGTAAGACGAATGGGGGATAGGCAGCTTGGGATGGGAGGTGACCAGCTTAAGGGCGTAAAGCGGATGGTGCGATTTAGTGGAGGAGTAATGGGATGGGAGGTAGCCAGCTTCGGGGAGTAAGAGATGGGAGGTAGACATCTTGGGAGAGTAAGGGATAGGACTTAGCCAGCTAATGTGGGGAAAGGATGGTAGGTAGCCAGCTTGGGGATGAAGGGTACTGAGACGAGCCAGCTTGGGGGAGTAAGGGGAATGGGATGTTTAAAGCACGCTTGGGGGAGTAAGGGAAATAAGAGGTAGCGAGATGGGAGTTAAAGCGGAATGGGATGAAGATATCTTGGAGGAAAACAGGTGACGGGAGATTGCCAGCTTGGGGGAGAAGGGAAATGGGTGGAGGCCAGCTTGGGGGAGTAAGGGGAATGGGAGTAAGACTGCTTGCGGGAGTAAGGGGAATGGGAGGTAGTCATCTTGGGCGATGTAGGGGGATGGGGAAACAAACCTTAGGGGAGTAATGGGGATGGGAGGTAGGCAGCTTGTGGGAGGAAGTGGAATGTGAGTGAGGGATGGGAGGTAGCCAGGTTGTGGGAGTAAGGGATGGGAAGTAGCCACCTTGGGGGATTAAGGGGACTGTGAGGTAGCCGGCTTGGGGGAGCAAATGGAACGGGAGGAAATGAGCTTGGAGGGAGTAAGGGGAATGGGAGGTAGCCAGCTTGGGGGAGTTATGGGATTGGTAGGAATCCATCTTCGGGGAGTAAGGTATGGGAGGTAGACAGCTTGCGGGAGTAGGGGATGGGAAGTATCCAGCTTGGGGGAGAAAGGGGAATGGGAGGGAGCCAGCTTGGGGGAATGAGGGGAATGGGAGGAAGCCAAATTGGTGAGGTAAGCATGATGAGAGGCAGCCAGCTTGGGGTTGTAAGGGATGGGAGGAAGCCGGCATGGTGTTGTAAGGGATGGGAGGGAGCCCGCTCTGGGGATTAATGGGGATTGGAGTTAGCCAGCATTGAGGATTAAAGGATGGGACGTTGCCAACTTGTGGGAGTAAGGAATGGGAGGTAGCCAGTTTGGGGGAGTAAGCATGGGAGGTAGCCAGCTTGTGGGAGCTGGGGAATGGGAGGTTGCCAGCTGGGGGGGGAGTAAGAGGAATGGGAGGAAGACTGCTTGGGGGAGTTAGGGGAATGGGAGGGAGGCAGCTAGCGGTAGTAAAGGGTGGGATGTAGCCTACTTGGGGGGGAAGGGGATAGTGAGGAAGCCAGCTTGGGGGAGTAAGGCATAGGAGGTAGCCAACGTGGCGTGTAAGGGGGATGGGGTGAAGCCAGCTGCGGCGAGTAAGTGGGGTGGGAGGAAGCCATCTTTGGGGATAAAGGGATGGGAGGTAGCTGCTTTGGGGGAGTAAGTGATGGGAGGTAGCCAGCGTGGGATAACTAGGGATTTGACATGGGCAGCTAGGGGGAGTAAGGAATGGAAGGTAGCCAGCTTGTGAGAGTAGGGGACTGGTAGGTAGCCAGCTGGGGGAGTAAGGCGAATGAAAGGAAGGGGAATGGGTGGGACGCAGCATGGGGGAGTAAGGGAAATGGGAGGAAGCCAACTTGAGGTAGTAAGCGGGATGGGATGTGGCCAGCCTGGCGGAGTAACGGCTGTGATGTAGCCAGCTTGGGGGCGGGGGTAAGGGATGTGGAGGAAGGGGAAGGTGAGGAAGCCAGCTTGGTGGTGTAAGGGATGGCAGTAGCCAATTCGGGCGAGTAAGGTGGCTGGGGGGGGGCAAGTCAGATTTAATGAGTAAGGGGCATGAGAGGAAGCCAGCTCGGGGGAGTGAGGGATGAGAGGAAGCCATCTTTGGGGAGAAAAGGATGGGATGCAGCCAACTTCGGGGAGTAAGGGATGGTAGGTATGGAACTTGGGGGAGTATCGGATAGGACGTGGCCAGTATGGCGGAGTAAGGCATGGGACGTAGCCAGCTTGTGGGAGTAAGGGATGGAAGCCAGCTTGGGTGATTAAGCCGTCTGGGAGGTAGCCAACTTGGGGGAGTAAGGAGAATGGGAGGAAGCCAGCCTGCGGGAGGAAGCCAGCCTTACGGGAGGAAGCAGGATTGTAGATAGCCAGCTTGGGGCAGCAAGTTATGGGAGGTAACCATATTGGGGGTGTAAGGTCAATAAGCGGAAGACAGCTTCGTGGAGTAAGGGGTGGAAGGTGGCCAACTTGGGGCAGTAAGTTTTGGGATGTACCCAGCTTGGGGGTATTAAGGGATGGGAGGTAGCCAGTTTGTTAGAGTAAGCGGACTGGTAGGCAGCCAGCTTGATGGAGCAAGGGAAATTGGAGGTAGACTGCTTGGGGTGTAAGAGGAATGGGAGGAAGCCAACTTGGAGGAGTAAGGGAAGCTGGTAGCCTGCTTGGGGCAATAAGAGATGGGTGTGTAAGGGGGATGGGGTGAAGCCTGGGTTTGTTAGGGATGGGAGGTAGCCTGCTTGGGGCAGTAAGGGTTGGGATGTACTCAGCTTATGGGAGGGAGTAAGGGATTGGATGTCTCCAGTTTGGGGGAATAAGGGGAATGGGAGGAAGACAGCTTGGGGGAATAAGGCGAATGAGTGGGAGGCAACTCGTGGGGGTAATCAATTGTTTGTAGCCAGCTTGGGGCGTGGGAATGGGAGGAATGGATCTTGGAGGAATAAGAGATGGGAGGTAGCCAATTTAGATGAGTAAGAGGGGTGGGGTAAGCCAGTTTAGGGGAGTAATGCGGATGGGAGGAAGGCAGCAGGGGAGTGAGGGGTGGGAGGTAGTCAGATTGGTAGGCAGCTTGGGGGAATAACGGGTGGAACGGGGGCTGCTTGGGTGTGTAAGGGTTGGGTCGTGGCCAGCTTATGGGAGTAAGCGATGAGAGGTAGCCACCTTGGGGGATTAAGGGGACTGGGAGGTAGCCGGCTTGGGGAGTAAAAGGAATGGGAGGAAGACTGCTTGGGAGAGTCGGGGGAACGGGAGGTAGCCAGCTTCGGGGAGTATGAGATGGGAGGTCGGCATCTTGGGGGAAGTAAGGGATGGAAGGTAGCCACCTTGTGGGGGCTAGGGGATGGGAGCTGACCAGCTTGTGGGATTAAGTGACCGGGTGGTAGCAGGCTTGGAGGCGAAAGGGGAATTGTGAGGGAGCCATCGTGGGGAAGTAGGGGGAATGGGATATAGCCAGCTTGGGCGAGTAAACAATGGGAGGTAGACACCTTGTGGGAGTAATGGGGAGTAATGTGGCTGGGAGGTAACCAGCTAGTGGAAGTAAGGGACTGGGAGGTAGCCAGCTTGGGGGAGTATGGTGAATGGGAGGAAGACAGCTTGAGGGTGTAAGGAATAGGAGGTAGCCAAATTGAGGGTGTAAGGGGGGTGGGATGAAGCCAGCTTTGGGGAGTAAGGGCGATGGGATGAAGCCATCTTTGGGGAGTGAGGGATGGGGTAGCCAAATTGGGGGAGTAAGAGATGAGAGGAAGCCTTGGTAGTGGGCCACACAGAGTACATAACCTTCGGCTCGTGAGAAGCTCGTGAGAGGTCACGAGGAGTCCAGGAGCAGGATATAAGAGGGTTGGGAAGGAGGGTGCGACAAACGGAATAAAGTGGTGTTGGATAACTCAGTGTTCTGCCTCATTCTTGGACGGATAGCTCCGTGTCCGCCACATCTGGTGACCTACCGACGTCCAAAATAGACATTTTGGAAGTTCAGCATGGACGAATACGCAGACAGTGACAAGCCCACCACCGCCGCCGAGCAGGCCCGACTGCAGGCTGTCTCACTGAGACTACCTACCTTCTGGAGCGCCCAGCCTCGGGTATGGTTTCAACAGGCCGAAGCGCAGTTTTACATCCGCAAAATCAAAGCTGAAGAGGCCCGTTACTATTACGTAGTCGATTCACTTGACCAAGACACGGCCGGGCGAATACTTCCCAACCTGCAGAATCCACCGATAGCCGAGAAATACAAGGGCCTCCAGGCACTGCTACTCCACACCTTCGGGCTCAGTTGGATGGAACGAGCGTCCCGTAATTTCAACATGGGCGGGCTGGGTGACCGGAAGCCCTCGGTCTTAATGACTGAGATGCTCTCGCTCATGGACGGCCACAAGCCCTGCATGTTATTTGAATATGCCTTTTTGCAGCAGCTTCCAGAATATATGCTCCCGCTCCTGGCAGGGGTAAGTTTCGAAGACCCTCAGGCTTTTGGCGAGCGTGACGAAGAGCTGTGGGTGTCCACGCGGCAGAGAATGGGGGTGCCAGGCCAAGTGCCCACAATGCCCAGGAAAACGCGGCGGTCTCGACCCACACCGGCCAGGGACTCCTCGGAGCCGTCCGAGCCTGCCAGAGAAATCCGTGACGGGGCATGGTGTTTCTACCATCAGCGCTGGGGCTCGGCGGCCGGTAATCACGTTTCCGGGAAACGCTGGGGCCGGCCGCCGGTAATCACGCTGGGGCCGGCCGCCGGTCGGCAAGTTCCATCGCCTATACGTCTGGGATCGGCGGTCAGGCCACAGATTTCTGGTGGATACAGGAGCCGAAATCAGCGTGGTGCCTCCGTCCGGGATGGACACGTGTGCTGGCAATCGGTGTCCTTTATTGACCGCCGCTAATGGGAGCCCCATACGGACATATGGCGTCCGTACCATTCCCCTGATATTTGGTGCTTGCCACTTTTCCTGGACATTTACCGTGGCAGACGTACACCAGCCACTGTTAGGCGCAGATTTCCTCCGGGCGCAATCTCTATTGGTGGACGTGCGAGGTCAACACCTGGCCCATGCTTCGACACCAAAATCAATTCCCTTACGTTCACCTATTCCGCTGTGCCAATCCGCGACCCGGTGGCAGCGGTGCATAATATCTACGCCCAAATTTTGGCCGCTTTCCCAGAAATTCTGACCCAAAATTCAGCGCAACCGACCCCAAGCACGGGGTTCAATACCATATCCTCACTTCGGGACCACCGCTTCATGTCCGCGCCCGCAAACTGGCCCCCGACAAACTGCAGTTGGCGAAAGCAGAGTTTCAGAAGATGGAGGCCATGGGAATTGTTCGACGCTCGGACAGCCCATGGGCTTCATCCACTGCACATGGAGCCCAAGGTGTCCGGCGGTTGGAGGCCTTGCGGTGACTACCGCCGCCTAAATGACGCCACAATTGCAGATCGGTATCCCATCCCACACATTCAAGATTTCTCTGCCCATCTGGCCGGGGCCAAGTTCTTTTCTAAAATCGACTCAGTCAGTGGTTACCATCAGATCCCCGTGCGACCGGAGGATGTGCCGAAAACCGCCATCATCACCCCTTTCGGGTTATTTGAATTCCTACGTATGCCTTTCGGCCTTAAAAACGCCGCGCAGGAATTTCAACGCCTGATGGACACCGTTGGGCATGGGCTCGCTTTCGCTTTCATCTATATGGATGACATCCTGGTGGCAAGTTGTTCACGGCAGGAGTATTGCGCCCGCCTCCGGCTGTTGTGTCATCGCCTCAATGAATTTGGGCTGGTGATCAGCCCGGCTAAATGCCAGTTCGGCCTCCGAGCAATCACTTTCCTGGGCCACCGGGTGACGCGGCATGGCGCGGTACCCTTACCAGACAAAGTGGAGGCCATTCGCCGGTTTCCACGACCATCCACAGTGCGGGGCCTGCAGGAGTTTGTGGGCATGGTTCCATTCTACCACCGATTTGCACCGGCGGCGGCGAGAATACTGCGGCCCTTATTCCATCTGTTGTCAGGCAAGCGGCGGGACGTGCAGTGGTACGACGTCACCGTGGCGGCATTTGAGGGGGCGAAAGAAGCATTGGCTCGGGCGACGATGTTCGTGCATCCGCGTGTCGCCACCCCTACAGCTCTAACCGTGGACGCCTCGGACTTAGAACAATTTTTTACGGACACTGGTAACCTCTTGCCTTTTCCAGCCGCCAGCTTACTTCGGCGGAATGTAAATATCGCACATTCGACCGGGAGCTGCTTGCTTTGCATCTGGCAGTTTGACATTTTCGGTATTTCCTGGAGGGCCGAAACT
Organism: Rhinoraja longicauda; assembly: GCF_053455715.1. Taxonomy (NCBI): domain Eukaryota; kingdom Metazoa; phylum Chordata; class Chondrichthyes; order Rajiformes; family Arhynchobatidae; genus Rhinoraja; species Rhinoraja longicauda. The sequence continues at coordinate 5,613,752 of NC_135991.1, read as the reverse complement.
TCATCGCTTTTACCGACCATAAGCCCCTTACCTTTGCTTTTGCCAAGGTTGCGGATCCTTAGTCCGCTCGGCAGCAGCGCCAACTCACGGCGATCTCGGAGTTTACCACGGACATCCGGCACATCGCAGGGAAACGTAATCGGGTCGCGGACGCCTTGTCTCGCCCGGCGGTGATAGCCGTTCTCGACATGGTTTCAGGAATTGATTATTCTGTTTTAGCGGCAGCACGGCTGGCAGACGAGGAGATGAAGGCATACCGAACTGCCATCACGGGTCGGGTGCTGAAGACATTTCTTTGGGCCCTGCCGGTATCACCGTCCTATGTGACATATCCACAGGACAGCCGCGGCCTGTTGTTCCGGCAGCCTGGCGTCGTCAGGTTTTCGACGCCATTCATACTTTGGCCCATCAATCTATTCGCACGACGGTGGAGTTGGTTGCTTCAAAATCCGTGTGGCATGGTTTGCGAACGCTGGTCAGGCATTGGGCCCTGACGTGCATTGCATGTCAAACGTCGAATGTTCAGCGGCACATCTCGGCGCCGGTTCAAGGCATCGCAGTGCCTCGCCGGCGTTTCGACCATATCCACGTAGATATCGTGGGGCCGCTGCCTCCGTCCCGGGGCATCTCGCATCTGCTTACGGTAGTGGACCACTTCACGCGATGGCCCGAGGCCATCCCGCTCATTGACACCTCGCCCTTATCCTGCGCACGTGCCTTAGTAGCTAATTGGATTGCTCGTTTCGGGATACCGTCTGATGTCACGTCCGACCGGAGTGCCCAGTTCACGTCGCAACTGTGGTCTGCAATGGCTCGCATATTGGGAGCTCAGCTTCACCACTCAACGGCTTAGCACCCCCAGTCCAATGGGTTGTTGGAACGTTTCCACCGCCGTTTTAAGGATGCTTTAATACACGCCTCACCGGGCCCGGCTTGATGGACGAGTTGCCGTGGGTCCTGTTGGGAATTCGCACTGCCCCTAAAGAAGACCTGCAGTCTTCATCGGCGGAATTGGTTTACGGTTTTCCGCTCACCGTGCCCGGACTATTTATTCCGAACACCGGTGACCCCCAGGAGTCATCATCCGCCATGTTGGTCCGCCTGCGGGAAAGGATTGGCGCCCTGGCTCCTGTCCCAACATCCCGGCATGGGATCACCACATCGTATGTGCCTCCGGCTCTTGCCAACAGCTCGTGCGTTTTTCTTCGGCGCGACGCACACAGGTCGCCCTTGCAGCGCCCATATGAAGGTCCTTTTCGGGTGCTGAAGCATGGGCCCACGACTTTTGTATTGGACATGGGGGATCGGCAAGAGACGGTATCGGTGGCACGTTTAAAACCGGCCCATTTGGACCTGAGCGAGCCAGTACGGGAGGCCCAGCCCCGTCGTCGGGGGCGTCCTCCATCTCGGGCCCAACCTAATTTGCCCTTACAGGGCAGGACTCCTTTGCACGGGAACGTGCGTACAAGGTCCGGCCGCCTCGTCCGGCTGCCCGACCGTTTCTGCGCCACTGGTTCTGGGGGAGGGGGGGTCATGTAACGGCCCCTGGTGGTGCGCCACACACAGTACATAACCTTCGGCTCGTGAGAGGGTCATGAGAGGCCACGAGGAGTCCAAGAGCAGGAGATAAGAGAGATGGGAAGGAGGGTGCGACACACGGAATAAAGTGGTGTTGGATAACTCAGTGTGCTGACTCATTCTTGGACGGACAGCTCCGTGTCCGCCACAACAGGAACTAATTTTGTTAGACGGTTCAGCTGCACTGACGAGGTAGTTGACATTCTAATGCAGGGCGCGGTGCGCGCTTGTGTTTCGCGAAACGATACCACACCGTGTATTTGTTTGGCCAATATCAGACCTTTGCAAGATAATTCATTTTTGACATTAGATACGTTTTCATTTTCCCACAGAAGTTCTCTGAGTGTCCTAAGTATATCCAGCTTTTTGTATTTCCCACAGGGAAAGAAAGTGATGTGTCGATGGATTCATACAGAGAGTGTCAGTTACATTAATTGAGCTGCCATAGGAAGTATTTAAGGCAAACATTATCATTACATTTAAAATACATTTGGACAGATACATGGAAAGGTAGAAACGGAGTCAATGGAAGAGTGGTTTGTTTGTTTGAGGTCCTGGCTGCGTCCACAATTCGCTGCAAATTCTTGCGGTCTCGGATGGAGCTGTTCCCAAACCAAGCAGTGATACATCCTAATGAAATGCTTTTCATGGTGCATATGTGGAAGTTGGTGAGAGTTGCCGGGGACAATCCAAACCTCCTAAGCATTCCAAGGCAGTAGAGGCGTTGGTGTGCTTTCAATATGAGTGGCCCAGGAGAGGTAGTTGGTGATATTTTCTCTTCGCAATTTGAAGTTTTCAACCGTCTCTCCATCAATAGTCGTTTATTCAATAGTAATTTATTTGTCACATACACATAAATGTGTAGTGAAATGAAACATTACCCGCAGTTCAACAATAAGACCAATAAGAATAATCAATAAAAATGCAATAACACATACAATCATAAACTAACACCAAACAAAAGAAACATCCATCACAGTGAGTCTCCTCCAGTTACCTCGTCACTGTGATGGAAGGCCAGAATGTCTTTTCTCTTCCCTGCCTTCTTCTCCCGCGGTCAGGCTGTTGGAGTTGCCACGTCGGGGCGGTCAGGGCTCCCGACATTGAAGCCCCCAACGGGTGGTGAAAAGTCCGCGGCCTGATTCAGGCCGCGCCGGACGGTGAAAGGTCCGCGGCGGGCCGACCGATGCCCCGCGATTCGGGGCGGGCGAAGACACTGCCGCTGCCGCTGCCGGAGCTTCCTATGCCGGCCCCCACCCAGGGGCCTGCGGGCTTCCGACGTCCACGCGGCCCGCGCCGGAGCCTCCGGAGACGAGTCGCAGCCGCTCCCGCAGCATCCGCAGGTGGCCAGCGCCGCAGGTGGTGAGTCCGGGCCGTGGGCTCTGCGAACCAGAGCCCCAGGTGGTCCCAGGTGCTCGGCCGGTGGTAGGCCGCAGCGGGAACGGAGACACGACACAGAAACAAAGGTCGCGTCTCCATTCGGGAGAGAGAATTTTACAGTTCCCGTTCCCTCCCACCCCCCCCCTCCCCAATAACATACAAACACTTCACCAAATTTAAACTACAATTCATACAAAAACAACAAAAAACACAAAAGACAGACGGACTGCAGGCAAGCCGCAGCTGCGAGGGCAGCGCTGGCTCCTCCTCATAGGAGCCATTGGTGCGTTCAATGCAAATTGGGGTATGTCGGCTTCCCGAAATCGATCATTATGTCCTTTGCCTTGCTGACATTGGGGTCTCGATCGCCTTCCTGTACTCAGATTCATCAATATATGGTATCCGGCCCACAATGGTGGTGCCGTCTGCGAATTTGAAAATTGAATTAGATTTTACATGGTTGCACAGTCGTGGTTGTACAAGGAGTAAAGAAAGGGCGGAGAGCGCCTCTTTGTGGAGCTCCGGTGTTGAGGATTATCGTAGAGGACGATCTAACCCCGACCCTCACTCAATGGTGTCTGTTGGTCAGGAAGTCGAGGGTCCAGTTTCAGAGATGAGTACTGACACTAAGTCCCGCGAATTTGGTGATAAACGTGGATGTTATGAAAGGCAGAAATGTAATTTATGAATAGGAGTCTGACGCAGGCGTCGCTCATATCCAGGTGTTCCAGTGGTGAGTGTAGGGCTAGTGCGATGGAATCGTCCGTGGGCCTGCGATGGCGGTGGGCGAAATGCAGTGGGGCAAGGCCGCTGGGTAGACTGCATTTAATGCGTTTCATAACCTGCTTCTCAAAACATTTCATGATGGTGAAAGTCAAGGCCACTGGATGGTAATCGTTTAAGCTTGAGGTCTTGCGTTTCTTCGACATTTGAATGATGATGGACTTATTGAGCATGTGGGTACCTGAGAACCGAGTCGGGCGAGATTAGAGATGCCGACAAATACTCCCTCCAGCTTGTCTGTGCAGCTACTAAGGACAAGGCCAGGAACTCCGCCTGGGCCGTGGGTTGACTCACATGTAGGCTGATCCAACCTCTGCTACAGTCACCCTGGGGAGAGGCACACTGGAGTCTGAAGAGCCAGGCGTGGCACGGCCCTGTTGACCTTCTGCTCGAAGCGAGCATCGAAAGCATTCCGTCCATCGTGTTGGGTCGCACTATTAACATTGCTGTAACCTGAACTTGCTTTGCATCCAGTTATCTTAATCAGACCTTGCCACATTCTCCGTGTGTGCCAGAGATTATACCGGGACTCAAGTTTGTCCCGGTATTGTCTCTTGGCATCATTGGTGGCTTTGCGGAGACCACAGCGTGGCTTCTTGCACCGCTTGGGATCGCTTGACTTGTATGCATCGGACCTGGCCTTCACCTGTGAATGTACATCCATGGTTTCCGATCGGGGAACACTCGGATTGACTTCGGCGGCACACAGTCTTCCACTCACTTGTTGATGAAGTTAGTCACGCCAGATGCGCACTCGTTCAGGTTAGCTGCAGAATCCCTGACCATGGACCAGTCTACTGACTTAAAACAGTCTCGTAAGAGGTCATCGGCGTTCGTTGATTAGCTTTTTACAACTCACTGCATCGGATCCTCCTGCTTCATTTTTGCTGCTTGTTGGCAAGGGAGCAGAAGCACAGCTCGGTGGTCAGATTTCCCGAAATGTTGCCGAGGGACAGGGCGACAGGGAACAATCCCTACAGGATGGATGAGGCGAGCCTGGACGTGGGAACACGTAGAATGCACTGAATGGACACAGTGGAACAGGTCAATGCTGAGTAATGTTCCGAGCTCCAGTTTGCTCATTGTATTGTTTATTTAGCTGCGTGGATGTGCGTATGTTCCTGTGCGTTTCTTCTCACACACCGTGGAAGTTCTTTGATGGAGTCCATCAGGAGCCCACTTAGAGCCAGGAACACCAGCTGACAGAGACGGGAAAACACGGAGAGATAGCGACATGAATACTCACAGAGAGAAGTAGGAACATTCACGGAAACAGGCAGGACCCTCCCCTAATTCTACATAGGTTTGCCTTCTCCTGGTTTCCCATTTGCGGGAGCACTCCCCGATTTCCACATTTACAGTTTCCCTCCGCTAATTTCATATTTGTTGTTTATCCACCCGCCATACTTCAATATTGGTGCACCCGCAAATCCCCATTTGTGGTGTCCTCCCCTAATTGAACATTTACCGGTGCGCTCCCATAATTACGATATAAGGATCTTTCCCTAAATGACCATTTAATGTGATGCCCCAAAATTGACCAAGCCCTTAATTTGTGTAGTTGAGTGTATATTCACAGTACCGTCGATAAAATGCACAGAAAATAGAAAAAACAAGTGAGAAGATGTGTGGTCGGTTGGAAGGATGGCGCATGTTCCATCGCGGAAGGATGATGCAACGAGATGGAATTGGCGCCCTGGTGAAGACAACAACAAACCAAACAGAGGGACAACTGGTTTAAACTTGCCTCATTGTCCGGAGTGGCTTCCAAATCAGTAGATACTGGGATCTGAAGGCAGCGCCAAAGCCCCCATTCTGACCACAACCGACAGTGAAAGGCTAGTTTCGCTAAAGGAAACCAATGAGAAAATGTAAAGTGTGAACAAGTGTCCGTGGTTAATGATGCACGAAGCAATATCGAACTCAGCTTCGTGCTACATGTTACAAGCGTGTGAATATCTCAAGATAGTTTATCGAAATCTCACAAATAGACTGCAGTGAATGGATCTGTAAAATGCACATTTTATATTTTACAACCAGAATGCAGAAACTTACCAGTATATCAACAAAACTTTCAGCCAATTAATTTATCCAAATGAAACTGCGTCCTGCAGCTTTGCTAAGATGTTGATGTCTTCGGGTGAAGCTGCTATTGCGATCGCATTCGGCTTGAGTTAAGGGAGAGAGCTCCAATGACAATGAAAGACGTGATAACCCAGAGACCCTGAAAAATGCATTTTCCATATATAGACAATAGACAATAGGTGCAGGAGGTGGCCATTCGGCCCTTCGAGCCAGCACCGCCATTCAATGTGATCATGGCTGATCATTCTCAATCAGTACACCGTTCCTGCCTTCTCCCCATACCCCCTGACTCCGCTATCCTTAAGAGCTCTATCTAGCTCTCTCTTGGATGCATTCAGAGAATTGGCCTCCACTGCCTTCTGAGGCAGAGAATTCCACAAATTCACAACTCTCTGACTGAAAAAGTTTTTCCTCATCTCAGTTCTAAATGGCCTACCCCTTATTCTTAAACTGTGGCCCCTTGTTCTGAACTCCCCCAACATTGGGAACATGTTTCCTGCCTCTAACGTGTCCAACCCCATAATAATCGTATACGTTTCGATAAGATCTCCTCTCATCCTTCTAAATTCCAGTGTATACAAGCCTAGTCGCTCCCGTCTTTCAACATATGATAGTCCCGCCATTCCGGGAATTAACCTAGTAAACATACGCTGCACGCCCTCAACGTCCAATTCGAGTTTAGTTGTGATTTATTGATTTCTGTCGTTTGAATGTAGCACGTCCCTGCTCAATATTTATATTCTGTTCCGTACCATGGAGATAAAGAATGTAGTTAGAAGGAACAGGAGATGCTGGTTTACATTGAACACACGGCAGGTCGCGAGAGATTCGTGGAATCTAGAAACCGAATTAACCATTCCACATGAACGTAAACTTCACAGGCATTTTCTGACTGCAGTTCCGTGACTATTGACATACACAGCGGTGGAACAATTGCTGTCTGTCATCTATATCAACGAATTGATTCAGATGTTGCAAGATACGATTACTAACTTTACAAATAAAAATTAAGGCAGGTGGGATGGTAGATTGCCAAGATGCATATTAAGAATGACGTTGGGATTTTGATCAGCTGGGAAAGTGGGCGGTGGAATAGCGTGCGGCATTTAGTTTGGATATCTGTGATTTGCTTTATTTATGTAAGTCAGGCAAGGTCCATCCCAGTGATCGGTTCGATGCTGCGTAGTACTGTAGAACAGGTAGATCGAGGCGTGCACGTCACAGATCACTGGATTTTGAGTCCCCGGTGGATACGATGGTAGTGAAGTTTTGGCACGATGTCTTTCATTTGTTACGGTATTAAGTGCAGGTTTTGGGACGTTATATCACAGTTTACAAGACGTTGGTGAGGCCGCGCTTGTTTGCAGTTCCCTTGCCGTCCACTTGATGTCGCCATTATTCAAAAGCGCCAAATTGCATAATACCCAGGATTTTATTCTGCAGATATGGTTCTGTGCTTCATTGGCTCAGAAGCCAAAATCAGGACATTGAACAGCTCGCTTCAATTAATACTAAATATTATTTATTAGTTTAAAGTATTTTTCCACCAGGCCAGGTGGGTTATAAATGATGCCCCACCGCGGACAGTCCTGAAAACACAATAATAGGCTGATTGCCTACATAGTCTCTGAGACTCTTACAGTCAAACAATGACGGTGCTATTTATAGAGTTATAGTCAAACAGCACGAACCAAGACCTTGTGGAACCGGATGCCGAGGCCGAGCAATATGTCCAAATAATTTAGTCCAACTTCCCTACGTTCTCTACATGGCCCAACATCCATTTTTATCCACCTATTCTTTCAAATGTCTCTTGTACATTCTAATCGAAGCACATCTCTTCAGCTTCATCTGGCACCCAGTTCCACCTACCCACAACTTCCTGTGTCACCTAGTTGCCTCTCAGGCCTCTTCTGACGCTATCGTCTCTCCCTTGAAAACTATGTTATCCAGCTCTAGACTCACAACATTTTAAAACGACAGCACCGTCTGCCTTCCCTATGCTATATGCTATATGAAATACAATGATGATATATACTTCCGTAATGTCAGCGGTCAACCATCCACACTCCGTGGAAAACTTTCGAACTTATCCGGCCTCTCTTTAAGTCTAAAGCCCTCCCTTCCAGGCAACAACATGTGACCCCCCCCCGACGTTCTCAGTTGAATGTATTCCTTCCAATAGCTCGAAGACCAGAACTGCGCTCAGTGCTCGAAATTTGGTCTCACGAACGTTACGTATAATTCAGGCGACCACCTGGAATACTAAGTGCCGTAATTTTTATCTACCGAGGCATTTCATCTTTATCAACGCGTCTATGACCACATAACACCCAAACCCGAACAAAAGGTGCCAGTGGACGAATTATACTCGGTCATGAACTCTCTTTAAGGACTAAACCCTGATGCCCTGCTCATTATCTGCGGTGACATCAATCAATCCAACTTCAGGGGTGCAGTGGTATCTAAACTCAGCATGCCTACAGTCTCACACTGGGCATCCGCTCTCTGGGTTACACCACCATCTAGAATGCATAGAGTTCCAGAGCTACAACCTTGCTTTCATTGACAGGATGTACAAGGAAATGTTTATGGACGTCGGAAGTGGAAGAATGGGGTCCCACAATCCTGTGTAGGTCTACAGGACGACGGTGGAGAGAGTCAAAATCTTCAAATTATGGGACGTGCATATCTTTGAAAATCTTTCCTGGACCCGGCACATTAATGCAATGATAAAGAAATCTCATCAACGTCTCTACTTTCTGAGCAGATTGGGGAGATTCGGTCTGTCCATACTCTTGGATTTCTACACTTGTGCAGTGGAGAGCATGTTGCCCGGTTGCATCACGGTCTGGTTCGACAACTTGAACCCCCAAGAGCCAGGAAGACTGCAAAACGTAAGTACTACCCAGTAGGTATATCAAGTGTACTGAGATCCCAATCATCGCGGGATCGACAGACGTTGCTACCTCAAAAGGGCAGCCAGCTTCATCAGTGACACATGCGACACACTCATTTCACTCCTGCTATCGGAATGAAAACATGGGAGCCTGAAAAGTCCAGGTTCAGCACCAGCTTCTTCCCTACAATCATGAGGCCATTAAACACTACAACCTCCAAACCACATAGAATTGGGAAATTGTTTCTTTTTGCACCATGGGTGCTTGTTTGTTTCTAGATTTTAAAAAGTTTTTTTAGAATTTTTAGATTTAGAGATATATTTCTTAATATATTGGTTTTTTTAGCACTGTGTTTGTATATTCTTTAGAGATTCTGCAATTAAGACTTTCATTTTTTAATTTAAGACATGTGACAATAAAACATCCCTGGCACCTGACTCTTGATCCCTCCCATTTGCCATTTGACGAGAGCTAACGATATTGCTCCTGTCGGGTTACAGACAGGGATTTCAGAACGTGGGGCCAATAGAAGTGTAAGACAGCAGTGGTCAGTGCACAAAGAAATCTACTTCAGATTTGTCTTGAGAAGATGGACAGGAACATTTTTTGAGCATAGGAATAAAGCTGTCCTTCTGCAATTGTCTCGGGCCCTGGTGCGACCAGTTCTGGAGTATTGTGTGCAGTTGTGGTCTCCTAATTTGAGGAAGGGCATCCTTGCTATTGAGGCAGTGGATTCACGAGGTTAATCCCGGGGCAGTCGGGACTGTCATATAAGGAAAGATTGGAAGTACTGGGCTTGTTTTCACTGGAGTTTAGAAGGATGAGAGGGGGTCTTACAGAGACGTATAAAATTATAAAAGGACTGGACGAGCTAGATGCAGGAAAAATGTTCCCAATTTTGGGGGAGTCGAGAACCAGGGGGCACAGTCTAAGAATAAAGAGAAGGTCATTTAAAACTGAGGTGAGAAGGAACTTTTCACGCAGAGAGTTGTCAATTTGCGAAATTCTCTGCCACAGAAGACAGTGGAATCCAGGCCCTCGAGTCCCGGCAACATCCTCGTAAACCTTCTGTACATCTTTCAGCATTATGACATATTTGACTCAGGTATATTCTCGGAAAACGGCCGGTAAATTTCCGGCAATCGTCCAAATGTAGTCCCTGGCCGTGTTTTGAAATCGTGCGCCAGTCAACGGGCCACGCTATTCGCCGAGATCTCCATCCTCTCGCCACTGAATATCGCCATCTGCAGTCCCCACCTTCTTCAAAGGAGTGTCCACCTTTCCAGTTCCCAAATGATTAGATGACTTGCTTCAATAATTACCACCCAGTAGTTGACCAAATACTACACGTCGCACTTTCAGACAGTCAATAGACAATAGACAATAGACAATAGGTGCAGGAAAAGGCTATTAGGCCCTTCGAGCCAGCACCGCCATTCAATGTGATCATTCTCAATCAGTACCCCGTTTCTGCCTTCTCCCCACACCCCTGACTCCGGTATCCTTAAGAGCTCTATCAAGCTCTCCCTTGAATGCATTCAGAGAATTGGCCTCCACTGCCTTTTGAGGCAGAGAATGCCACAGATTCCACAGAAAAAAGTTTTTCCTTATCTCCGTTCCAAATTGCCTACCCGTCATTCGTATATTGTGGCCCCTCGTTCTGGACACCCCCAACATTGGGAACATGTTTCCTGCCTCTAACGTGTCCAACCCCTTAATAATCGTACACGTTTCGATAAGATCCCCTCTCGTCCTTCTAAATTCCATTGTATACAAGCCTAGTCGCTCCAGTCTTTCAACATATGACCCATTTCCCCTGTTCATCTTGAACCTGATGTGATCTTCGATAAGCACCTTCACTGTTACCAACACTAGCGATCTAGCATCGTCAGAAAACGTACTAACCATGTTAAAAGCATTGTGAGCTAAATCGTTAACATAGATGAAAAACGACAGTGTGCCCACCATCAATCCCCGTTGTGCACTAGTAAAAGGACGTCAATCTGAGCATCTATCTTCAACTGCCACCGTCTTTCCAATTTCACCAAGCCAAGATACGACATTGCCTGACTTCCGCCGGGCTTCGGGTCAGTGGTACCGCACATGGTATTGATCAAAGATACTAGAGGAACTAGATGGATCACTCTGTTGAAATCGCCAATGCTGAAATGTAGTACGCAAAAGGAGCCATGTTAGTAGGCAATACCCGCCGTTCGTTATGCCTCTCGCAGTGCAATCAGTGTTTTGGGGGAACAGTATGTGTGATTATACCATTAAAATGCAGAATATATCTCATCTGCCAATTCACAGATTTTTGGTTTTTTTCTTTTTAAATGTTTCTACAAGTTTCTGCCTACGAAAATGGCTTCCTTGATGTACTCCGGTTTTTAGGGTCGAGTGGTCTATCTTGTTCCTCTGGTATCTTTGGTATTGGTGGTGGGGACGCCAGGTCTGCGGATACTGGAATCTTGAACAATGTACAAAGCGCTGGAGGATGTCAGCGCGTCAAGTGAGATCTGCGGGGGAAATGAACAAACGAAGGTTCGGACTGGCACCCGTCTGTGAATAATGCTGAAGAGAGAAGAAAGGTCCAGAGCCGAACCATTGTCTGGCAGGCAGCATCTGTGGATAACATGGATAGGTGACGTTTCACAGAGTGCTGGAGTAACTCAGCGGGTGAGGCAGCGTCTGTGGAGAACGTGAACAGGCAACGGTCCTGAAGCTAATGAGAAGATAGTGATAGGAGTAGAATTAGGCCATTCGGCCCATTAAGTGCACTCCGCCATTCAATCACGGCTGATCTGTCTGTCCCTCCTAACCCCATTCTCCTGCCTTCTCCCGTTAACCTCAGACACTCGTACTAATCAAGAATCTGTCCATCTCTGCCTTAAATATATCCATTGACTTGGCCTCTACAGCCTTCTGTGGAAAAGAATCCAGCAGATTCACCACCCTCTGACTGAAGAAATTCCTCCTCATCTCCTTCCTGGAGGGATGTCCTTTAATTCTGAGGCTGTGCCCTCTCGACCTAGACTCTCCCACTAGTGGAAACATCCTCTCCACATCCACTCTATCCGGGCCTTTCAGTATTCGGTTAAGTTTCAATGAGGTCCCCCCTCATTCGTCTAATCTCCAGCGAGTACAGGCCCAGTCCCGTCAAACGCTCATCGTAGGTTAATCCACTCATTCCTGGGATCGTTCTTGTAAACCTCTGGACCCTCTCCAGAGCCAACACATACTTCCTCAGATATGGGGCCCAAAACTGCTCACAATACTCCAAATGCGGCCGGACCAGAGGCTTACAGAGCCTCGGCATTACAACCCTGTATTTGTATACAAGCCCTCTTGAAATAAATGATATGAAATGAGAGGAATGGATCGGGTAGACAGAATCTCTTGCCCAGCGTAGGGGAATCGAGCACCAGAGGACATGGGTTTAAGGAAAGGGGGGAAAGATTGAATAGGAACCCGAGGTGCAACCTTTCCACACGGTGGGAGTATGGAACAAGCAGCCGGAGAAGGAAGTTGAGGCAGGGACTATCACAAAGTTTAAGAGACACTTGGACAGGTACATGGATAGGACAGGTTTGGAGGGATACGGGCCAAACGCGGGCAGGTAGGACGAGTGTAGATGGGGCATGTCGGCCGGTGTGGGCAGGTGTGACTAGTGCAGATGGGGCATGTTGGTCGGTGTGGACAGGTGGGACTGGTGTAGATGGGGCATGTTGGCGGGTGTGGGCAAGTTGGGGGGAAGGTAGGGCCTGTTTCCATGCTGCATCAATGTGTGACTCCAAATACTATCTCCGTGCAGTAGTCTGATTGTGGAGAGGAAGAAACTGTTCCTGATAAACTCCAGAACTCCCCGTAAATTGGCAACACGAGTAGACAGAGCGGTGAAGAATGCGTGTGGTCCGCTTGCCTTCATCTGCCGGGGCATCGAGTTCAAGAGCCAGGGCGTCAAGATGCATCTCTCCAGCAATTTGGTCAGGCTGCATTTGGAGTATTGCGTGCAGTTCTGATCGCCCCACATCGCAGGAAGGACGTGGAGGCTTTGGTGAGGACGGGGGGTGTAGGGGAGGGGTCACAGAGACTGGTGTAGGAAACACTCTTTCCCCTCCCCAGGGAAGAGGCGCAGGGACAGTTGTTACATCCCATGGCTGCTAACCGTTCTAACCGCGCTTCCCAAGCATGGCGTTGGAGAGAGAAATGAGGGCGAGCAGGAGGAGAGTTGGGGAAAAGAGAGAGGGGGAGACAGATAAGGAGAGATAGCTGAGAAGACGAAAGGGAAAGAGATGGAGGGAGAGTGAACTATCAAAGGGGGAGTGGGAAGATGAAGAGAGAGGAAGTTCAGAGCGAGTGGGTTGGCAAAAGGGAGAGGGGGAAGGGTGAGATAGATAGAGAGAAACTGAGGGGGAGATGCAGTAAGAGTGAGAGGGGAGGGAGGGGTGAGGGGTGAAAGGTTGACAGAGACAGAGGCGCAGAGAGAGAGAATAGAGAGGGTATGAGAGAGAGTCACCGTTCAAAGAGAGGACAGCAGTAAGGATGGAGGGAGAGGGAAAGGGAGGAGGGAAATGTGCCACATCATTCGCTGTTTTATTTGGGTTTCGGACAATTCTGAAGCCACAATGTTTCTCTTCTCTGAGTGTGGTGAGTCTTTGGGTCGTTTCTCCTCAGAGGTGACGAAGGCAGAGAATGTTATTGTCCCGGCGCAAAAGCAGACCCACTGCAGGCAAGGAAGGAGTGAGTGGTTACCGGCCTCGCCGGGAGTGTGGGAGTGAGGTTGCAGTCAGTTAAGCCGCAATCATATTGAGTGTTGAAACAGAGTGGAGTGGCCATTTTAGTGCGAGGTGATCTGTTGAACTAATTCCTCAACCTGTGGACAAATGTCGCCCAGTCCACCTTCAAACTGGGCACCAGAAGCCCTGAAAGGGTCCCTAGAATTTGAAATTGCTCTAGTGGGTGAAGCGGAATGAAGGAAATCAGACAAACAACACGAGGCGGAGAGTTGGACCTGGTGGAGTTTGAAGCAATATCCTCTTTGCTGGAACAATGCCGCTCCCAATTTCCATCCATCAGTATCGCCACAATTCCCAGCCTTTGGAGTTTCTCAATCAATTCCCTGAATAAATCACGACCTGTCTCAGCAGGGATTTCACTTGGCTGATGTCATCTGTTTGCGAATCATTTCAAAATCTCTATTTTTTAACTGTTGAAACTTAGCTGTCCCGGTGGAGACGGAAAATGGTATAAAATCTCCGGGAATGTTGTGCCCCAGCATTTCATTGCGGGAGATTATCGGTTGTTCACGGGGTCACGTCGCTGGGCAAAGAAAATGGGAGCAAAGCAGGATTATTACAGTGCGGAGAAAATCTTGTACGTGATCATCGCTGCCGTTGGAGTCCCTGGTAAGTGAGCAGAAGAATTCAAGTTTTATATCTCCGTCCGTTAAACGTTGTTGACCTTATTCTGATCGTGTTACAATATTCCCAGCTGATGATCATTGTACAAGAATATGTGAAGCACATCAATCCTCTCAGTGAAGTAGTTTTGAAATAACGCTGTGATTTTTCTTATTTTCAGACAGCCGACACTACCCCTCTTTTTCTCCCACTGCAGAGACCCACCAGAATGTTGTTCTTGCCTTCAGTGGGACCTTGCCCAGAGTTGTCCCAGTGCTCGGGACAGGCAGCTCTCCGGGACGATGTGACTGGGAAGGGGTTTACATTGTGAAGTTCAGTGTGTCGGAATTATTGATCAGAGTGAACACCCGCTCCTGTGGACACGTCTCACTGTGGAGTCTGTCACAGTCGGATTCCAGCGCCTGTTGGTCAATAATTGGATCGATCTCCTGCACCAGTGACCGCGGATTTACCGGCATGTGTTGTTACCGAACTGAACTCACTGAGGAATGAATCCATTAACGGAGCCGCTCTGCTGCCGGATCCTATGTTGTCCCTGCCTTCCATCTGGAACCCTCCTCGTCCCCATCAGATGCCGAGTTCCCAGAGCCCTGGTTAAACGCGGCCGGTCACGGTTAAGTCTGTCAAACCGGCATCATCAGAGACTGTGAGCGGGGTTAACTGTAGACAGGACCATTCCGCCTATTGTAAAGGGCGGCTGCTCGTTCCCTCCCCGCCCTTTACCCCGCCCGTCGCCTTATCTCCTCTCCCCTGAAGCAGGCAGGTCGGCACAGTCGGCGCCGGGTCTGACATTGTTAAACCTGCAGCCGCGCACCGACTCCAACACTCCTGATCTTCAGCTGAAAGTGGAGCTGGTGGCCAGCGCCGGAGACCGTGTTCAGTAATGCCCAATGACCGCTCTTTTTCTCTTTCCGCAGTGAATTTAGTGGCGATTGTGATCCTGTCCCGGGGAAAGTGCGGCCTCTCCATCTGCACCACTCGCTATCTGGTGGCCATGGCAGCGGCCGATCTACTCACCCTGATCACCGAGGTCATTTTGTATCTGATCCGATACCATTACTTTTATTGGAGTTTCCTGACCATCACCCCTGTGTGCAGTGTTAACCTTGTACTGGCGACTGCAGCTACAGACTGTTCTGTCTGGTTCACCGTCACTTTCACCTTTGATCGCTTTGTCGCCATTTGTTGCCAGAAGCTGAAAAAAAAATATTGCACCGGGAAAACTGCGGCTGCAGTTCTCGCAACAGCCGGCGTTCTGCTCTGTCTGAAAAACGTTCCCCGCTACTTCACATTGGAGCCCTGGACAATCATCGACAATGTCCCGTGGGGCTGTGTCACGATGGACAGTGCTTACACTGACCCCGGGTGGGTGGCATTTGACTGGTTCGACGTGGTTTTAACGCCGTTGCTCCCTTTCGCTGTGATCCTGCTGCTTAACGCTCTGACAGTCCGGTACATTTTAGTGGCCAGTCGGGTCCGTCAGGGGCTGAGGGGACAGAGCAAGGGGGAGAAGCGCAGTGACGCGGAGATGGAGAGCAGGAGGAGGTCTGTGGTTTTACTCTTCACCATCTCCGGCAGCTTCATCCTCCTGTGGCTGACGTATGTTGTAAACTTCGTCTATTATCAGATCACATGGATTGGAAATGATCTGAATGATTCTCAATGGATCTTTAACTACGTCGGGTATTTGCGGAGGAATCTCAGCTGCTGCACCAACACATTTATTTACGCGGCGACCCATTCCAGGTTCAGGGAGCAGGTGAAGATCGCGGTGAAATATTCGCTCACCTCAGCGCTGCGGCTCATTAATAAACCCGCGCCCTGACCGCATCCCAGAGGCGGCAGCAGTCTCTCCGCTCCTGGCTTCGGCTCCTCACCGCCGCATCTTCCAGCTGTCAGTCTCGGACGGATGATCCCATTGTAGTGAGATCTGTCACATTTACCCAATCGTCCTGTCTCTCCCCGCAGTGGGAACCGGTCTGGGGTGCGTGGGTCTCTCTCTCTCTCTCTGGGTTGAGGTGGGAATGGAGTGCGCTCCTCCTCCTCCCCTCCTCCTACCCCTCCCCCCACCTTCACCCACTCCATCCCCCCTCAGCACTGCCGTCAGTCTGGCGGGTGCCCCCTCACGGAGCGGGAGAGGCGACTACACCTCCCGACGGTCAGCGCGGCCCGATCTCAGGAGTGGCATATCATATATCATATCATATATATACAGCCGGAAACAGGCCTTTTCGGCCCACCAAGTCCGTGCCGCCCAGCGATCCCCGCACATTAACATTATCCTACACCCACTAGGGACAATTTTTACCTTTTACCCAGCCAATTAAACTACATACCTGTACGTATTTGGAGTGTGGGAGGAAACCGAAGATCTCGGAGAAAACCCACGCAGGTCACGGGGTGAACGTACAAACTCCTTACAGTGCAGCACCCGTAGTCCGGATCGAACCTGAGTCTCCGGCGCTGCATTCGCTGTAAAGCAGCAACTCTACCGCTGCGCTACCGTGCCGCGGGGGAGCGCATTAGTGAAAGGTCCGGGGGGGCGGGGGAGCGCATTAGTGAAAGGTCGGGGGGGGGGGGGAGCGCATTAGTGAAAGGTCCGGGGGGGAGCTGATCTTTTGAAGACGTGCGACTCGCATTGCATTGTGACGTCACACGCTGAACACCGACGGGGGGGAGGAGCGCTAGCTGATCTCTCATAGGTGCACGGGTGCCATTGTGACGTCACACGCTGAAGCCCTTCAGGAAATGGGTTAGAATTGAAAATTTTAAACTTTAAAATCTCTCTGGCTTTAAAAAGTTAGCTTCAATTTGAATGACAGTAGTTTTAATATATGGCCAGGATAATGGTGAATATGGTGGTGCAAAAAATGTAGCGCTATGGTGTACCGTTTTGGCTGCGCGAGCGTCAAAATTTAAGCTGTCCACATACACACATACACACATACAAACACAAGGACATCAGAGTTTTAGTGGTATACTGGCACAAGTGTGCCCGTTGGGCCCATCCTCGTAGGGTTTCCATTGTAACCGGGAGGGGAGTGGGGGGGAGGGAAGGGACGGAGGAGGGAGGTGTGGAGGGAGGAGGGGAGGGGGAGGGAGGGGAGGGGAGGGGGGGAGGGGAGAAGGGGGGAGGGGGGAGGGAGAGGGGAGGGAGGAGGGGAGGTGGGAGGGGGAGGGAGGGGGAGGGAGTGGGGAGGGGAGGGGGAAGGGAGAGGGAGGGGGACCTCCCCTTTTCCCAGTACCCCTCTTTCCCCGTTGGGCCCGTCCTCGTAGGGTTTCCATTGTAACCGGGAGGGGAGTGGGGGGAGGGAACGGGGAGGGAAGGAGGAGGGAGGTGTGGAGGGGGGAGGGGAGGGGGGAGGGGAGGGGGGATGGGGGATGGGGGGGAGGGGGAGGGAGAGGGGAGGGAGGGGTGTAGGGGGGAGGGGGGAGGGGAGGGGGAAGGGGTGAGGGAGGGGGACCTCCACTTTTCCCAGTACCCCTCTTTCCCCGTTGGGCCCGTCCTCGTAGGGTTTCCATTGTAACCGGGAGGCGGGAAGGAGGGGAGAGGGAGGGAGGAGGGAGGTGTGGAGGGAGGAGGGGAGGGGGAGGGAGGGGGGTGGGGAGGGGGGAAGGGGGGGAGGGGGGAGAGGAAGGGGGGGAGGGGGGAAGGTGGGGAAGGTGGAGGGAGGGGGGAGGGAGGGGGGTAGTGGAGGGGGGTAGGGGGGAGGTAGGGGGACCTCCCCTTTTCCCAGTACCCCTCTTTCCCCGTTGGGCCCATCCCCGTATGGTTTCCATTTTAACCGGAAGGGGGGGAGGGAGGGTGGAAGGAGGGTGGAGGGGGAGAGGGTTGGAAGGGTGGAGGGAGGGGGGAGGAATGGAGGGAAGGAGGGAGGGGGGAGTTAGGGGGGAGGGGTGAGGGAGTTGGGGAGGGAGGGTGAGGGAGTTGGGGAGAAGGGGGGAGGGAGTGGGAATGGAGGTGGGAAGGAGGGGGGAGGAAGGGGTTGAGGGGGGAAGGGGGACCTCCCCTTTTCCCAGTACCCCTCTTTCCCCCACCACCAAGCCCCCTCCGCAACGACCCCTTTCCCCCTCCCCAGTCCCCATTCTCAGACCCCCCCATTCTCTCTCTCCCCCAGACACACTCTAAGTGCTTTTTTCGAAACACTTGCCCCGGTGGCCCACGAGCATAGGCGCCCCATGCTGATCTGTGTATGTTAAGTGACTTGCGATAAAAAACACTACTTTAAAAAACAATAAGTGGTTTTTAAGTGCTTTTTTTGCAACATTCGCGGTTACTTAGTGCTTATCACGGCGATCTGTAAGTGCTTTTCGCAACAATGTAGCACCCATCTCACACAAGCATTGTGACGCCACAAGCTGAAGACCTTGAAAAAAAAGGTTAGAAATAAAAATATTTAAATTTAAAACCTCTGTAAAGAGTAGACACCCAATAGCAGCTGCTTGTCCATTGTGACGTCACACGCTGAATACCGCGTGGGGGGGGGGAGGGTGTTCAGCTCGAGCTCATCTCACAGGGGCATTGTGACGTCACACGCTGAAGACTAAATCGGCACCACAGCGCCCGCCTGAAAACCTTCAATAAAACCTCTGTAACTTAAACAATATACGACCAAATTAAATAAAAATATCATTTTACAGCAGCGTTCACCGTTGTGCTTAAGGTGGTGCTACGGTTCACCGTTTTGCCGAAATCAGCCGAAATCACTGTTAGAAGCATACATATACATTTATTCATATATTCACAAGATCTGAGTTTTAATAGTATACTAGCACAAGTGTGCCCGTTGGGCCCGTCCTCGTAGGGTTTCCATTGTAACCGGGAGGGGAGTGGGGGGAGGGAAAGGGGAGGGAGGGAGGAGGGGACGGGGGGAGGGGGGGGAAGGGGGGAGGGGGAGGGGGAGGGAGAGGGGAGGGAGGGGGTAGGGGAGGGGGAGGGAGGGAGAGGGGAGGGGAGGGGAGGGGGGAGGGAGACGGGAGGGAGGGGGGTAGGGGGGAGGGGGGGAGGGGAGAGTGGAGGGGGGAAGGGGGAGGGAGGGGGACCTCCCCTTTTCCCAGTACCCCGCTTTCCCCGTTGGGCCCGTCCTCGTAGGGTTTCCATTGTAACCGGGAGGAGGGGAGGGAGGGAAGGGGGAGGGAGGGAGGAGGGGGGTGTGGAGGGAGGAGGGGAGGGGGAGGGAGGGGGGAGGGGACGGGGGGGAAGGTGGGGAAGGGGGGAGGGAGAGGGGAGGGAGGGGGTAGGGAGGGAGGGGGGAGGGAGGGGGGAGGGAGGTGGAAGGGGGGAGGAAGGGGGGAGGGAGGGGGACCTCCCATTTTCCCAGTACCCCTCTTTCCCCGTTGGGCCCGTCCTCGTAGGGTTTCCATTGTAACCGGGAGGAGGGGAGGGAGGGAAGGGGGAGGGAGGGAGGAGGGAGTTGTGGAGGGAGGAGGGGAGGGGGAGGGAGGGGGGGAGGGGAGGGGGAAGGGGGAACGGGGGAGGGAGAGGGGTAGGGGGGAGGGGGGGAGGGGGGGAGGGGGGAGGGTGAAGGGGGAGGGAGGGGGATCTCCCCTTTTCCCGGTACCCCTCTTTCCCCGTTGGGCCCGTCCTCGTAGGGTTTCCATTGTAACCTGGAGGATGGGAGGGAGGGAAGGGGAGGGAGGGAGGAGGGAGGTGTGGAGGGAGGAGGGGCGGGGGAGGGAGGTGGGAGGGGGAGGGAGGGGGAGGGGAGGGGGAAGTGGAGGGGGAAGGGGGAGGGGTGAGGGAGGGGGGTAGGTGGGGAGGGGGGAGGGAGGGGGGATGGAGGTGGGAAGGAGGGGGAGGAAGGGGTTGAGGGGTGAAGGAGGACCTCCCCTTTTCCCAGTACCCCTCTTTCCCCCACCACCAAGCCCCGTCCGCAACGACCCCTGTTGTCCCCCTCCCCAGTCCCCATTCTCAGACCCCCCCATACTCTCTGTCCCCCAGACACACTCTCAGTGCTTTTTTCGAAACACTTGCCCCGGTGGCCCACGAACATAGGGGCCCAATGCTGATCTGTGTATGTTAAGTGACTTGCAATAAAAAAAAATACTTTAAAAAAAGATAAGTGCTTTTTAAGTGCTTGTTTTCAAACATTCGCGGTCACATAGTGCTTCTCACTGCGATGTTAGTGCTTTTCGAAACAATGTAGCACCCATCTCACACAAGCATTGTGACGTCACAAGCTGAAGACCTTGGAAAAAAAAGGTTAGAAATGAAAATATTTAAATTTAAAACCTCTGTAAAGAGTAAACATCCAATAGCATCTGCTTGTCCATTGTGACGTCACACGCTGAATACCGCGGTGGGGTGGGGGGGAAAGGGGGGTCAGCTCGAGCTCATCTCACATGGGCATTGTGACATCACACGCTGAAGACTAAATCCGCACCGCAGCGCCCCTCTGAAAAGGGGGGAGGGGCAGCGCTTTAAAACCTCTGTAACTTAAAAAATACGCGACCAAATTAAATGAAAATATCACGGCCGACCGAGCGCGAGATTGGCGATTGAGGCGATGCGAAAATCGTCGCGATACGTTTCGCCTTTTTTCCGCAATCGCTGTTACGTACGGTTCAGGTCATTCCCAAAAATATATATATATATATCTACATAACACAACATCTGAGTTTTAATAGTATATAGATAGAATACTAGGCCAAGTGGGCCCGTTGAGCCCGTCCTCGTATGGTTTCCATTGTAACCTGGGGAAATCGCGTTTCTTCCTTTAAAATAAAGAGACTGTTCAAAAAAAAAAAAGATTCTCAATGGGGCAAGAGGAGGGGGGGGGGGGTTGAGAGGGGAGGGGTGGGATGGGTGAGGAGGGGGGGAATGGGGTGGGGGAGACACTGGCACCGTACTGCCAGCGACCATCAAATTTCTCCTTCACTCTGGTACCGTGCTCCTCCAGGGGAGGGGGAGCGCAATTAAAGGCGGTACAGGGAAGGGGAGAGGGTGTGACCGAGCAGCCCTGGACCTAAAGCCCCATTTAGTTTCACACCATTAATACTATCCCACAGTGTGCCACGACATAAGTACTACCATATCGCTTGTTCCTCCATCAGTACTACCGCACACTGTGTCACTCCGTCAGTAATACACCAAAATGTTTTACTCCATCAGTGCCCGCCCACAGTTTGTCACTTCACTACCCCAAAGTGTATTGCTCCAACTGTACTGCCCACATTGTGTCACTCCATCAACACTACCCCACTGGTCATCACTCCATCAATACAAGCCTACAGTGTGTTAGCCGATCATTACTACAACACACTATGTCACCCCCATCAGTACAACCCCAGAGCGTGTCACTTCATTGGTACTACCGCACTATATCCCATTCCATCAATACACACCCACAGTGTTTTTCAACATCAGTACCACATTGTGTATTATTCCATTAGTACTACCACGCAGGGTGTCTCTCTATCAGTACTATCCAACGGTGTGTCACTCCATCAGTACTACACAATGAGTCCTTCCATCAGTACTACCCCACAGTGCTTCAATCCACCAGTATTACTCTGGTATATGTCTATCCAACAGTACTACACCGCAGGGTGTCACACAATCAGTATTATTCCACAATATTCTATTGCGTCAGTACTGCCACATAGTGTGCCATTCCATCAGTACTACCTCAAAGTGTGTCACTCCACCAGCACTACCCACAGTGTGCCACTGCATCAGTAATAAAATATAGTTTGTTACTCCATCTGTACTACCCTACACTGTGCCACTCCATCCGTGCCTCCCCATAGAGCATCGCACCATCAGGAATATCACTTGGGTTATCATTGCATCAGTACGTGTGTCACTCCATCAGAACAATCCATTATCACCCCATCAGTACTACCACGCAGCGTGTCACTCCATCAGTATTCCCCACAGTATGTCACTCCATCAGCCCTATCTCACTGTGTCACTCCATCAGTAATTCCCCACAGTTTCACTCTATTAGTATTTCCCCACAATGCCTCACGCCATTAGCACTACCCGATGTTTATCATTCAATCAGGACTATCCCAGTGGGTCACTCCATAAGTGCTGCCACAAATGGTGTCATTCCATCAGTATTGCCGCACAGTGTGTCACTGCAATAGTACTACACCACAGTTTGTCATCACAATAGTACTACCGCTCAGTGTGTCACTCCGTCAGTGAAACCACACAGTGTCTCACTGCATCAATACAACTCCATATAGTTACACTACATCGGTACTGCCCCACATCATGTCACTCCAGTGCAACCCTAGAACGTGTCACTCCATCAGTACTCTCCGCAGTTTTTTCTTCCATCAGTACTCCCCAAAGTGTTTCACACCATCAGGACTACCTCAAATCTGCCATTCCATCCGCATTACCCCACAGTGTGCTAACCCATCGCTGCGACTCCATAGTGTGTAATTCCATCACTATTTCACCACAGTTTTTCATCGCAACAGTACTACCGCAGAGCGTTTCAATCCATCAGTATTACTGCGTCACTCCAACAGAATGTGCTATTACATCCGTGCTACCCCACAGTGTGTCATTCCATCAATACACCTCCACAGTACGTCATTACACCAGTACTACTCCACAGTGTTATACTGCATCAGTACAACACTGGAGCGTGTCACTCCATCAGTACTACCCTACAATATGTTATTCCATTAGTACTACACCACAGTGATGCACTCCATCAGTACTGCCTTAAGCTTGTTATTCCATTATGTACAACCACACGGACTCATTCAATTAGTATTACCCAACAGTGTAACCCTCCATCTGTACTGCCCCACCGTCAATCCTACTTCAGTGTAGAAGTCACAATGTGCAACCCGACAATACCATCGAACATTGTGTCAATACTTCAGTACTCGCCCACTGAGCGCCATTCTGCCAATACTCCTCCCAGTGTGTCATTCAATCAGCACTACACCGAAGTATGTCACTCCATCAGTACAACCGTGCAGTGTGTCACTCCATCAGTACTGCTCCACAGCGTGTCACTCCATCAGTTTTACCCCAAGGGGTGGGGTGATGGAGTGACAAACTGCGTGGTAGTACTGATGCAATGACATGAGTACTACCACACAGTTTGTCACTCCGTCAGTACTACTTCAGTGTGGAACTGTATCAGTACGACCCCAGGGTGTCAGTCCATCATTTCTACGCCACAGTGTGCCAGTTCCTCAGTACTACCTCACAATGTATCACTCCATTAGTCTACCCCACATTGTTTCATCCATCAATTCTTCCCCACAATGTGTCATTACAACAGAACTGCCTCACAATTTGTCACTAAATCAGTATTATTCCACTGTGTGTCGCTTCGTCAGTACTACCCCACAGTTTGTCATAACAACAGTACTACTCATTGTGTCACTCCATCAGTATTACCCGCAGTGTGTTACCACATCAGTAGAGGCCCACGGTGTATCACTCCATCAGAACTACTGCAAAGTGTGTCACTTCATCAGTACTACTGCAGTGTCACTCCATCTGTACCAACCCACAGAGTGTTAATCCACACGAACTGCATCAACTCGTGTCACTCTATCAGTACTACAGTGTAGTGCTGAAGTGTTCAAAGTAGGAGGCCTGTCATGATGCAGAAGCTGACTGGACTCTTTCAGTCCATGTGGAATGAAGGGAAGGTCCCACAACAGCTGAAAGATGCCAGCATAGTCCACATCTACAAGAGGAAAGGCAACCGCCAGTCTTGCGACAATCATAGAGGCATCTCCCTCCTGTCCATAGCTGGGAAGATCTTTGCTCGCAACCTGCTCAACCGTCTCATTCAACGCATTGACCAGGGTCTCCTTCCAGAAAGCCAGTGTGATTTCCATGCTGGACGCGGAACTGTCGACATGATATTTGCTGCACGCCAACTCCAGGAAAAATGCCAAGAGCAGCACAGCGACCTGTTCGTGACCTTCGTCGATCTAACAAAGGCCTTCGACACTGTCAGCAGAGATGGCTTGTGGAAGATAATGCAGAAGTTTGGCTGTCCCAGCAAGTTCATCACGTTTGTCCGGCAGTTCCATGAAGACATGATGGTGAAAGTGCTAGATGATGGAGACGAGTCGGAAGCCTTTCCAGTGAAAAACGGCGTGAAGCAAGGTTGTGTTCTTGCCCCTACACTCTTCAGCATGGTCTTCTCTGCCATGCTGACCGATGCCTTCCGTGACTGCCAGGATGGAATACACATCAGGTACAGGACTGACAGCAGGCTGTTCAACCTCAGGCGCCTGCAAGCTGTTACAAAGGTGAAGGAGACCATCATCAGAGATTTCTTGTTTGTTGATGACTGCGTCCTCAACGTCAGCACATAGCAGAATATGCAGCATGAAATGGACTGCTTCTCACAGGCCTGTGACAACTTTGGTCTCTCCATTAGCACCAAAAATACTGAAGTTATGTACCAGCCGCGCCTGGAAAGCCCTACCAGGAACCACACATCACGGTGAAGGGTCAGAACCTACAGGCAGTCGACAGCTTTACCTATCTGGGTAGTACACTCTCGCGAGTGGTGAACATTGACGTTGAGGTCAACAACAGGATTGCCAAGGCCAGCGCTGCCTTTGGGCGACTCCGTGGGAATGTTTGGGAGCGGACAGGACTCAGCTTTACAACCAAGCTGAACGTCTACCGTTCAGTGGTACTCTATGCCAGTGAGACTTGGACTGTCTGCAGCATACATGCCAAACAGCATAACCACTTTCACTTGAGCTGTCTACGGAGACTCCTTCACATCAGATGGCAGGACAAAATTCCCGACACAGAGGTCTTGGAATGGGCCGGAATCCCAAGCGTCCACACCCTCCTACGGAAAGCCCAAACCAGATGGGCAGAATTCCCAAGAGTCGACTGCCAAAACAGCTTCTATATGGAAAACTGTGTCAGGGCAAGCGCTCAGTAGGAGGACAGAAGAAACTGTTTAAGGACTGCCTCAAAGTGTCCCTCAAAGACTTGGACATCAACCTCAGCACTTGGGAGTCTCTTGCTCTGGACCGTCCCAACCTGGCGTAGCAAGCTCACCACAGAAGCCCATGCAGCAGAGAACAGACGCACTGCAGAGGCCCAAATGAAACGCACCGCGCGCAAGGCCCGGGCTACCTCCACTTCCACTGCAGCACCCATCCACTTGTGTCCTACGTGTGTGCGTGCCTTCCGGGCCCGGATTGGCCTCACCAGTCACTTCCGGATCCACAGTCACCAATCCTCCAACTGAAAGTGAAGTCATGGTCATCTTCGAACCCGAAGGACGAACAAAAACAACACAGCGCATTGTGTCACTCCATCAGTACTCCCCCAACATTGTGTCACTCCATCAGTGCACTGCACAGTGTGTAACTCCATCAGTACTACTGCGCAGTGTGTCACTTCATCAATACAACTCCAAAATGTGTCACTCCATCTGTACCAACCCACAGTGTGTTAATCCACCATTACTACCATACTTTGTGTCACTCCATCAGTTCCACTGCAGAGTGTGTCACTCCATCAGTAATGCCCCACTGCGTGTCACGTCGTCACAAAACCCACAGTATGCCATTACATCATTATAATCACACATGTTCACACCCTCAAACACAGTCAAACACGCACACACACATACCCGCGCACGAAGACACACACAATCTCTCAAATGCAATCACAAACAATCAAATATACTCTCACACATTCTCACATACAATCACACGTTCACATGCAATCACACTAACAGATATTCACACGCACTTGCACCAAGAGACACGCACTCATTCACACACATTTACACACGAACACATTCTCTGACAACACCATCATATACTCTCCCACACACGCACACACATTTACACACGAACACATTCTCTGACAACACCATCATATACTCTCCCACACACGCACACTATCAAAGAATTACATACTCAAACACTCTGACAAGCTCACATACCACATATTCTCTCACATTGTCTCACAGAATAAAACAGCCACACACACGCACAGACGCAAACACTGTCCTTCACAAACCCACATACACTCTCCCACTCAGAGACACAGATACATTCAATCGCACTTGCATCCACACTTACTAATGCTCACACACTCACACGTACACTCACGCACTCGCTCAGACAGACACACACACAAATATAGGCACTCTTACATACTCTACCGCTCTCTCACACGCAGACCCGCATGCACACGTGCACATTTTGGGATTGAGTGTATCCTTGGATGTTCGCGTCGAGCAATGCAGCGCAGCGTGGCCGGAGTGTTCCCGGTGACCGGGGCCAAGCCCTTCAGTCGGCCCGGTCGGCCCGGCTCGCCCACCGCGTATGGCGATGAGAACCGCGCCTCGGGGGCGAGGAGGAAGCTGCGAGGAACCGCAGAGAGCGAGGAAGGCCGCCGAGAACGAAGAGGTGACCCGCGCTGCGGCGGCAGGCATGGGATACAATTATTCGGCCAACGTCTGTAACTTTGTCGGCGTCAAAATGGGGTGACATTTTGTACCGCCTAGGTGAGGTCTTCTACATGATGTTACCGGGTTGTCTGCAAAACTAAGCATTTCACTCTACCTGGATACGTGATAATAATGTATCACTGAATCATTGAAATTCCTGCAACCGCATACACTAACGCATACGCACACACACCGACTCATTTGCACAATCTCACACATTCACACTCGCACACACGTGCTAACACACTCTTGCAAGTACTCGCACACTCACACGGTCATACACAATCAATATCTAATCCGAGTCAGGCTACACCTCTGGAGAAATCTAGTTGAGTATGTCAGTTCAGTGCAGTTTATTGTCACGTGTACCGAGGTACCGTGAAAAACTTTTGATGCGTGCTACCCAGTCAGTGGAAAAAAATACATTATTACAGTCGAGTCATTTACAGAGTATAGATACAAGATAAGGGGATAACGTTCTGTGCAAGGTAAAGCCTGCAAAATCCGATCGAGGATAGTCCGAGGGTCGTTCCTGCTCAGAGGTGACGAAGGCAGAAAATGTTGTTGTCCCGGCGCAAAATCAGCCCCACTGCAGGCAAGCAAGGAGTTAATGGTTACCGGCCTCGCCGGGAGTGTGGGGGTGAGGTTGCAGTCAGATAAGCCGCGATCATATTGAGTGGTGAAACAGAGTACAAGAGCCATTTTAGTGCGAATCAATCACGACCTGTCTCAGCAGGGATTTCACTTGGCTGATATCATCTGTTTGCGAATCATTTCAAACTCTCTATTTTTTAAATCTGTTGAATCTTCGCTGTCCCGGTGGAGACGGAAAATGGTATAAAATCTCCGGGAATGTTCTGCCCCAACATTTCATTCCACGAGATTACCGGTAGCTCACGTCGATGGGTAGAGAAAATGGGAGCAAAGCAGGACTATTAGTGTGGAGAAAATCTTGTAAGTGATCATTGCTGCCGTTGGAGTCCCTGGTAAGTGAACAGAACAATTCAAGTTTTATAACTCCGTGTGTCCGTGGATGCGGGGGGAAGAGAGGTGATATTTTGTTGCCTCCATCACAGTGAGGGGGTGTTTGAAGTCACTGTGATGGATGTTTGTGTTGGGGTCGGGTGTCCTGTGTTCTTTTCTTTTTTGCTGTGTTTTGTGTGACTGCTGAAATTTCGTTCGGTGTAAAAAGCCGAGTGACAATAAAGTGTTGTTATGTTATGTTATTTTATGTGTTCACAGAGTTGACCTGATTCTGATTCTGTTACAAGATTCCCAACTGATGATCGCTGTGCAAGAATATGTGGAATATATCTATCCTCTAAATTAAATATTTTTGAATTAACGCTGAGATTTTTTCTCATTTTCAGACAACCGAAACTAACCCTCTCTTTCTCCCACTGCCGGGACCCACTAGAATGTTGTTCTTGCCTTCAGTGGGACTTGCCCAGAGTTGTCCCAGTGCTCGGGACCGGCAGCTCTCTGGGACGGTGTGACTGGGAAGGGTTTACATTGTGAAGTTCACTGTGTCTGAGTTATTGATCAGAGTGAACACCCGCTCCTGTGGACACGTCTCACTGTCTGTCACAGTCGGATTCCACCGCCTGTTGGTCAATAATTGGATCGATCTCCTGAACCAGTGGCCGCGGATCTACCGGCGTGTGTTGTTACCGAACTTAACTCACCGTGGAATGAATCATTAACGGACCCACTCTGCTGCCGGATCCTAAGTTGTTCCCTGCCTTCCCTCTGGAACCCTCCTCGTCCCCATCAGATGCCGAGTTCCCAGAGCCCTAGTTAAACGCGGCGGTCACGGTTAAGTCTGTCAAACCGGCCCCATCAGAGACAGTGAGCGGGGTTAACTGTAGACAGGACCATTCCGCCTATTGTAGCGGGCGGCTGCTTGTTCCCTTCCCGCCCTTTACCCCGCCCGTCGCCTTATCTCCTCTCTCCTGAAGCAGGCAGGTCGGGCACAGTCGGAGCCGGGTCTGACATTGTTAAACCTGCGGCGCGCGTACCGACTCCAACACTTCTGATCTTCAGCTGAAAGTGGAGCCGGTGTTCAGCCCCGGAGACCGTGTTCAGTAATGCCCAGTGTCCGTCCCATTCTCTTTCCGCAGTGAATTTAGTGGCGATTGTGATCCTGTCCCGGGGAAAGTGCGGCCTCCCCACCTGCACCACTCGCTACCTGGTGGCCATGGCAGCGGTCGGTCTACTCTCCCATGATCACCGAGGTCATTTTGTATTGGATCCGATTACATTACTTTCGTTGACGTTTCCTGTCCATCACCACTGTGTGCCGTGTTAACCTTGTACTGCAATCTGCAGCTACAGACTGTTCTGTCTGGTTCACCGTCACTTTCACCTTTGATCGCTTTGTCGCCATTTGTTGCCAGAAGCTGAAAACAAAATATTGCACCGGGAAAACTGCGGGCTGCGGTTCTCGCAACAGCCGGCGTTCTGCTGTGTCTGAAAAACGTTCCCCGCTACTTCACACAGGAACCCCGGACAATCATCGGCAATGTCCCGTGGGGCTGTGCCCCGGTGGACAGTGTTTACACTGACCCCGGGTGGGTGGCATTTGACTGGATCGACATGATTTTAACTCCGCTCCTCCCTTTCGCTGTGATCCTGCTGCTCAACGTTCTGACAGTCCGGCACATTTTAGTGGCCAGTCGGTTCCGCAGGGGCTGAGGGGTCAGAGCAAGGGGAGAAGCGCAGTGACCCGGAGATGGTGAGCAGGAGGAGGTCTGTGGTTTTACTCTTCACCATCTCCGGCAGCTTCATCCTCCTGTGGCTGACGATGGTTGTAGACTTCGTCTATTATCAGATCACAGGGATTGAAAATGATCGGAACGATTCTCAGTGGATCTTTAACAACGTCGGGTATTTGCTGAGGAATCTCAGCTGCTGCACCAACACATTTATTTACGCGGCGATCCAGTCCAGGTTCAGGGAGCAGGTGAAGATCGCGGTGAAATATCAGCTCACCTCAGCGCTGCGGCTCATTAATAAACCCGCGCCCTGAACGCATCCCAGAGGGCGGCCGCAAGTCTCTCCGCTCCGGGCTCCGGCTCCTCACATTCACCGCCGCATCTTCCAGCTGTCAGTCCCGGGTGGATGATCCCATCGCCGGCCCCGCTCCGGGACCCCCAGCCCCTCACATTCATTCAATCGCCCCTTCTCCCACTGCACTGGGGACTGGTATGGGGTGTGGGTCTCTCTCTCAACTTTCTCTCTCTCCCTCCCCCTCCCTATCTCGCTCTCTCTCTCTCTCTCTCTCTCTCTCTCTCTCTCTCCTCTCTCTCTCTCTCTCTCTCTCTCTCTCTCTCTCTCTCTCTCTCTCTCTCTCTCTCTCTCTCCTCTCTCTCTCTCTCTCTCTCTCTCTCTCTCTCTCTCTCTCTCTCTCTCTCTCTCTCTCTCTCTCTCTCTCTCTCTCTCTCTCCTCTCTCTCTCTCTCTCTCTCTCTCTCTCTCTCTCTCTCTCTCTCTCTCTCTCTCTCTCTCTCTCGTCTCTCTCCTTCCCTCTCTTTCCCTCTCTCTTTCCCTCTCCCTCTCCTTCCGTCACCCTCTCCCTCTCCTCCCGTCACCCTCACCCTCTTATTCATTCATTCATTCATTTCTTCATTCATTTATTTGACTAAATAAACTGAAGTAAGGTAAATTAACGAGGGGAGCGGGAGAGGAAGGAGCGCAGCACTGCGGGAGGGGAGTGGGAGAGGAGGGGGCGCCCGCACTGTGTGAGGAGAGAGGGCGTAATGGAGCTAGTGAGGAGGGAGCGCCGCACTGCGGGAGTGGGGTGAAGTGGGAGGAAGGAGTGCCGCACTGCGGGAGGGGAGTGGGAAATGGAGGGAGCGCAACGCTGCGGGAGGGGAAACGAGGGGAGGGGGAGAGGAGGGAGCGCCGCACTGCGAGAGTGGAGAGTAGGGGGAGGAGGGAGCGCCGCAATGCGGGAGTGATTGTGGAGAGGATGGAGCGCCGCACTGTGGGAGGGGAAGGGGAGAGGAGGGAGCGTCGCACTGCGGGAGGGGAGGGGAGAGGAGGGAGCGCCGCACTGCGGGAGAGAGCGGTAAGAGAGGGGTAAGAGCAGGAACGCCTCGCTGCGGGAGGAGAGGGGAGGGGAGTGGAGTGGAGGGGAAGAAGGGTGAGCGCTGCACTGTCAGAGGGGTCGGGGGGAGGGGATGAGAAGGGAGCGCAAGTCTGTGGAGGGAAGACGAAGGGACGGGAAGAGGAGGGAGCGCCGCACTGCGGGAGCGGGGAGGGGAGGAGGAAAGGAGGGAGCGCCGCAATGCGGGGGGGGGAGAGGGAGGAGAGAACGCCGACTACGGGAAGGGAGAGGAAAGGAGGGAGCGCCGCATTGCGGGGGAGGGAGAGAGGAGGGGGAGAGGAGGGAGAGAGCGTCGACTACGGGAGGGGAGAGTAAAGGAGGGAGCGCCGCAATGCGGGGGGAGGAGAGAGGAGGGGGAAGAGGGAGGAGAGAGCGCCGACTAAGAGGGGAGAGGAAAGGAGGGAGCGCCGCATTGGGGGGGGGGCAGGAGGAAAGAAGGGAGCGCCGCATTGCGGGGGGGGGGAGGAGAGAGGGGGGAGAGGGGGAGAGTGAGAGAACGGCGACTATGGGAGGGGAGAGGATAGCAGGGAGCGCAACTCTGCGGGAGAGGTTACGAGCGAATGGGGAGAGGCGGAGGACAGGAGGGAGCGCCGCACGGCGGTAATGGAGACGAGGTGGGGAGGGGGAGAGGTGGGAGCGCAACACTGCATGAGGGGATACGAGTGGAGGGTGTGAGAAGGGATTGCCGCACTGCGGGGGAGGGGGGCAGGAGAGGGGCAGGGGGGAGAGGAGGGAGCGTCGCACTGCGGGGGGAGAGAGAGGAGGGAGCGCCGACTACGGGAGGGGAGAGGAAAGGAGGGAGCGCCACTCTGCGGGAGGGGATAGGAGGGGAGGGGAGAGACGGAGGAGAGGAGGGAGCGCCGCACTGCGGCAGAGGAGACGAGGGTGGGGGACGTGAGAGGAGGGAGCGCAACGCTGCGTGAGGGGATACGAGGTGAGGGTGAGGGGAGGGAGCGCCGCACTGCGGGGAAGGGAGGGGGATAGGAGGGAGCGCCGCACTATGGGGAGAGAGGGTAGATGAGGGAGGGAACGCCGCACTGCGGGAGGGAGGGGAAATGAGGGAAGGGAGCGCCGCACTGCGGGAGGGGAGGGGAGAGGAGGCAGCGCCGCACTGCGGGAGAGGAGACACGGGTGGGGAACGGACCCCCGCCCCGCCCCTGCGCCCCGCCGCCGCCCCCGCGCACGCTCCGCGCCGGCGAGGGGGGGAGAGAGGAGGCGGAGAGAGCCCGCACTGCAGAGGGGATCTGCGGAGGTGGAGGGAGATACGCAGTGAGCGCAACTCTGGGAGGGGAAGACGAACGGGGGGGGGAGAGGAGGGAGCGCCGCATTGCGGGAGGGGGGAGGAGAACACAAGAACACAAGAACACAAGACAATAGGAGCAGGAGTAGGCCAACCGGCCCTTCGAGCCCGCTCCTCCATTCAATACGATCATGGCTGAATCCTACCGCAACCTCCTTCCCCACTATCCTCCCTTCTTCCCACCGTGTTGATCTCCTGGGAGAGGCGAAAACCGGATAAAAAACCCTGCCAATTGGGACAGAAAATCCGGGAAATTCCTCTCCCGACCCCAAGCTAGGCGATCGATACTTGTCCAGGAGATTACTCAGGTCGTTACCGTCAGGCATACGATACAGGAGTATGGCTGTGCGTACCACCAGACCTACCAGCAGTTTCTACCATCAGGCCATCAGGTTTCTGAACTCATAAACAGCATGTTCACATCAAATATGCTGATTATTTTAATATTGTCTTTTTACCTTACTAATGTCATTTTTTAATCTTAATTAACAAATATCCTTGGAATATTACTGCTGAGGTGACCCGTTGTCTTGTCAAATACATTTGCTTGTACGAATAAATCTTTAATTTAATTTAATTTAAAAGGACGTCAATCTGAGCATCTATCTCTAAAAAGTGTGGGGGCGTGGCTGTGTTCTGCAGCTGCGGCTCACCGCAGTCTCTCCGTTTTTTTTTTTTTTTTTCATTGTCGTTGTTAAATGTACGTTTTTGTATTTTTATTCTTTAATCGGTGATGTGGGGGGTGGTGGGGGGGTTGGGGAAAACCTTTTTTCTAATCTCTTCCCTCAACGGAGATGCGACCTTTACCGTGTCGTATCTCCGTTCGCGCTACGGCCTAACATCGTGGAGTCGGCGGCCTCCAGCTGGGATCGACCTCAAAGACTCGCGTCGCAGGGCCTGGACTTACCATCTCGGAGCGCTTCGGCCGTGGGCCCTGCAGACCGCAACATCGGGAGTTCGCAGGTCCCTGGCTGGCGACCGGCTTTTGGGAGCTCCAGCCCCGAAGCGCGAGGTATGATCGACCCGCCCGCAGGCCCTTCATCGCCCTGCGTGGCCTGGCCGCAGCACTTTCCATCGCCCGGTGGGGGCTCAGGACTTTCATCGGCCTCGCTCGGCTCGGCCCTGGGACTTTCCATCGCCCGGTGGGGCTTCAAAAAGTTGGGAGCCTCGATCACCTCGTGGCACCACGGGAGAAGA
Source organism: Rhinoraja longicauda (assembly GCF_053455715.1). Classification (NCBI taxonomy): domain Eukaryota; kingdom Metazoa; phylum Chordata; class Chondrichthyes; order Rajiformes; family Arhynchobatidae; genus Rhinoraja; species Rhinoraja longicauda. The sequence goes on along the minus strand of NC_135991.1, from coordinate 5,580,580 downwards.
ATGAGGAGGAGATAAGACTTTGCCTTCCATCACAGTGAGGGTATGCCCTAGAGCAATCACTGTGATGGCTGTTTTGTGTAAAAAATTATATCTGTGTGTCTTGTGCTTTTTAATGTCTACTGCCGGACCCTGACGTGGGAGGACGCTGACGTTGTGTATTCGCCGCTTTTCCGTCAGGATAGTTTGTCTGTTTGTTTCTATGTTAATTGTTTTTGTAAAGCGCTTTGAGCATGTGATAAGGCGCTATATAAAATAAATGGATTATTATTATTATTATTATCTTCAACTGCCGCCGTCTTTCCACTTTCACCAAGCCAAGGTACGGCATTACCTGACTGTTCCGCCGAGCTTCGGGTCAGTGGTACCGCAAATGGTATTGATCAATGATACTAGACAAACAAGATGGACCACTCTGTTGAAATCGCCTATACTGAAGTGTAGAAGGTAAAGGAGCCATGTCAGTGGGCAAAACTCGCAGTTCTTTATGCCCCTCGCAGTGCAATCAGTGTTTTGGGGAACAGTATGTATGATTATACCATTAAAATGCAGAATATATTTCATCTACCAATTCACAGATTTTTTGTTATTTTCTTTTTTTTAAATGTTTCTGCAAGTTTCTGCCGCTAAAATGGCGCCTTGACGTACTACGGTTTTCTAGTGGTCTATCTTGTTCCTTTATTATATTTGGTATTGATGGTGGGGACGCCAGGTCTGCAGATACTGGAATCTTGAACAACGTACAAAGCGCTGGAGGATGTCACCGCGTCAAGTGGGATCAGCGGGGGCAATGAACAAGCGACAGTTCAGACTGGAACCCGTCTGAGAATAATGCAGAAGAGAGAAGGAAGGACCAGGGCCGAACCATTGTCTGTCCATTTCCTTCACACATGTTGCCCGAGACACTGTGTAACCCGCGCACTTTTAGATTTTATTGATGGCGGGGTTATATTTCGTGGTTACGGCCTTTTTGTTGTCCTCTGGTGGGAACAGGAGGCAAAGGTCGGCCATCTTGAAACAGGCCGAAAACTCGTCCTCCTCTACCTGTTTCACTTTTTCCCTTTTAATTTCAGATGCAGCACGGAAACAGACCCTTCAGCCCACCGAGTCCGTTCCGACCAGCGAGCGCCCGTTCACACATTTATTAATTTAGAGATATAGCGCAGAAACTAAACTAATATATGATAAATTCCACCCCCTCTCTCTCTCCCCTTCTCTCTCTCACACACTCACCCTATCTCCCTCTCGTCCCTTTTGACTAAATATACTAAACTAAATTAAATAGCTCTTGGAGCTAGCGGAATAAAGGAATATGGGGAGAAACAGCACAGGTTCCAGATTGTGGATGACCTGCCATGATCACAATGAATGCTGGTGCCGGCACGAAGGGCCAAATGGCCTCCTCCTGCATCTATATTCTACATTTCTGTGTTTCTATGTTTCTAAAAATTTAAACTAAACTTATATTTGATTCAACCTCACCCCTCTCTCCCTTCTCTTTCTCATTCACTCCCCTCTCCCCGTCTCTCTCTCCCCGTATCTCTCACCTCCAACCTCTTGCCCCTCACTCCCCCCTTTCTCTCACCCTCTCTATGCCCTCCCTCGATCTCTCACTTCTCTGCCCTCTTCCCCCTCTTTCTCTCCCCCAGTCTCTCCCCCTCCACTCTCTCTCTCTCCCCTCTCTCCCGATTCTCTCACTCCCCTGTCTCTCCCCCTCCCCCTCTGCCCTCTCTCCCTCTCTCTGCCTTCTCCCTCCACCCTCTTTCTCTCTCCCACCACTTTAGATAATCACTTACAATAATAAATTAAACTAATATTTGATCCCCCCTCTCCCCCTCTCTGTCATGCTCTCTGTCCCCTTTCTCCGATCTCACTCCCCCACTCACCCCTCTGTCTCTCCTTCTCTACCGTCTCTCTCGCCCCCACTCTCTCTCGCTCTTGCTTTCTCTCCCCTATCTTTCTCTTTCTCTCCACTCTCTGAAACCTCTCTCGCTCTTTCACTCTCCCTCTCTCTCCCGCCACTCTCTTTCTCTCCCCCTCTTCCTCTCTCTCCCCTCCATTTTGCAAGAATACATTTACAAAAAAAATTAAACAAAACTAATATTTGATACCACCTCACCCATCTCTCCCTTCCCCTCTCTCCCTCTTCCGTTCTCTCTCTCTTCCTCTCCCCTCTCTCCCCCGACTCTCCCGCCCTCTCTCTCCCTCTTTCTTTCTGCCCTCTCTTCCTTCTCTCTCACTGACCTCTCTCCCTCTCCCTCTCCCTTTCTTCCTCCCCTCTCCCCTCTCTCTCTCTCTGTCTCTGCCCTCTCCTCTCTCTCCTCTCTCTCTCCCAGTCTCTTGCCCCCCCGCTCTGTCCCACCTCTCTCCCCCCTTCTCTCTCCATCTTTCTATATCCCCAGTCTCTCTCCCCTTTACTATCACCCCCCCTCGCTCCCCCTCTCTCTCTGCCCTTCCTCCATCTCTCTCTCTCTGTGCTCTCCCCTTCTCTCTCCCTCCTTATCCCCTGTCTCCCCTCCTCTTTCTCTCGCTCCTCTTTCTACCCCGAGTCTCTCCCCCTCAACTCTCTCCCCGTCTCTCCCGCCTCTACTCCCTCACTCATTCTCATCTCACTCCCCATCTCTGCCCTCTCTCTCCCCTCTTTCTTTCCCCACTCTTTCTCCCCTCACTTTATGACACACTTACAATAATAATTTAAACTAATATTTGATCCGCCCTCTCCCCCTCTCTTTCTCATACTCTCTCTCCCCATTCTCTCTACCCTTTCTCTCTCTCCCATCTCTCTTTCTTCCACTCACCCCTCTCTTCCTCCCCCTATCTCTCTCTCTCCCCCTCTGTCTTCCCCTCTCTCAAACCTCTCCCTCCCCTCCCCCCCTCGCTCTGTTCCAAAACACCACCACCAAACCAGTGTAGATGTTGACCATCATGTGGCTCTGGATAAAGGAGGGGGGGTAGTGATGTTTCGTAGATACGGGGAGGATATGGCCTTTTTGTTCTGCCCCCTCCCCCTCTCCCTCTCCCCCTCCAATTTATTATAATTATTTTAAAAGAAGAAAGTAAACTAATATTTTATACTCTCTCTCCCACTCCAATATATAACAAACAAGTGGACCCGTTGGGCCCAAACCTCTCCTGCATTGGTGCAGCACCCTCTCCTTCCCCTTCCTCTCACCTCACCCCACCCCTCTCCCGTCCCCTTCCCTCTCCCTATCCCCCCCTCACACCCCCCTCCTCACCCCCTCCTCCCCTCCCTCCGTCCCTCCCCTCTCCATCCCTAGTAGATAGATTTAAACATTAACATGAGAATTGCTTTTAAAATATTACACCAATTTCAATGAAAATTCTTCCATTAGCACCAAAGGGATAACAGTGAGCAAGGTGGGCCTAACATTGTCGCGCAATCCTGTACCGTTTTGGATGTAGTTCAGGAACAAACAAACAAACAAACGAGAGTTTTAGTATCAACGATAAATTAAACTAATATTTGTTATCCACTCTGTCTCTCCCCTTCCTTCACCCTCACTCTCCCCTCTTTCTCCCCCTCCTCTTTTAGGAATACATTTACAATAATAAATTAAACTAAACTAATATTTTATACAACCCCCCTCTCTCTTCCCTCTCTTCCACTCCTCTCTCTCTCTAACGCCATCTCTACTTTCTATTTCCCTCTCTCTGCCGTCTCCCTCTCTGTATCTCTCTCCCCTTTGAACAGAACAGAACAGAATAGCTTTATTGTCATTCGTTTTACCGAACGAAATTAATTTCCCAGCAGTCACAGAGCAAAAAAACAAAAAACACAAGACAAACAACCCCAACACAAACATCCATCACAGTGACTCCAAACACCCCCTCACTGTGATGGAGGCAAAAAAACTTCCTCTCTCTTCCCCAATGCCCCTCCCACGGAGAGACAGCTCGACTGCTACCGAGGCGATCAACCCGCACAGCCCCCGCAAGGAGATGGAAGGTCCCGCGGCCGAGCCGTACCAGGCAATGGAAGGTCCCGCGGCCGAGCCGCACCGGGCGATGGAAGGTCCCGCGGCCGAGCGGTACCGGGAGCTCTATCTAACTCTCTTTCTAATTCATCAAAGTGAATTGACCGCCACTGCCTTCTGTGGCAGAGAAATCCACAAGTTCACAACTCTCTGGATGAATGTTTCATCTCACCTCAGTTTTAAATGACCTCCCCTTTATTCTGTTACCGTATTTTGACAAGGGTAACAGGGGACATAACAATTGTCTTTTTGTTTTCGTTTGTGTGCCTTCTAAGGTGTCGCTTCAATGTGTGCCTTCTAAGGTGTCGCCACGTCAGAGTGGCAAGATTTAAAATAAACTGAAGGAAGGAATTTACACTCCAACGGTGGTGGGTACATGGGACAAGCAGTCGAAGGAGTTAGTTGTGAAGTGTTCTACAGCCAGAGCGTTTGGAAATACAGATGCCAATGAGACAGTAGCAATAAATAATTCAGTCTGAAGAAAGGTCTCGACCCGAAACGTCACCCATTCCTTCTCTCCCGAGATGCTGCCTGACATGCTGAGTTACCCAGCATTTTGTGAATAAATCGATTTGTACCAGCATCTGCAGTTATTTTCTTATAATAATTAGGTAACTGTTGTGCAATAAATGTTGAGCAGGAACTGATTCTGCAACAATGTCCAGGTGGGCCGACGAGCAGCACCGATGTTGCTTTGAGTTTGAAAATTGATACCACACTGCATGTTGTTCGTCAATATCGGAGTTTTGATGAGATCATTAACTTCTGACATAACATATATTCCTTCTCTCCGCCGATGTCTTCTGTCATCTGAGTATATCCTGACATCCTCTTGTATTTCAGATGCCGGAGAATTACTACGGCCCGCAACCCGGCATCAGCGTGTATTTTGTTTTCTTACTCCCGTCCCCACACTTCACCTTCTCGCCATTGCCCAACAATCCGTTTCTGGTTAATAGCCACTCATCGCCCTCTTGAAGGTACACAACGACCTGCTTCTCGCCACCGACACCGGCGACTGTGCAATCCTGCTCCTTCTCGACCTCAGCGCCGCGTTCGATACAGTGGACCACACCATCCTTATTGACCGTCTCCGGTACGCGGTTGGCATTGATGGCACTGCCCTGAGCTGGTTCGTTTCCTACCTCAAAGTTAGGAGGTCATCCTATCCCCCCCCCCCCCAGACTCCATCAAATCGATAACACGCAGTCTTGGAAGCCTAACGTGCCTAGTCAAACCGCATGTCAAAAACCTCGGCGTGATATTTGACTCTGCATTAACGTTTGACAAGCAAGTCAACGCTGTGGTAAAAGCCAGCTTCTTCCAACTTCGTACCATAGCTAAAATCAAACCTTTCCTCCAATTCGACGACACTGAAAAAATCATTCACGCTTTCATTTCCTCCCGCCTAGACTACTGCAACTCCCTTTACACTGGGATCAGCCAATCTTCCCTGTCCCGCCTGCAACTGGTCCAAAACGCCGCAGCGAGACTCCTGACGGGTACCCGTAAAAGGGACCACATCGCGCCGATTCTGGCCTCTCTCCACTGGCTCCCTGTACGGTACAGAATCAACTTCAAGCTACTCCTATTCACGTATAAACCCCTAAATGGAACCCCCCCCCCTACATCAAAAATCTTCTAACCCACCTCTCTAACTCCAGGTCCCTCGGGTCGGCCGACTTGGGGCTACTCACTATCCCGCGGTCTAGGCTTAAGCTCAGGGCTGTCCGCGCTTTCGCGGTTGCAGCTCCTAAACTGTGGAACAGCATCCATCTCCCCATCAGAACTGCCCCCTCCATCGACTCCTTTAAGTCCAGACTCTAAAATCTATTTCTACTCCCTAGCGTTTGAGGCTCATTGAGGAGGCGCTGTGAACTGTTTTGTATGTGCTGTATGTTTGCGTGCTACATTTTTTCCTTAGTACCTAATCAGATGTACAGCACTTTGATCAATGTGGGTTGTTTTTAAATGTGCTATACAAATAAAATTGACTTGACTTGACTTGACTATTCTTTCAAATGTCTCTTGTACATTCTAATCGAAGCACATCTCTTCAGCTTCATCTGGCACCCAGTTCCACCTACCCACAACTTCCTGTGTAACCGAGTTGCCTCTCAGGTCTCTTCTGACGCTATCGTCTCTCCATTGAAAACTATGTTATCCAGCTCCAGATTCCCCACCCTCGAAAAACGACAGCACCGTCTACCTTTCCTATGCCCCTAATGAAGATATATACTTCCGTAATGTCACCGGTCAACCATCTACTCTCCGTGGAAAACCTTCCAACTTGTCCGGCCGCTATTTAAATCTAAAGCCCTCCCTTCCAGGCACCAACATGTGATTTTCCCCCCCCTACGTTCTCAGTTGAATGTATTCCTTCCAATAGCTCGAAGACCAGAACTGCGCTCAGTGCTCGAAGTTTGGTCCCACGAATGCTACGTATAATTCAGGCAACCACCTGGAATACTAAGTCCCGCACCTTTCACCTACCGGGGCATTTCATCTCTATCAAAGCGTCTACGATCACATAACACCCAAACCCAAACGTAAGGTGCCAGTGGACGAATTATACTCGGTCATGAACTACCTTTAAGGACTAAACTCTGATGCCCTGCTCATTATCTGCGGTGACATCAATCAATCCAACTTCAGGGGTCCAGTGGTATCTAAATTCAGCAAGCCTATTGTCTCACACTGGGCATCTGCACTCTGGGTTACACCACCATCTACAATGCCTAGGGTCCCAGAGCAACAGAATGCACAAGGAAATGTTTTTGGCAAATGGAAGTGGAAGAATGGGGTCCCACAATCCTGTGTAGGTCTATAGGACGACGGTGGAGAGAGTCAAAATCTTCAAATTATTGGACGTGCATACCTCTGAAAATCTTTCCCGGACCCGGCACATTAATGCAATGATAAAGAAAGCTCATCAACTTTCCTGAGCAGATTCTGCCCGGTTGCATCACGGTCTGGTTCGACAAATAGATGGCCGAAATCGAGGAAGACTGCAAAAAGTAAGTATTAGCCAGTGGGTATATCAAGGGAATTGAGCTCCTAATCATCGATGGATCTACAGAAGTTGCTGTCTCAAAGAGGCAGCCAGCTTCATCAGTGAAACAGGCGACACACTCATTTCACTCCTGCTATCGGAATGAAAAGATAGGATCCTGAAAAGTCTAGGTTCAGCACCAGCTTCTTCCCTACAACCATGAGGCCATTAAACACTACATCCTCCAAACCAAATTTGAAGATTTTGAGAGGTGCCTGGGTCCTGGACTTTCTCACCGCCAGGCCCCAAGTAGTCAGGATGGCGGAACACACATCTACCCCCTCACCCTGAACATAGGCTTCCCCCCAGGGTTGCGTCCATAGCCCCCTACTGTACTCCCTGTACACACATGACTGTGTGGCCAGGTTCAGCTCAAACTCCATCATCAAGTTTGCTGATGACACTGTGGTGGTGGGCTGGATCTTCGACAACGATGAGAAGGCCTACCGGGAGGAGGTGGCTGATCTGGCACTCTGGTGTCAGGACAATAGCCTCCTCTTGAATGTCAAAAAAGCTAAGGAGCTGATTGTGGACTTTAGAATGGCTCAACATGCAAGGACGTACACGCCACTGGAGATAAATGGGTCTACTGTGGATAGGGTGAGCAGCTTTAAATACATGGCAGTCAACATCAAAGAGGATCTGACATGGGCAACGCACATTGCCGCACTGGTGGGTAAGGCAAAGTAGCGCCTTTACCACCTTAGACAGCTGAGGAAATTCAGAGTGTCTCTGAGGATCCTTCAATGCTTCTAATCCGGGGCTGTCGAGAGCACCCTGTCCGGCAACATCACAGTCTGGTTTGGGAACAGCTCTGCCCAGGACAGGAAGGCGCTGCAGAGAGTAGTGCTTAAGGCAGAACGCACCATGGGAACTACACTCATCCCCCTGCAGGACCTATACATCAGGAGGTGCAGATCCAGAGCAAGCAAGATTACGAGGGACCCTTGCCACCCCAGCAACGGACTGTTCCAGCTGCTACGGTCAGGCAAACGCCTGCGCTGTCACGCTGTGAAAACAGAGAGGATGAGACGGAGATTCTTCCCACAGGCCATCAGGACTGTCAACGTTTATAACTCCAGGGACTAAATTTTGTCTTCCCTGTATTAACTGTATTAACTTTATTTATATGCTGTAACTGTAATTCTTTTTTGTGCACAATCCGCAGGCATTGCCACTTTCATTTCACTGCACATCGTGTATGTGTATGTGACAAATAAACTTGACTTGACTTGACCACATAGAATTGGGAAATTGCTTTTTTTGCACTATTTTTGCTTGTTTATTTCTTCATATATTGTTTTTATTAGCACCATGTATGCATATACTTTCCTGATGCTGCAAGTAACACGTTCCCTGTTCTATTTGCGACTTGTGACAATAAAACATCCCTGACACGACGCTTGATCCCTCCCATTGGCCATCTAACGATAGCTAACGAGGCTCCTGTCGGGTTACAGACAGGGATTTCAGAACGTTGTGCCAATAGAACTGTAAGCAGCAGTGGTCAGTACACAACGAGATCTACTTCAGGTTTGTCTTGAGAAGATGGAGTGGAAAATGATTTGTGTATAGGAGTAAAGAGGTCCTTCTGTAGTTGTGTAGGACCCTGGTGAGACTACATCTGGAGTATTGATTGCCGTACTGGTCTCCAAATCTGAGGAAGGACATCCTTGCTCTTGAGGCAGTGCAACATAGGCTCACGAAGTTAATCCCCGGGATGGCGGGACTGTCATATGAGGAAAGATTGGAAAGACTGGGCTTGTATTCACTGGAGTTTAGACGGATGAGAGGGGGGTCTTACTGAGACGTATACAATTATAAAAGGACTGGACGAGGTAGATGCAGGAAAAAAATCCCAATTTTGGGGGGTTCGAGAACCAGGTGCCACAGTCTAAGAATAAAGGGGAGGCCATTTAAAACTGAGGTGGGAAGGAACTTTTTCCACCCAGAGAGTTGTCAATTTGTGGAATTCTCTGCCACAGAAGGCAGTGGAGGCCAAGCCTCGAGTCCCAGCAACATCCTCGTAAATCTTCTCTGCATTTTTTATCATTATGACATATTTGACTAAGGTAAATTATCGGAAAACAGCCGGTAAATTACCGGCAATCGCCCAAATATGGTCCCTGGCCGAGTTTTTAAATCGTGCGCCAATCAACGGGCCACGCTATTGGCCGAGGTCTCCAACCTCTCGCCACTGAATATCGCCATCTGCACTACCCACCTTCTTCAAGGAAGTGTCCATCTTTCCAGTTCCCAAAAGATTAGATGAGTTGCTCCAATAATTACCACCCAGTAGTTTACCAAATACCACACATCGCTTTCAAACATTCCTTGTCCCATTTCTCCTGTTCATCTTGAACCTGATGTGATCTTCGATAAGCCCCTTCACTGTCACCTACACAAACGATCTAGCATCGTCAGCAATCGTACTAGCCATTTTATACGCATTGTCAGCTAAATCTTTAACAGAGATGAAAAACGACAATAGTCCCATCATCAATCCCCGTTGTGCACTTGGCCCGTCAGCGGTTCTTTTTCCTGAGAATACGGAGGAAGTTTGGCATGAACGCGAGCATCCCCACAAACTTCTACAGATGCACCATCGAGAGCCTGCTGCTGAGGGGCTGCATTACAGTCTGGTACGGGAACTGTTCTGCCCACAGCCACAAATCACTACAGAGAGTGGTGAAGACTGCACAGCACAACACCGGCAACTATCTCCCGGCCATTCAGGACATTTTCTACCGGCGGTGCTGCGGAAGGCACACAGCATCATCAAGGACCACAGGCTGTTCTCCTCGTTACCGTCAGGCAGACGATACAGGAGTATGGCTGCGCGTACCACCAGACTTAACAACAGTTTCTACCACCAGGCCATCAGGCGTCTGAACTCATAAACACATTTCACATCAAATATGCTGATTATTTTAATATTGTCTTTTTACCTTACTAATGTCATTTTTAAAATCTTAATTAAAAAATATCCTTGGAATATTACTGCTGAGGTGACCCGTTGTCTTGTCAAATACATTTCGTTGTACCGTTGACCCAGTGCCAACCTACACATGACGAATAAATCTTTAATTTGATTTAATTTAAAAGGACGTCAATCTGAGCATCTATCTTCAACTGCGGCCGTCTTTCCACTTTCACCAAGCCAAGGTACGACATTACCTGACTGTTCCGCCGAGCTTCGGGTCAGTGGTACCGCACAAGATATTGATCAATTGAACTAGAGGAACAAGATGGACCACTCTGTTGAAATCGCCTATACTGAAGTGTAGAAGGCAAAGGAGCCATGTCAGTGGGCAAAGCCCGTAGTTCTTTATGCCTCTCGCAGTGTAATCAGTGTTTTGGGGAACAGTATGTGTGATTATACCATTAAAATGCAGAATATATCTCATCTACAAATTTACAGATTTTTGTTATTTTTCGTTTTAAAATGTTTCTGCAAGTTTCTGCCTACTAAAATGGCGCCTTGACGTACTACGGTTTTAAGAGTCTAGTGGTCTATCTTGTTCCTTTAGTATCTTTGGTATTGATGGTGGGGACGCCAGGTCTGCAGATACTGGAATCTTGAACAATGTACAAAGCGATGGAGGATGTCAGCGCGTCAAGTGGGATCTGCGGGGGAAATGAACGGGCGGCGGTTCGGACTGGAACCCGTCTGAGAATAATGCAGAAGAGAGAAGGAAGGTCCAGGGCCGAACCATTTTCTGTCCATTTCCCTCACACATGTTGCCCGAGACACTGTGTAACCCGCGCACTTTTAGTTTTTATTGTTGGCGGGGTCGAGGATGTGACAATGTCATTGAATGTCTGGGATATGTTGGCATGATATGAGAGATGGTTGTTTGCGGGCACTTCATTCCCAAATGTCTCTTGCCATCTATCAACCCATGTCTGAATTTAGCAGAGATGGTGCTGTAAGTACACATGGTTTGTTTTATACACAGAGGCCTCGAAAGTGCAACCATCAGCAAACATTCATATAACTGATCCAATGAAAGAAGGAATGACGTTGCCAAACTGTTGGAAAAGGCTGGACCTTTGGAAATGCAATGAGAAATCCGTGTCGTGATGCTCTACGCTGAGGATTTGAGTATAGGAGCGGGGAGGTTCTGCTGCAGTTGTACAGGGCCTTGGTGAGACCGCATCTGGAGGATTGTGTACAGTTTTGGTCTCCTAATCTGAGGAAAGACATTCTAGCCTTAGATGGAGTACAGAGAAGGTTCACCAGAATGATCGCTGGGATGGCAGGACTTTCATATGAAGAAAGACTGGATAGACTAGGCTTATACTCGCTGGAATTTAGAAGACTGAGGGGGGATCTTATTGAAACATATAAAATTCTTAAGGGGTTGGAGAGGCTAGATGCGGGAAGATTGTTCCCGATGTTGGGGAAGTCCAGAACCAAGGGTCACAGCTTAAGGATAAGGGGGAAGTCTTTTAGGACCGAGATGAGAAAACATTTCCTCACACAGAGAGTGGTGAGTCTGTGGCATTCTCTGCCACAGAAGGTAGTTGAGGCCAGTTCATTGGCTATATTTAAGAGGGAGTTAGATGTGGCCCTTGTGGCTAAAGGGGTCAGGGGTTATGGAGAGAAGACAGATACAGGTTACTGAGTTGGATGATCAGCCATAATCATATTGAATGGCGGTGCAGGCTCGAAGGGCCGAATGGCCTACTTCTGCACCTATTTTCTATGTTTCTATGTGACGTTGATCTTTGACAACTCCGCCGTCTTTCTGTATGCCATTTGTCACCAACCACAACCCTAATATGGCCTCGATCTCCATTACCTTCGGTATTACCAGACTAATCTACTGGGTCTTAACCAGCTCTGATGTCGCAGACACTCTTACCTCATCTCTGGGTTTCAGCGTTTTGGTTCGTGTTTCAAAAAGGCGACGTTGATGTACGGACCGGAGTGCTCGGTCCATCCTCGACAATCCTGGAAGAAAGCGAATGGATGGTCCTGAGAGCCCAGCCGCCACCGAGGGAGAGATCGACCGCTGTCAGTCCATTCTCGGACGGTCTTGGACAGAGTGATTCGTTCCTGGGATCACTGCTGTATGACGGGGAGTTATTGAACTGTCGGTCTTTTACCGGATTCCTCTGATACGTGAGCGTATCCTGAAAGTCCAGCGTGTCAAAGAATAGATAGTTTAAACCTGACTGTACCTCTTTCGGTCGGTTCCGGTGAATGGGGAACCACGAAACCCGTTAGCCGCACCATGATCATTCGGTGCTTCCAATACAAGCGCTGTAAGAGGCAAAGGGCCGTTGTGAGCCTGCGAGCCAGGAGCTGACTCATTCAACAACTCCAATGTCAAATGCCAAGAGAGTGTTATTGTCATACTGGACCAAGTGGACCCGTTGGGACCAAACCTCTCGAGCATTGGTGTAGCACCCTCTCCTCTCCCACCCCCCCTCCTCTCCCGCACTCCCCCCTCCCCTCTCCCCGCCCTCCCTTCGGGACTTTGGTCAGGCTGCATTTGGAATATTGCGTGCAGTTCTGGTCGCCCCCATTACAGGAAGGACGTGAGGGCTTTGGAGAGGACGAGAGGTGTAGGGACCGGAGTGGAGGGAGGCGGTCACACAGACGGGGAGCGCGGGGGAGTGTAGGGGCGGGAGGGGAGGGGGTTACAGAGAGGGGGTGTAGGGGCGCGAGTGGAGGGAGGTCAAAGAGACCGGAGTGGAGAGAGACAATTGTTTATTGTCTATTGAGGCGGTCACACAGACGGGGAGAGCGGGGGAATGTAGGGGCGGGAGGGGAGGGGGTCACAGAGAGGGGGTGTAGGGACGGGAGGGGAGGGGGTCACAGAGAGGGGTGTAGGGGCGGGAGGGGAGTGGATCACAGAGACTGGTGTTGGAAACACTCCCTCCCCTCCCCAGGGAAGAGGCACAGGGGCAGCTGTTACATCCCATGGCGGCTAACCATTCTAACCGCACTTCCCAAGAATGGCGTTGGAGAGAGAAGTGAGGGAGAGCAGGAGGAGAGTTGGGCAAGAGAGAGAGAGAGAGACAGATAGGGATAGATAGCTGAGAAAACGAAAGGGGGAGAGATGGAGGGAGAGTGAACTATCAAAGGGAGAGTGGGAAGAAGGAGAGCGAGGGGAGTTCAGAGCGAGTGGGTTGGCAAAAGGGAAAGAAGGAAGGGAGAGATAGATAGAGAGAAACTGAGGGAGAGAAGCAGTGACAGTGAGAGTGGAGGGAGGGGTAAGGGGTGAAAGGTTGACAGAGACTGAGGCGCAGAGAGAGAGAGAATAGGGAGGGTAGGAGAGAGAGTCACAGTTCAAAGAGAGGGCAACAGTAAGGATGGAGGGAGAGAGAAAGGGAGGAGGGAGATGTGCCGCATCATTCGCTGTTTTATTTGGGTTTCGGTCCATTCTGAAGCCACATTGTTTCTGTTCTCTGAGTGTCGTGAGTCTTTGGCTCGTTCCTGCTCAGAGGTGACGAAGGCAGAGAATGTTATTGTCCCGGCGCAAAATCGGCCCCACTGCAGGCAAGCAAGGAGTGAATGGTTACCGGCCTCGCCGGGAGTGTGGGGGTGAGGTTGCAGTCAGTTAAGCCGCGATCATATTGAGTGGTGAAGCAGAGTGGAGGGGCCATTTTAGTGCGAGTTGACCTGTTGATATAATTCCTCAACCTGTGGACAAATGTCGCCCAGTCCACCTTCAAACTGGGCACCAGATGCCACGAGAGGGTCCCTGGAATTTGGGATTGCCGGAGTGAATGAAGCGGATTGAAGGAAATCAGACAAACAACATGAGGCGGAGAGTTGGACCTGATGGAGTTTGAAACAATATTCCCTTTGCTGGAGCAATGCCGCTCCCCATTTCCATCCCTCAGTATCGCCACAATTCCCAGTCTTTGGAGTTTCTGAATCAATTCCCTGAATAAATCACGACCTGTCTCAGCAGGGATTTGACTTGGCTGATGTCATCTGTTTGCGAATCATTTCAAAATCTCTATTTTTTAAAACTCTTTTGAAACTTCACTGTCCCGGTGGAGACGGAAAATGGTATAAAATCTCCGGGAATGTTCTGCCCCAGCATTTCATTCCGAGAGATTATCGGTAGCTCACGGGGACACGTCGATGGGTAGAGAAAATGGGGCACCATTATTGGGAATATTTGGACGTGCAGAAATTCTTGTACGTGATCATTGCGGCCGTTGGAGTCCCTAGTAAGTGAACAGAACAATTCATGTTTTATAACTCCGTCCGTTAACCGGTGTTGACCTGATTCTGATTCTGTTACAAGATTCCCAACTGATGATCGTTGTGCAAGAATACGTGAAGTATATCTATCCTCTCAGTGAAATATCTATGAATTAACGATGTGATTTTTCAGACAGCCGAAACTAACCCTCTTTTTCTCTCGCTGCCGGGACCCACTAGAATGTTGTTCTTGCCTTCAGTGGGACCTTGCCCAGAGTTGTCCCAGTGCTCGGGACAGGCAGCTCTCCGGGACCGTGTGACTGGGAGGGGTTTACATTGTGAAGTTCACTGTGTCTGGGTTATTGATCGGAGTGAACACCCGCTCCTGTGGACACGTCTCGCTGTGGAGTCTGTCACAGTCGGATTCCATCGCCTATTGGTCAATAATTGGATCGATCTGCCGAACCAGTGGCCGCGGATCTACCGGCGTGTGTTGTTACCGAACTGAATTCACTGTGGAATGAATCCAATAACGGAGCCACTCTGCTGCCGGATCCTAAGTTGTCCCTGCCTTCCCTGTGGAACCCTCCTCGTCCCCATCAGATGCCGAGTTCCCAGAGCCCTGGTTAAACGCGGCCGGTCACGGTTAAGTCTGTGAAACCGGCCCCAACAGAGACTGTGAGCGGGGTTAACTGTAGACAGGACCATTCCGCCTATTGCAGCGGGCGACTGCTCGTTCCCTCCCCGTCCTTTACCCTGTCCGTCGCTTATCTCCTCTCCCCTGAAGCAGGCAGGTCGGGCACAGTCGGAGCCGGGTCTGACACTCAGGACTCCAACACTCCTGATATTCAGCTGAAAGTGGAGCCGGTGTTCATCCCCGGAGACCGTGTTCAGTAATGCTCAGTGTCCGCTCCCCTTCTGTTTCCGCAGTGAATTTAGTGGCGATTGTGATCCTGTCCCGGGGAAAGTGCGGCCTCTCCACCTGCACCACTCGCTACCTGGTGGCCATGGCAGCGGCCGATCTACTCACCCTGATCACCGAGGTCATTTTGTATTGGATCAGATTACACTACTTTGTTTGGAGTGTCCTGTCCGTCACCCTGTGTGTAGTGTTAACGATGTACTGAAGTTTGCAGCTACAGACTGTTCTGTCTGGTTCACTGTCACTTTCACCTTTGATCGCTTTGTCGCCATTTGTTGTCAGAAGTTGAAAACAAAATATTGCACCGGGAAAACTGCGGCTGCAGTTCTCTCAACAGCCGGCGTTCTGCTCTGTCTGAAAAACGTTCCCCGCTACTTCACAAAGGAACCCTGGACAACCATCAACAATGTCCCTTGGCAGTGTGTCACGGTGGACAGTTATTACACTGACCCCGGGTGGGTGGCATTTGACTGGCTCGACACGGTTTTAACTCCGCTCCTCCCTTTCGCTGTGATCCTGCTGCTCAACGCCCTGACAGTCCGGCACATTTTAGTGGCCAGTCGGGTCCGTCAGGGGCTGAGGGGTCAGAGCAAGGGGGAGAAGCGCAGTGACCCGGAGATGGAGAGCAGGAGGAGGTCTGTGGTTTTACTCTTCACCATCTCCGGCAGCTTCATCCTCCTGTGGCTGACGTTGGTTGTAAACGTCGTCTATTATCAGATCACAGGGATTGGAAATGATCGGAATGATTCTCAATGGATTTTTAACAACGTCGGGTTTGTGCTGAGGAATCTCAGCTGCTGCACCAACACATTTATTTACGCGGCGACCCAGTCCAGTTTCAGGGAGCAGGTGAAGAGCGCGGTGAAATATTCGCTCACCTCAGCGCTGCGGCTCATTAATAAACCCGCGCCCTGAGCGCATCCCAGAGGCGGCCGCAGTCTCTCCGCTCCGGGCTCCGGTTCCTCACATTCACCGCCGCATCTTCCAGCTGTCAGTCCCGGGCGGATGATCCCATCGCCGGCCCCGCTCCGGGACCCTCAGCCCCTCACATTCATTCAATCGTCCCGTCTCCCTCCGCAGTGGGGACCGGTCTGGGGTAAACTCCGCCCTGGGACCAATCGTCCCGTTTTCCTCCACCCTCTCTCCCCCTCTAACTCATCGTCTAATTCACCCTCTCTCTCTACCCCTCTAATTCATCCCCTCTTCCAACTATCACCCCCTTTCCCCTCCAACTATCTCCTCTCTCTCCTTTTCCCTCTCTTCCAACTCTCGCTCCACTCTCTCTCCTCTTATCCCCTCTCCTTACCCTGTTGAAACTTCACTGTCCCGGTGGAGACGGAAAATGGTATAAAATCTCCGGGAATGTTCTGCCCCAGCATTTCATTCCGAGAGATTACCGGTAGCTCACGGGGACACGTCGCTGGGCAGAGAACATGCACAGTGAGAAGCTGAATGAATATTACGCCGTGGAGAAAATCTTGTACGTGATCATTGCTGCCGTTGGAGTCCCAGGTAAGTGAGCAGAACAATTCAAGTTTTATAACTCCGTCCGGTAACCGGTGTTGACCTGATTCTGATTCTGTTACAAGATTCCCAACTGATGATCGTTGTGCAAGAATGCGTGAAGCACGTCCATCCTCTCAGGAAAATATTATTGAATTAACGCTGTGAATTTTCTCATTTTCAGACAGCTGAAACTAACTCTCTCTTTCTCCCACTGCCGGGACCCACTAGAATGTTGTTCTTGCCTTCAGTGGGACCTTTCTCAGATTTGTCCCAGTTCTCGGGACAGGCAGCTCTCCGGGACGGTGTGACTGGGAGGGGTTTACATTGTGAAATACACTGTGTCTGAGTTATTGATCAGAGTGAACACCCGCTCCTGTGGACACGTCACACTGTGGAGTATGTCACAGTCGGATTCCACCCGCCTGTTGGTCAATAATTGGATCGATCTCCTGAACCGGTGGCCGCGGATCTACCGGCGTGTGTTGTTACCGAACTGAACACACTGTGGAATGAATCCATTAACGGAGGCACTCTGCTGCCGGATCCTAAGTTGTCCCTGCCTTCCCTCTGGAACCCTCCTCGTCCCCATCACATGCCGAGTTCCCAGAGCCCTGGTTAAACACGGTCGGTCACGGTTAAGTCTGTGAAACCGGCCCATTCAGAGACTGTGAGCGGGGTTAACTGTAGACAGGACCATTCCGCCTATTGTAGCGGGCGGCTGCTCGTTCCCTCCCCGCCCTTTACCCGCCCATCGCGTTATCTCCTCTCCCCTGAAGCGGGCAGGTCGGGGACAGTCGGAGCCGGGTCTGACATTGTTAAACCTGCAGCCGCGCACCGACTCCAACACTCCTGATCTTCAGCTGAAAGTGGAGCCGGTGTTCAGCCCCGGAGACCGTGTTCAGTAATGCCCAGTGTCCGTCCCCTTCTCTTTCCGCAGTGAATTTAGTGGCGATTGTGATCCTGTCCCGGGGAAAGTGCGGCCTCTCCACCTGCACCACTCGCTACTGGTGGCCATGGCAGCGGCCGATCTACTCACCCTGATCACCGAGGTCATTTTGTATTGGATCAGATTACATTACTTTTATTGGAGTTTCCTGGCCATCACCCCTGTGTGCAGTGTTAACCTTGTACTGGCGACTGCAGCTTCAGACTGTTCTGTCTGGTTCACCGTCACTTTCACCTTTGGTCGCTTTGTCGCCATTTGTTGCCAGAAGCTGAAAACAAAATATTGCACCGGGAAAACTGCGGCTGCGGTTCTCGCAACAGCCGGCGTTCTGCTCTGTCTGAAGAACGTTCCCCGCTACTTCACACGGGAACCCCTGACAACCATCGACAATGTCCCTTGGCAGTGTGTCACGGTGGACAGTTATTACACTGACCCCGGCTGGGTGGCATTAGACTGGATCGACACGGTTTTAACTCCGCTCCTCCCTTTCGTTGTGATCCTGATGCTCAACGCTCTGACAGTCCGGCACATTTTAGTGGCCAATCGGGTCCGTCAGGGTCAGAGAAAGGGGGAGAAGCGCAGTGACCCGGAGATGGAGAGCAGGAGGAGGTCAGTGGTTTTACTCTTCACCATCTCCGGCAGCTTCATCCTCCTGTGGCTGACCAACGTTGTAAACTTCGTCTATTATCAGATCACAGGAATTGTAACTGATCGGAATGATTCTCAATGGATCTTCAACGACGTCGGGTATTTGTTGAGGAATCTCAGCTGCTGCACCAACACATTTATTTACGCGGCGGACCCAGTCCAGGTTCAGGGAGCAGGTGAAGAGCGCTTGTGAAATATCCGCTCACCTCAGCGCTGCGGCTCATTAATAAATCCGCGCCCTGAGCGCATCCAGAGGGCGGCCGCAGTCTCTCCGCTCCGGGCTCCGGCTCCTCACATTCACCGCCGCATCTTCCAGCTGTCAGTCCCGGGCGGATGATCCCATCGACGGCCCCGTTCCGGCCCACCCGCCCCTCACAGCGAGATCTGTCACATTTACCCATTCGCCCCGTCTCCCTTCGGCAGTGGGGGACCGGTCTAGGGTAAATTCCGCCCTGGGACCAATCGTCCCGTCTCCCTCCGCAGTGGGGACCGGTCAGGGTAAACTCCGCCCTGGGGCCAATCGTCCCATCTTCCTCCGCAGTGGGGACCGGTCTGGGGGTAAACTCCGCCCTGGGACCAATCGTCCCGTCTCCCTCCGTACTGGGGACCGGTCTGGGGGAAACTCCGCCCTGGGACCAATCGTCCCGTCTCCGCTCGCAGTGGGGACCGGTCTGGGTAAACTCCGCCCTGGGACCAATCGTCCCGTCTTCCTCCACCCTCTCTCCCCCTCTAACTCTCTAACTCACCTTCTCTCTCTACCCCTCTAATTCATCCTCTCTTCCAACTCTCACTCTCACCCCTTTCCCCTCGAACTATCTCCTCTCTCTCCTTTTCCCTCTCTTCCAACTCTCTCCACTCTCTCTCCCCATCTCTGTCTTCTATCTCTCCCTCGCTCTCTCGCTTCTCCTTCTTCTCTTCCCCCTCCCCCTCCTCCCCCACTCTCCCTCTCTCCCAATCTACACTCTTCCTCCCCTCTCTCACGACCTTCACCCTTACCCCTACTGCCTCTCTCTCTCTCTCTCTCTCTCTCTCTCTCTCTCTCTCTCTCTCTCTCTCTCTCTCTCTCTCTCTCTCTCTCTTCTCCTCTCTCTCTCTCTCTCTCTCTCTCTCTCTCTCTCTCTCTCTCTCTCTCTCTCTCTCTCTCTCTCTCTCTCTCTCTCTCTCCTCTCTCTCTCTCTCTCTCTCTCGCTCGCTCTCTCTCTCTCTCTCCCTCTATCTCTCTCTCTCTCTCTCTCTCTCTCTCTCTCTCTCTCTTTCTCTCTCTCTCTCTCTCTCTCTCTCTCTCTCTCTTCTCTCTCTCTCTCCCCCCCTTCTCTCCCTCTCTCCTTTCCCTCTCTCTCTCTCTCTCTCTCTCTCTCTCTCTCTCTCTCTTCTCTCTCTCTCCTCTCTCTCTCTCTCTCTCTCTCTCTCTCTCTCTCTCTCTCTCTCTCTCTCTCTCTCTCTCTCTCTCTCATCTCTCTCTCTCTCTCTCTCTCTCTCTCTCTCTCTCTCTCTCTCTCTCTCTCTCTCTCTCTCTCTCTCTCTCTCTCTCTCTCTCTCTCTCTCTCTCTTCTCTCTCTCTCTCTCTCTCTCTCTCCTCCCGTCAGCCCGTCCCTCTCCCCTTATTCTTGAATATGTACATACTTGGCCAATAAACTTATTCATTCATTCATTCATTTCTTCATTCATTTATTTGACTAAATATACTGAAGTAAGGTAAATTAACGAGGGGAGGGGGAGAGGAGGGAGCGCCGCACTGCGGGAGGGGAGTGGGAGAGGAGGGAGCGCCGCACTGTGTGAGGAGATAGGGCGTAATGGAGCGAGTGAGAGGAGCGCCGCACTGCGGAGTGGGTTGGAGTGGGAGGAAGGAGTGCCGCACTGCGGAGGGGAGTGGGAAGAGGAGGGAGCGCAACGCTGCGGGAGGGAAACGAGTGGAGGGGAGAGGAGGGAGCGCCGCACTGCGAGAGTGGAGTGGAGTGGGAGGAGGGAGAGCCTCACTGCGAGTAGAGTGGAGTGAGCGGACGGTGCGCCGCACAGGGGGAGGGGAGGGGGAGAGGAGGGGGAGAGAAGGGAGCGCCGCACTGCGAAGTGGAGTGGAGTGGGAGGAGGGAGCGCCGCAATGCGGGAGTGATTGTGGAGAGGAGGGGGCGCCGCACTGTGAGAGGGGAAGGGGAGAGGGGGAGCGTCGAACTGCGGAGGGACGGGGAGAGAGGGAGCGCCGCACTGCGAGAGGGGAGGGGGAGAGGAAGGAGCGTCGCACTGCGGGAGGGAGGGGAGAGGGAGCGCCGCACTGCGGGAGAGAGAGGGTAAGAGAGGGGTAAGAGCAGGGAAGGCCTCGCTGCGGGAGGAGAGGGGAGGGAGTGGAGGAGGGGAAGAAGGGCGAGCGCCGCACTGTCAGAGGGGTCGGGAGGGATTAGAGGGAGCGCAAGTCTGCGGGAGGGGATACGTGCGAATGGGGAGAGGCGGAGGACAGGAGGGAGCGCCGCACAGCGGTAGAGGAGACGAGGTGGGAGGGGAGGTGGGAGCGCAACACTGCGTGAGGGGATACGAGGGGAGGGTGTGAGGAGAGAGTGCCGCACTGCGGGGGAGGGGGCAGGAGAGGGCAGGGAGAGGAGGGAGCGCCGCACTGCCAGAGGGATGGGGAGGGGATTAAACGGAGCGCACTTCTTTGGAGGGAAGACGAATGCAGGGGGAGAGGGAGGGAGCGCCGCACTGCGGGGGGAGAGAGAGGAGGGAGCGCCGACTACGGGAGGGGAGAGGAAAGGAGGAGCGCCACTCCGCGGGAGGGGATACGAGGGGAGGGGAGAGGGAGGAGAGGAGGGAGCACCGCACTGCGGCAGACGACACGAGGGTGGGGAGGGGAGTGCAGGGAGCGCAACGCTGCGTGAGAGGATACGAGGTGAGGGTGAGAGGAGGGAGCGCCGCACTGCGGGGAGGGGAGGAGGATAGGAGGGAGCGCCGCACTGTGGGAGCGAGGGGAGATGAGGGGAGGGAGCGCCGCACTGCGGGAGGGAGGGGAAATGAGGGGAGGGAGAGCCGCACTGTGGGAGGGGAGGGGAGAGGAGGCAGCGCCGCACGGTGGGAGAGGAGACGAGGGTGGGGAGGGGAGAGGAAGGAGCACAACGCTGCGTGTAGGATACGAGGGGAGGGTGAGAGGGCGGTGTCCCGCACTGCGGGGGAGGTGGGAGGAGAGGGAGGGTAGAGAGGGAGCGCCGCACTGCCAGAGGGATGGGGAGGGGATTAGAGTGAGCGCAACTCTGGGAGGGAAGATGAACGGAGGGCGGAGAGGAGGGAGCGCCGCATTGCGGGAGGGGGAGGAGAACACAAGAACACAAGACAATAGGAGCAGGAGTGGGCCAACCGGCCCTCGAGCCCGCTTCCGCCATTCAATACGATCATGGCTGATCCTACCCCAACCCCTTCCCACTATCGCCCTTCTTCCACCCAAAAGAACCGTGTGATCTCCTGAGAGAGACGAAAACCGGATAAAAACTAGGCCAATTTGGGGAAAAAATCCGGGAAATTCCTCTCCGACCCCAAGCTAGGCGATCGAAACTTCCAGGAGATTACTCAGGTCTTACTATACTAACAATAGCTCATGTCCACTTCCCTGCCCGCTCCCCGTAACCTCTAATCCCCTTGCCTATTAAAAAACAATCTATTTCTGTTTTAAATGTATTTAATGTTCCTGCTTCCACAGCTCCCTGAGGCAGCGAATTCCACAGACTAACCACCCTCTTGAGTGAAGAGGTTTCTCCTCATCTCAGTTTTAAAAGAGCCCCTCTTATTCT
Organism: Rhinoraja longicauda; assembly: GCF_053455715.1. Classification (NCBI taxonomy): domain Eukaryota; kingdom Metazoa; phylum Chordata; class Chondrichthyes; order Rajiformes; family Arhynchobatidae; genus Rhinoraja; species Rhinoraja longicauda. The sequence continues at coordinate 5,558,576 of NC_135991.1, read as the reverse complement.
AAGACTATGCCCCCTAGTTCGGAACATCGCGCATTCACCCGATCAAGGCCCCTCACGATCTTATACGTTTCAATAAGATCGCCTCTCATTCTTCTGAACTCCAATGGCAAAAGTCCCAACTACTTAACGTTTCCTCGTATGTCACCCCCTCATCCCTGGAATTAACCGTGTAACCTCTCTGCAACTGCCTCCAGAGCAAGTACATCCTTTCTTAGATTTGGACACCAAACTGCACACAGTATTCCAAATGCGGTCTTACCAATACTGTGTACAGCTGCAGTTCGAGGGAGAGGAGGGAGCGCGCATTGCGGGGAGAGAGAGGAGAGGGAGAGGGGAGAGGGGGAGAGGGGGAGTGGAGGGGGCGCAGACTACGGGAGGGGTGAGGAAGGAGGGAGCGCCACTGCGGAGGTAATACTGGGAGAGGGGGAGAGACGGTGAGGAGAGAGCGCCACGCTGCGAGAGAGGAGAAGAGGGTGGGGAGGGGAGAGGAGGGAGCGTACGCTAAGCGAAGGGATACGAGGGGAGAGTGACAGGAGGGAACGCCGCACTGCGGGAGGGTGCAGAAGAGGAGCGGGGGAGCGGATGGTTGCTTAAATCTGCGGAAGGGGAGAGGAGGGAGCGCCGCACTGCGGGGGTGGAGAGAGCGTAATGGCAGGAGTGAGGGGGAGCGCGCAATGCGAGAGTGGAGTGGAGTGGGCTGAGGGAGCGCCGCACTGCGGGAGGGGAGGGGTGGCGAACATAGGACATAAAAAGGAAAAATAGAGCATCAGGAGGCCATTCGGCCCTTCGAGTCAGCACCGCCATTCAATGTGATCGTGGCTGAACTTCCACAATCAGTGTCCCGTTCTAAATTTCTCCCACTCCTCAGGTTTGCCGCTTCCTCTGGACAATTTATGTGCCTTTACCTTGGGTTCAACACTATCCTTTTGCGGAGGGGAGAGGAGGGGAGCGCGCGCACAGCAAGAGGAGGCGAGGTGAGAGAAGGGAGCGTCCCAAGGCGGGAAGGAGGTAGAGTGCGAGGAGGAAGCTGGAGGGGATGGGAGAAGAGGGAGCGCCGCACAGCGGGAGTGGAGGGGGAGAGGAGGGAGCACCGGACGCGGGAGTGGAGATGAGGGGGAGTGGAGGAGAGTAGGGAGCGCCACACGACGGGAGGGATGGGGAGGGGGAGTAGGGGGTGCAACTCTGCGGGTGGGGATACAAGGGAAGGGTGAGAGGAGGGAGCGCCGCACTGCAGGAGGCGAGAGGAGGGAGCGCCGAACACCAGGAGGGTTAGGGGAGAGGAGGGGGCGTCACACTGCGCATGGAAGGGGAGGGAGGAGGGGCGGGAAGGAGCGCCGCACTGCGTGAGGGAGGGGAGGGGGAGAGGAGGGAGCGCCGCACACCGGGAGGGTATGGAGAGAGAGGGAGCGCCGCACTGCGCACGGAAGGGGAGGGAGGAGGGGCGGAAGGAGCGCGCACTGCCGAAGAGGAGGGGAGCGGAGGGTGAGAGGAGGGACCGCGCCACTGCGAGCGTGGAGTGGAGTGGTGGAGGGAGCGCCGCACTACGGACGGTAGCTGATGGGCCGAAGGAGCGCCGCACTGCGGCAGCGGAGGTGTGGGGGCGTGGAGGGAGCGCCGCACGCGGGAGTGGAGGGGAGATGAGTGCATGAGGGGGGGAGGAGGGAGTGTAGGGAGAGGAGGGAGCGCCGCAGGGGGGGGTTGCTGGGGGGGGTTGCTGGGGGGGGTTGCTGGGGGGTTGCTGGGGGGGTTGCTTGGCCTCACTGCCTTCTGAGGCAGATAATTCCACAGATCCAATTCTCCAAGGAGATGAGTGCATGAGGGGGGGGGAGGGAGAGGAGGGAGCGCTGCACTGCGGAGGAATGGGGGAGTGGAGGGAGCGCCGCACTGCGCAGGGAAGGGAGGGAGGAGGTTGCGGGGAGGAGCGCCGCACTGCGGGAGGGGAGTGTAGGGGAGTGCAGGAGGGGTGAGAGGAGGGAGCGCCGCACTGTGAGAGAGGAGGGAGAGAGAGGAGGACAGCCGCACTCTGGGAGGGGAGGGGTGGCGAACATAGAACATAAAATGAAAAATAGATGCAGGAGGAGACCATTCGGCCCTTCGAGTCAGCACCGCCATTCAATGTGGCGGATCTTCCACAATCAGTCCTCGTTCTAAATTTCTCCACTCCTCAGGTTTGCTGCTTCCTCTGGACAATTTATACGCATTAACCTTGGGTTGAACACTATTCTTATTGGGAAGGGGAGAGGAGGGGGCGCCTCACGGCGGGAGGGGAGGGGAGATGAGGGGACGGGGAAGGGAGAGGAGGTATCGCCGCGCTGCGGGAGATTTTGAAACATGCAGGTAGACAGGGAAAATCAGGTTGGTAATGGACCCCAGGAAAGAGAGTTTGTGGAGTGCACTGGAGCCTACCAGGGAGAAGGCAATTCTGGATTTAGTGTTGTGTAATGAACCTGATCTGATAAGGGGACTCGAGGTAAAAGATCCATTAGGATCCAGTGATCACAATATGATAAGTTTTACTCTACAAAATTGAGAGGAGATGGGAAAATCGGAAGTGTCAGTATTACAGTATAGCAAAGGGGATTACAGAGGCATGAGGCAGGAGCTGGCCAGAATTGATTGAAGGAGGCCCTCGCAGGGAAGACGGTGGAACAGCAATGCAGGTATTCATGGAATACAGCAGAAGTTGCAGGATCAAATTTATCCCAAAGAAGAGGAAAGATTCCAAACGGAGAATGAGACACCCGTGGCTGACAAAGGAAGTCAAGGACAGCATAAAAATAAAGAGCAGAAGTACAACAAAGCAAAGAAGAGTGGGAAGCCAGAGGATTGCAACTCTTTTAAAGAACAACTGAAGATGACTAAGTTCATCTCCATTAACACTGTAAATCCCCCACCGCTCCCCTCCCCCAATGTCCCCCAAAGCTCAGTCCTTGGCCCCCTCCTCTTCATCCTCTACCTGTTCCCCCTTGGTCAATTAATCCGCCGTCATGGTCTCAACTTCCACTGCTTCGCCGATGATATCCAGCTCCTCATCTCCACCAAGTCAATTTCCACCACCATACACTCTACACTGACAAACTGCATCACTGAAATAAAATCTTGGCTTCAATCAAATTTCCTCAAACTCAACTGCAACAAATCTGAAATCATCATCATTGGTCCAAAAACGCCCAACAAATCCACCCAAAACTTCATCCTCAATATTGATGGTCTCCTAGTATCCACCTCCCCTCACATCCGGAATCTTGGAATCATCTTTGATCAAACCCTCTCCTTCGACAAACACATCAAACACATCACAAAGACAGCCTTCTCCACCTCCAAAACATTGCCCGTCTCCGTCCATCCCTCACCTTCACCGCTGCAGAAACCCTCATCCACGCCTTCATCACCTCCCGTCTGGACTACTGCAACAGCCTCCTCTATAGCTCACCCTCAAAAATCATCAGTAAATTTCAATACATTCAAAACTCCGCTGCCCGTCTACTCACCCACTCCCCGATCCGTGACCATATGACCCCCGTCCATTACAAACTCCACTGGCTCCCCATCCCCCAGAGAATCCAGTACAAAATCCTCCTCATGACCTACAAAGCCCTCCATAACCTGGCCCCATCCTACCTGACTGACCTCCTCCACAGGCACACTCCCACCTGCACCCTCCGCTCTGCTGCTGCCAATCTCCTGTCCCCCCCCCCCATCCGGACCAAACTCAGATCCTGGGGGGACAGGGCTTTTTCCATCGCTGCTCCCACCCTATGGAACTCACTACCTCAAACCGTCAGAGACTCCTCCTCACTCACCACATTCAAAACATCACTGAAGTCTCACCTCTTCAGCACTGCCTTCAACCACTGAAGGTCACCTCACCTTCTGTCTCCTTTCTCTGTTCGTTACATATTTATCTATTTATTCACTTCTCTATGTTCTAGAAATCCCTGTAAAGCGTCTTTGAGTGTTTGAAAAGCGCTATATAAATGTAATGCATTATTATTATTATTATTATTATTATTATTATTATTATTGTGAGAAGGCAATACGGGGGAGAAAAGATGAGGTGCGAGGGTAAACTAGCCAATAATATAAAGGATAGTAAAAGCTTTTTTAAGTATGTAAAGAGGAAAAAAATAGTCAAGGCAAATGTGGGTCCCTTGAAGACAGAAGCGGGGGAATTTATTATGGGAAACAAGGAAATGGCAGAAACCGGTACTTTGGATCTGTCTTCACTAAGGAAGATACAAGCAATCTCCCAGATGTTCTAGTGGCCAGAGACCCTAGGGTGACGGAGGAACTGAAGGAAATCCACATTAGGCAGGAAATGGTGTTGGGTAGACTGATGGGACTGAAGGCTGATAAATCCCCAGGGCCTGATGGTCTGCATCCCAGAGTATTTCAGGAGGTGGCGCTAGAAATTGTGGACGCATTGCTGATCATTTTCCAATGTTCTATAGATTCAGGATCAGTTCCTGTGGATTGGAGGGTAGCTAATGTTGTCCCACTTTTTAAGAAAAGAGGAACAGAGAAAACGGGAAATTATAGACCAGTTAGTCTGACATCAGTGGTGGGGAAGATGCTGGAGTCAATTATAAAAGACGAAATTGCGCAGCATTTGGATAGTAGTAACAGGATTATTCCGAGTCAGCATGGATTTACGAAGGGGAAATCATGCTTGAATAATCTTCTGGAATTCTTTCTGGATGTAACCAGGAAACTTGACAGGGGAGAGCCGGTGGATGTGGTGTACCTTGACTTTCAGAAAGCCTTCGACAAGGTCCCGCATAGGAGATTAGTGGGCAAAATTAGAGCACATGGTGTTGGAGGTAGGGCACTGACATGGATAAAAAATTGGTTGACAGACAGTAAGCAAGGAGTGGGGATAAATTGGTCACTTTCAGAATGGCAGGCAGTAACTAGTGGGGTACCGCAAGGCTCGGTGCTGGGACCGCAGCTCTTTACAATATACATTAATGACTTGGATGAAGGGATTAAAAGTGCCATTAGCAAATTTGCAGATGATACAAAGCTGGGTGGTAGTGTGAACTGTGAGGAAGATTCTATGAGGTTGCAGGGTGACTTGGACAGGTTGTTTGAGTGGGCGGATGCATGGCAGATGAAGTTTAATGTGTATAAGTGTGAGGTTATCCACTTTGGTGGTAAGAATAGGAAGGAAGAGTATTATCTGAATGGTGTCAAGTTAGGAACAGGGGACGTACAACGAGATCTGGGTGTCCTAGTGCATCAGTGTCCTAGTGCATCAGTCACTGAAAGGAAGCATGCAGGTACAGCAGGCAGTGAAGAAAGCCAATGGAATGTTGGCCTTCATAACAAGAGGAGTTGAGTATAGGAGCAAAGAGTCCTTCTGCAGTTGTACATGACCCTAGTGAGACCGCACTGGAGTACTGTGTGCAGTTTTTGGTCTCCAAATTTGAGGAAGGATATTCTTGATATTGAGGGCGTGAAAGCGTAGGTTTACTAGGTTAATTCCGGAATAGCGGGACTATCATATATCCAGAACAAGGGGCCACATTTTAAGAATAAGGTGTAGGCCATTTAGAACTGAGATGAGGAAAAACTTTTTCAGTCAGAGAGTTGTGAATCTGTGAAATTCTCTGCCTCAGAAGGCAGTGGAGGCCAAGCAACCCCCCAGCAACCCCCCCCCGCAACCCCCCAGCAACCCCCCCAGCAGGGGGGGGGGGTTTGCTGGGGGGGGGGTTGCTGGGGTTTGCTGGGGGGTTGCTTGGCCTCCACTGCCTTCTGAGGCAGAGAATTCCACAGATCCATTCTCCAAGGCAGTGGAGGCCAAGTGCATTCAGGAGAGAGCCTGGATAGAGCTCTTAAGGATAGTAGAGTCAGGGGGTATGGGGAGAAGGCAGGAACGGGGTACTGATTGAGAATGATCAGCCATGATCACATTGAATGGTGGTGCGTACAGGCTCGAAGGGCCGAAAGGCCTCCTCCTGCACCTGTTGTCTATTGTGTGCTTGCTAGGTGTGGTTGCTAGGAGGGAAGGGTTTTGCTAGCGGGGGTTGCTAGGTGGGGTTTCTAGGGGAGGGGTTTTGCTATGGGTGTTGCTTGGTAGGTTGCTACGGGCTTGCTAAGGGGGGGAATGGTTGCTAGGTGGGGTTGCTAGGGGGGGTTGCTAGTGGGTGTGTTAGGGGGGCGTGGTTGCTAGGTGGGTTGCTAGGGGGTGTTGCTAGGGGTGTTGCTAGGGGGGTTGCTAGGGGGGGTTGCGGGGGTGTTGCGGGGGTGGTTGCGGGGGAGTTGCTGGGGGGTGTTACTAGGGGGGGGTTGCTGGGGGGTTTGCTGGGGGGGTTGCTGGGTGGGGGGGGCTGCTGGTGGGGGTTGCTGGGGAGGTTGCTGGGGGGGGGGTTGCTGGGGGGTTGCTGGGGGGGGGTTGCTGGGGAGGTTGCTGGAGACCAAAACTGCACACAGGTGCGGTCTGACTAGGGCACTGTACAACTGCAAAAGGACCTCTTTGCTTCTATACTCAACTCCTCTTGTTATGAAGGCCAACATGCCATTGGCTTTCTTCACTGCCTGCTGTACCTCCCGCACCCGGCACATTAATGCAATGACAAAGAAAGCTCATCAACGTCTCTACTTTCTGAGCAGATTGAGGAAATTCGGTCTGTCAATACTCTTGGATTTCTACACTTCTGCAGTGGAGAGCATATTGCCCCGTTGCATCACGGTCTGGTTCGACAACTTGAAGGCCCAAGATCGAGGAAGAGTGCAAAAAGTAAGTACTAGCCAGTAGGTATATCAAGGGAACTGAGCTCCCAATCATCGAGGGATCTACAGAAGTTGCTGTCTCAAAGAGACAGCCAGCTTCATCAGTGACAAAGGCGACACACACATTTCACTCCTGCCATCGGAATGAAAAGATAGAAGCCTGAAAAGTCTAGGTTCAGCACCAGCTTCTTTCCTACAACCAGGAGGCCATTAAACAATACAAACAAAATTTAAAGATTTTGAGAGGTGCCTGGGTCCTGGACTTTCTCACCGCCAGGCCCCAAGTGGTCAGGATGGGGGAACACACATCTAATCCCCTCACCCTGAACATAGGATCCTCCAGGGTTGCGTCCTTAGGCCCCTACTGTACTCCCTGTACACACATGACTGAGCGTCCAGGTTCAGCTCAAACTCCATCATCAAGTTTGCTGATGACACTGGTGGTGGGCCGGATCTCCGACAACGATGAGAAGGCGTAACGGGAGGAGGTGGCTGATCTGGCACTCTGGTGTCAGGACAATAGCCTCCTCTTGAATGTCAAAAAAGCTAAGGAGCTGATTGTGGACTTTAGAAGGGCTCAACATCCAAGGACGTACACGCCAATGGAGATAAATGGGTCTACTGTGGATAGGGTGAGCAGTTTTATATACATGGGAGTTCACATCAAAGAGGATCTGACATGGGTAACGAACATTGCCGCACTGGTGGGTAAGGAAAATCAACGCCTTTACCACCTGAGACAGCTGAGGAAATTCAGAGTGTCTCTGAGGATCTTTCAATGCTTCTACTCTGGGGCTGTAGAGAGCATCCTGTCCGGCAACATCACAGTCTGGTTTGGGAACAGCTCTGCCCAGGACATAATGGCCCTGCAGAGAGTAGTGCATTCGGCAGAACGCACCATGGGAACTACACTCGCCCCCCTGCAGGACCTATACATCAGGAGGTGCGGATCGAGAGCAAGCAAGATTATGAGGGACCCCTACCACCCCAGCAACGGACTATTCCAGCTGCTACAGTCAGGAAAACGCCTCCGCTGTCACGCTGTGTAAACAGAGAGGATGAGACGAAGTTTCTTCCCACAGGCCATCAGGACTGTTAACTTTTATAACTCCAGGGACTAAATTTTGTCTTCTCTGTATGAACTGTATTAACTTTATTTATATGCTGTAACTGTAATTCTTTTTTGTGCACAATCCGCAGGCATAGCCACTTTCAGTTCACTGCACGTCGTGTATGTGTATGTGACAAATGAACTTGACTTGACTTGACCACATAGAATTGCGAAATTGCCTTTTTTGGCACTATTTTTGCTTGTTTATTTCTTCATATATTGTTTTTATTAGCACTGTGTATGCATATACTTCCCTGATGCTGCAAGTAACACGTTCCCTGTTCTATTTGCGACTTGTGACAATAAAACATCCCTGACAGGACTCTTGATGCCTCCCATTGGCCATCTAACGAGAGCTAACAAGTTATGTTACTCCTGTCGGGTTACAGACAGGGATTTCAGAACGTGGTGCCAAAAGAAGTGTAAGACAGCAGTGGTCAGTACACAACGAGAACTACTTCAGGTTTGTCTTGATAATATGGACTGGAAAATGATTTGAGTATAGGAGTAAAGAGGTCCTTCTGTAGCTGTATAGGACCCTGGTGAGACCACACCTGGTGTACTGTGTGCCGTACTGGTCTCCAAATCTGAGGAAGGACATCCTTGCTCTTGAGGCATTGCAGCGTGGGCTCACGAAGTTAATCCCCGGGATGGCGGGACTGTCATATGAGGAAAGATTGGAAAGACTGGGCTTGTATTCACTGGAGTTTAGAAGGATGAGAGGGGGGTCTTACGGAGACGTATACAATTATAAAAGGACTGGACGAGGTAGATGCAGGAAAAAATGTTCCCAATTTTGGGGGGTCGAGAACCAGGGGGCACAGTCTAAGAATAAAAGGGAGGCCATTTAAAACTGACGTGAGAAGGAACTTTTCCACCCAGAGAGTTGTCAATTTGTGGAATTTTCTGCTACAGAGGGCAATGGAAGCCAGGTCCTCTAGTCCCAGCAACATCCTCGTAAATCTTCTCTACATTTTTTATCATTATAAGGTAAATTATCGGAAAACGGCCGGTAAATTACAGGCAATTGTCCAAATGTCGTCCCTGGCCGAGTTTTTTTAATCGTGCGCTAATCAACCGCCCACGCTATTGGCCGAGGTCTCCAACCTCTCGCCACTGAATATCGCCATCTGCAGTCCCCACCTTCTTCAAGAAAATGTTCATCTTTCCAGTTTGCAAAAGATTAGATGACTTACTCCTAAAATTATCACCCAGTAGTTGACCAAATACTACACATCGCTTTCAAACATTCCTTGTCCCATTTCTCCTGTTCATCTTGAACCTGATGTGATCTTCGATAAACCCCTTCACTGTCACCTACACTAGCGATCTAGCATCGTCAGCAAACGTGCTAGCAATTTTAAAAGCATTGTCAGCTAAATCTTTAACATAGATGAAAAACGACAGTGGGGCCATCATCAATCCCCGTTGTGCACTTGGCCCGCCAGCGGCTCTTTTTCCTGAGAAGACGGAGGAAGTTTGGCATGAACGCCAGCATCCCCACAAACTTCTACAGAGCCTGCTAACGGGCTGCATTACAGTCTGGTACGGGAACTGTTCTGCCCACAGCCACAAATCACTACAGGGAGTGGTGAAGACGGCACAGCTCATCACTGGCAACTATCTCCCGGCCATTCAGGACATTTTCTACCGGCGGTGCCTACGGAAGGCACGGACCATCATCAAGGACCACAGGCTGTTCTCCTCGTTACCGTCAGGCAGACGATACAGGAGTATGGCTGCGCGTACCACCAGACTTAACAACAGTTTCTACCATCAGGCCATCGGGTTTCTGAACTCATAAACACATTTCACATCAAATATGCTGATTATTTTAATATTGTCTTTTTACCTTACTAATGTCATTTTTTAATCTTAATTTAAAAATATCCTTGGAATATTACTGCTGAGATGACCCGTTGTCTTGTCAAATACATTTCGTTGTACCGTTGACCCTGTGCCAACCTACATATGACGAATAAATCTTTAATTTAATTTAATTTAAATGGACGTCAATCTGAACATCTATCTTCAACTGCCGCCGTCTTTCCACTTTCACCAAGCCAAGGTACGACATTACCTGACTATTCCACCGAGTTTCGGGTCAGTGGTACCGCACAAGGTATTGATCAATGATACTAGAGGAACAAGATGGCCCACTCTGTTGAAATCGTCTATACTGAAGTGTAGAAGGCAAAGGAGCAGTGTCAGTGGGCAAAACCCGCATTTCTTTCTGCCTCTCGCAGTGCAATCAGTGTTTTGGGGGAACAGTATGTGTGATTATACCATTAAAATGCAGAATATATCTCACCTACCAATTCACAGATTTTTGTTATTTTTCTTTTTTAAATGTTTCTACAAGTTTCTGCCTACTAAAATGGCGCCTTGACGTAATAAGATTTTAAGAGTCTAGTGGTCTATCTTGTTCCTCTGGTATCTTTGGTATTGATGGTGGGGACGCCAGGTCCGCAGATACTGGAATCTTGAACAACGTACATAGCGCTGGAGGATGTCAGCGCGTCAAGTGGGATCTGCGGGGGAAATGAACAAGCGACGGTTCGGACTGGAACCCGTCTGAGAATAATGCAGAAGAGAGAAGGAAGGTCCAGGGCCGAACCATTGTCTGTCCATTTCCTTCACACATGTTGCCCGAGACACTGTGTAACCACGCGCACTTTTAGTTTTTATTGATGGCGGGTTCGAGGATGTGACAATGTTATTGAATGCCTTGGATATGTTGGCATGATATGAGAGATGGTCGTTTGCGGGCACTTCATTCACCCAATGTCTCTTGCCATCTGTCAGCCCATGTCTGAATTTAGCCGAGATGTTGCTGTAAGTACACATGTATTTCTTTACACACAGAGGCTTCGGAAGTACAATCATCAGCAAACATTAATATATCTGATCCAATGAAAGAAGGAAGGGCGTTGCCAAACTGTTGGAAAAGGTTGGACCTATGGAAATGCAATAAGAAATCCCAGTCGCGATGCTCTGAGCTGTGACGTTGATCTTTGACAACTCCGCCGTCTTTCTGTATGCTATTTGTCACCAACCACAACCCTAATATGGCCTCGATCTCCATTACCTTCGGTATTATCAGACTAATCTACTGGGTCTTAACTAGCTCTGATGTCGCAGACACCCTTACCTCATCTCTGGGTTTCAGCGTTTTGGTTCGTGTTTCAAAAGGGTGACGTTGAGGTCTGGACCCGAGTACTCGGTCCATCCTCGACAATCCTGGAAGAAAGCGAATGGATGGTCCTGAGAGCCCAGCCGCCACCGAGGGAGTGATCGACCGCTGTCAGTCCATTCTCGGACAGTCTTGGACAGAGTGATTCGTTCCTGGGATCACTGTTGTATGACGGGGAGTTATTGAACTGTCGGTCATTTACCGGTTTACTCTGTTACGTGAGCGTATCATGAAAGTCCAGCGTGTCAAAGAGTAGATAGTTTAAACCTGACTGTCCATCTTTCGGTCGGATCCGGTGAGTGGGGAACCACGAAACCCGTTCCCCGCACCATGACCAGTCGGTGCTTCCAATACAAGCGCTGGAAGAGGCAAAGGACCGATGTGAGCCCGCGAGCCAGGAGCTCACTCATTCACCAATTCCAATGTCAAATGCCAAGAGAGATTTATTGTCCTACTATATGGGCCCAAACCTCTCCTTCATTGTTGTAGCACCCTCTCCTCACCCACCCAACCCCCCCCCTCCACTCTCCTCCCCTCCTCTCCCGCACTACCCCTCCCCTCTCCCCGCCCGCCCTCCCTCCTCGCCCTCCCTCCTCCCTTCCTCCTCCCTTCCCACCTTTCCACTCCCCCCGTCCCCTCCCCACCACTTCATCCCCTTCAACCCCCCTTATTCTTCTTCCTCCCTCCCTCCCTCCCTCCCTCCCTCCCTCCCTCCCTCCCTCCCTCCCTCCCTCCCTCCCTCCCTCCCTCCCTCCCTCCCTCCCTCCCTCCCTCCCTCCCTCCCTCCCTCCCTCCCTCCCTCCCTCCCTCCCTCCCTCCCTCCCTCCCTCCCTCCCTCCCTCCCTCCCTCCCTCCCTCCCTCCCTCCCTCCCTCCCTCCCTCCCTCCCTCCCTCCCTCCCTCCCTCCCTCCCTCCCTCCCTCCCTCCCTCCCTCCCTCCCTCCCTCCCTCCCTCCCTCCCTCCCTCCCTCCCTCCCTCCCTCCCTCCCTCCCTCCCTCCCTCCCTCCCTCCCTCCCTCCCTCCCTCCCTCCCTCCCTCCCTCTCTCCCTTCATCCCCCTCAACCCTCCTTATCCTTCCTCCTCCCTCCCTCCTTCCCTCCCTCCACCCCTCTCTCCCTCCCTCCCCCATTCCAAGGAGATAGATTTAAACTTTAAAATGTGAATAACTTAAAAAATATAACACCGATTTCAATGAAATTTCTTCCGTTAGCACCCTGTGTACTCGCAGGTGTGTACTAGAAGGTGTACTCGGCCTAAAATTGTCGCGCTATCGTTTACCGTTTTGGCTGTAGTTCAGAAACAAACAAAGGAGAGTTTTAGTATTGAGACGTGCTGGAACGGAAATTGAAATCCTTACTTGCAACAGCACAACAATTATGTAAACTTAGTGACATCGTCCTCTGTAAACACCCTCAGAAACAACAAAACAGAAAAAGACAACCAGTTAATAATAGTGTAAGAACAAGTCAATGCTCCATCATTCATAGATTCCGTTACACACTCCGATTTACAGGAATATACCCGCGTGTTAACTCTGACCCGCATCATCATTCTGTCCCCATCTTTATATTCTTCTTGCAGGTGTGCAAGGTATTATGTATCCTGGGGTGATGAGAGGGGAGGAGACGAACGGAGAGGGGAGGATAGGAGAGGATAGGAAATGAGACGGGAGGGGATAGGAGGCGACGAGGGGAGAAAAGAGGAGCGAGGCGGAGCGGGGAGGAGAGGAGAGGAATGGAGTGGGGAGGAGAGGGCAGGAGAGGAGAGAAGGGAAGGTGAGGGGATGGGAGGAGACGAGAGGAGAGGTGGGGAGGAGACGAGAGCGGGGAGGGGAGTTCAGTTTAGTTTATTGTTGAGAGCTATCCAGTCAGCAGAAAGACTATACATGTTTACAATCGAGCCGTCCACAGTGGACAGATACAGGATAAAGGGAATAACGTTTAGTGAAGGAATGTCGTGAAGAAATGTAAGTGTGGCTGTAGATATTATGTGGCGAGCACGCGAATCGTCGCCTGGGTTGGTTACCGACTTGGAAACTCACCCCTCTCTCTCTCTCCCCCACCTCTCTCTCCCCCTCCCCCTCTCTCTCTTCCCCTCTCTCCCCCTCTCTCCCCCCTCTCTCACCCACCCTCTCACCCACCCTCTCACCCCCTCTCTGACCTCCCGCTCTCATTCCCCTATCTCTCCCCCTCTCTCTCCCCCCTTTGTCTCCCCCGTCTCTGACCTCTCGCTCTCATTCCCCTATCTCTCCCCCCTCTCTCTCCCCCTCTCTGTCTGACACATTAAACAGAGACTGTCATCCACATGGTGCGCTTCCACCTCAATTATTCACCAGGAACGCCGCACTTTATTGCACCGAAGATAGACACACACGCACACACACACACACACACACACACACACACACACACACACACACACACACACACACACACACACACACACACACACACACACACACACACACACACACACACGCACGCACGCACGCACGCACGCACGCACGCACGCACACACACACACACACACACACACACACACACACACACACACACACGCACGCACACACACACACACACACACATGCACACACACACACACACACACACACACATACAGAGTGCTGGATATACTCAGCGGGTCAGGCAGCATCCCTGGAGAACATGAATATGAGACGTTTCATAGAGTGCTGGACTAACTCAGCGGGTCAGGCAGCATCCCTGGAGAACATGGATAGGTAAAATTTTACAAGGTGCTGGAGTAAATCAGCGGATCAGGCAGCGTCTGTGGAGAACGTGATCAGGCAACGATCAAGAAGCAAATGAGAAGATAGTGATAGGAGTAGAATTAGGCCATTCGGCCCATTGTCCACTCCGCCATTCAATCACGGCTGATCTGTCTCTCCGTCTTAACCCCATTCTCCTGCCTTCTCCCCCTAACCCCTGACGCCCGCACTGATCAAGAATCTGTCCATCTCTGCCTTAAGCAGCAGCAGCAGCAGCAAGCAGCAAGCAGTGTTGCTTGGGAAGTAGTTTGTGGGGATTGTGTGGGGATAGTAAGGAGTAAGACCTGTGTGATCTGTGTGATCTCCCGGACAAGTTTCGATCGCCTAGCTTGGGGTCGGAGAGGAATTTCCCGGATTTTTTCCCAAATTGGCCTGGGTTTTTTATCCGGGTTTTCGCCTCTCCCAGGAGATCACTCAGTTCTTTTGGGTGGGCGGTTGGAGCGGTTGGAGCGGTCGGAGCAGTGGCCGGGCGGTAGGTCTAGTAACCGAGCACGGGGCTTTGTTTGGGGAGTATGAGTGCCAGGGCAGTTTATTGTTCTGGGTGTCGGATGTGGGGAATCTGGGAGACTGATAGTCTTCCAGACATCCACATCTGCGCCAGGTGTGACGAGATGGGGCTCCTAAAGGACCGTATTAGGAACCTGGAGCGGCAGATTGATGACCTCCGTTTGGTCAGGGAGAGTGAGGAGGTTATAGATAGGAGTTACAGAGAGGTGGTCACTCCTAGACCACGGGAGGTAGACAAGTGGGTCACTGTTAGGGGGGGCAAGGAGCAGAGGCAGGGACTAGGGAGTACCCCGGTGGCTGTACCCCTTGGAAATAAGTACTCCTGTTTAAGTACTGTTGGGGGGGACAGCCTACCTGGGGGCATCGACGGTGCCCGGGCCTCTGGAAAGGAGTCCGGCCCTGTTGCTCAGAAGGGTAGGGAAAGGAAGAGGAGAGCGAAAGGAAATTAGAAAAGCGAAAAAAAGATATGAGGCTGCTTTGGCAAGTAATGTAAAAGTAAACCCCAAGGGGTTCTACAGGTATGTCAATAGCAAAAGGATAGTGAGGGATAAAATTGGTCCATTAGAGAGTCAGAGTGGACAGCTATGTGCTGAGCCGGAAGAAATGGGGGAGATATTAAACAATTTCTTTTCTTCGGTATTTACCGAGGAGAAGGATATTGAATTATGTGAGGTAAGCGAAACAAGTAGAGTAGTGATGGAAATTAGGAGGATTAAAGAAGAGGAGGTACGGACACTTTTGAAGAATATAAAAGTGGATAAGTCTCCAGGTCCTGATAGCATATTCCCTAGGACATTGAGGGAAGTTAGTGCAGAAATAGCAGGGGCTATGACGGAAATATTTCAAACGTCATTAGAAACAGGGATGGTGCCGGAAGATTGGCGCATTGCGCATGTTGTGCCTTTGTTTAAAAAAGGTTCTAAAAGTAAACCTAGCAATTATAGACCTATTAGTTTGACGTCTGTGGTGGGAAAATTAATGGAAAAGATACTTAGGGACAATATATATAATTATTTGGATAATCAAGGCCTGATTAGAAACAGTCAACATGGATTTGTGCCTGGAAGGTCATGTTTGACTAATCTTCTTGAATTTTTTGAAGAGGTTACCAGGGAAATTGATAAGGGCAAGGCTGTGGATGTTGTCTATATGGACTTCAGTAAGGCATTTGACAAGGTTCCACATGGAAGGTTGATTAAGAAGGTTAAATCGTTGGGTATTAATAGTGAGGTTGCAAGATGGATTCAACAATGGCTGAATGGGAGATACCAGAGGGTAACGGTTGACAATTGTATGTCAGGTTGGAGGCCAGTGTCTAGTGGAGTGCCCCAAGGATCTGTGTTGGGTCCACTGTTTTTTGTCATTTACATTAATGATCTGGATGATGGTGTGGCAAATTGGATTAGTAAATATGCAGATGATACTAAGATAGGTGGAGTAGTTGATAGTGAGGTAGATTTTCAAAGTCTACAGAGAGACTTGGGCCTTTTGGAAGGGTGGGCTGAAAGATGGCAGATGGAGTTTAATGCTGATAAGTGTGAGGTGCTGCATTTTGGTAGGACAAATCAAAATAGGACGTACAGGGTAAATGGTAGGGAATTGAGGAATGCAGTGGAACAGAGGGATCTGGGAATAACTGTGCATTGTTCCCTGAAGGTGGAATCTCATGTAGATAGGGTGGTGAACAAGGCGTTTGGTATGCTTGCCTTTATAAATCAGAGCATCGAGTATAGAAGTTGGGATGTAATGTTAAAATTGTACAGGGCATTGGTGAGGCCGAATCTGGAGTATGGTGTGCAGTTCTGGTCGCCAAATTATAGGAAGGATGTCGACAAAATGGAGAGGGTACAGAGGAGATTTACTAGAATGTTGCCTGGGTTTCAGCACTTAGGCTACAGAGAGAGGTTGAACAGGTTGGGTCTTTATTCTTTGGAGCGTAGAAGGTTGAGGGGGGACTTGATAGAGGTTTTTAAAATTTTGAGAGGGACGGACAGAGTTGACGTGGGTAGGCTGTTCCCTTTGAGAGTGGGGAAGATTCCAACAAGGGGACATAGCTTCAGAATTGAGGGACAAAGGTTTAGGGGTAACATGAGGGGGAACTTCTTTACTCAGAGGGTTGTGGCTGTATGGAATGGGCTTCCGGTGGAAGTGGTGGAGGCTGGCTCGATTTTATTATTTAAGAGTAAATTGGATAGGTATATGGATGAAAGGGGATTAGAGGGATATGGTCTGAGTGCAGGTAGATGAGATTAGGTCAGGGAGAATGGTCGGCGTGGACTGGTAGGGCCGGACAGGCCTGTTTCCATGCTGTAGTTGTTATATGTTATATGTTATATGTTAATAGGGGACTCTATAGTGAGGGGGTCAGATAGGCGTTTCTGTGGACGCAGTTGGGAGACCCGGATGGTGGTTTGCTTCTCTGGTGCCGGTGTCCGGGATGTGTCTGAGCGTGTCCAGGATATCCTGAAAGGGGAGGGAGAGGAGCCAGAGGTCGTGGTACATATAGGTACCAACAATATAGGTAGGATAAGGGAAGAGGTCCTGAAAGGAGAATTTAGGGGGCTAGGAAGAGAGTTAAAAAAAAGGACTTCCAAAGCAATAATCTCAGGCTTACTGCCTGTGCCATGCGATAGTGAGAATAGGAATGGAGTGAGGTGGAGGATAAATAAGTGGCTGAGGAACTGGTGCAGGGAGCAGGGTTTCAAGTTTCTGGATCATTGGGACCTCTTCTGGGGGAAGTATGACCTGTACAAAAAGGACGGGTTGCATCTGAACCTGAGGGGAACCAATATCCTGGCGGGGAGATTTGCTAAAATAATTGCGGAGACTTTAAACTAGTACGGTTGGGGGGAGGGACTCAAACACAGATAGCTAACAGGCAGTGTGTGAGGCAGGAGGCAGAAAAGGGAAACACTCAGACCCAATATGTAGGAGAGAAAGAAGGGAAAAGAAATAAACTGAGAATAAGAAATGATGGGTCCCTTAAATGTGTATATTTTAATGCTAGAAGCATTGTAAGAAAGGTGGATGAGCTTAAAGCCTGGATTGACATCTGGAAGTATGATGTTGTGGCGATCAGTGAAACATGGTTGCAGGAGGGTTGCGATTGGCAATTAAATATTCCAGGATTTCATTGTTTCAGATGTGAAAGAATCGGAGGGGCAAGAGGTGGGGGTGTTGCATTGCTTGCCAGGGAGGATATCACAGCAGTGTTTTGGCAGGACAGACTAGAAGGCTCGATTAGGGAGGCTGTTTGGGTGGAACTCAGAAATGAGAAAGGTTTAGCAACACTTATAGGTATTATAGACCGCCAAATCGGGAACGAGAATTGGAAGAGCAAATATGTAAGGAGATAGCAGATATTAGTAGTAAGCACAGAGTAGTGATTGTGGGTGATTTCAATTTTCCGTATATAGACTGGGAATCACATTCTGTTAAAGGGCTGGATGGTTTGGAGTTTGTAAAATGTGTGCAGGATAATTTTTTGCAGCAATACGTAGAGGTGCCTACCAGAGAAGGGGCAGTGTTGGACCTCCTGTTAGGAAATGAGATGGGTCAGGTGACGGAGGTATGTGTTGAGGAGCACTTTGGGTCTAGTGATCACAATGCCATTAGTTTCAATATCATTATGGAGAAGGCCAAATCTGGACCAAGGGTTGAGGTTTTGGATTGGAGAAAGGCTAATTTTGAGGAGATGAGAAAGGATTTAAAAGGAGTTAAATGGAAATTTTTGTTTTATGAAAAGGATATAATAGAGAAATGGAGGATATTTAAAGGTGAAATTTTGAGAGTACAGAGTCTTTATGTCCCTGTTCGGTGGAAAGGAAAGAATAATAATTTGAAAGAGCCGTGGTTTTCCAGGGAAATTGGACACTTGGTTCGGAAAAAGAGGGAGATTTACAATAAATATAAGCGGCAGGGAGTAAATGAGGTTCTTGAGGAATATAAAGAATGTAAAAGGAATCTTAAGAAGGAAATTTGAAAAGCGAAAAAAAGATATGAGGCTGCTTTGGCAAGTAATGTAAAAGTAAACCCCAAGGGGTTCTACAGATATGTCAATAGCAAAAGGATAGTGAGGAATAAAATTGGTCCATTAGAGAGTCAGAGTGGACAGCTATGTGTTGAGCCGGAAGAAATGGGGGAGATATTAAACAATTTCTTTTCTTCGGTATTTACCGAGGAGAAGGATATTGAATTATGTGAGGTAAGCGAAACAAGTCGAGTAGTGATGGAAATTAGGAGGATTAAAGAAGAGGAGGTACGGACACTTTTGAAAAATATAAAAGTGGATAAGTCTCCAGGTCCTGATAGGATATTCCCTAGGACATTGAGGGAAGTTAGTGCAGAAATAGCAGGGGCTATGACGGAAATATTTCAAACGTCATTGGAAACGGGGATGGTGCCGGAAGATTGGCGCATTGCGCATGTTGTGCCTTTGTTTAAAAAAGGTTCTAAAAGTAAACCTAGCAATTATAGACCTATTAGTTTGACGTCTGTGGTGGGAAAATTAATGGAAAAGATACTTAGGGACAATATATATAATTATTTGGATAATCAAGGCCTGATTAGAAACAGTCAACATGGATTTGTGCCTGGAAGGTCATGTTTGACTAATCTTCTTGAATTTTTTGAAGAGGTTACCAGGGAAATTGATAAGGGCAAGGCTGTGGATGTTGTCTATATGGACTTCAGTAAGGCATTTGACAAGGTTCCACATGGAAGGTTGATTAAGAAGGTTAAATCGTTGGGTATTAATAGTGAGGTTGCAAGATGGATTCAACAATGGCTGAATGGGAGATACCAGAGGGTAACGGTTGACAATTGTATGTCAGGTTGGAGGCCAGTGTCTAGTGGAGTACCCCAAGGATCTGTGTTGGGTCCACTGTTGTTTGTCATTTACATTAATTATCTGGATGATGGTGTGGCAAATTGGATTAGCAAATATGCAGATGATACTAAGATAGGTGGTGTAGTTAATAATGAAGTAGAGTTTCAAAGTCTACAGAGAGACTTGGGCCTTTTGGAAGGGTGGGCTGAAAGATGGCAGATGGAGTTTAATGCTGATAAGTGTGAGGTGCTGCATTTTGGTAGGACAAATCAAAATAGGACGTACAGGGTAAATGGTAGGGAATTGAGGAATGCAGTGGAACAGAGGGATCTGGGAATAACTGTGCATTGTTCCCTGAAGGTGGAATCTCATGTGGGTAGGGTGGTGAAGAAGGCGTTTGGTATGCTTGCCTTTATAAATCAGAGCATCGAATATAGAAGTTGGGATGTAATGTTAAAATTGTACAGGTCATTGGTGAGGCCGAATCTGGAGTATGGTGTGCAGTTCTGGTCGCCAAATTATAGGAAGGATGTCGACAAAATGGAGAGGGTACAGAGGAGATTTACTAGAATGTTGCCTGGGTTTCAGCACTTAGGCTACAGAGAGAGGTTGAACAGGTTGGGTCTTTATTCTTTGGAGCGTAGAAGGTTGAGGGGGGGACTTGATAGAGGTTTTTAAAATTTTGAGAGGGACGGACAGAGTTGACGTGGGTAGGCTTTTCCCTGTGAGAGTGGGGAAGATTCCAACAAGGGGACATAGCTTCAGAATTGAGGGACAAAGGTTTAGGGGTAACATGAGGGGGAACTTCTTTACTCAGAGGGTTGTGGCTGTATGGAATGGGCTTCCGGTGGAAGTGGTGGAGGCTGGCTCGATTTTATTATTTAAGAGTAAATTGGATAGGTATATGGATGAGAGGGGATTAGAGGGATATGGTCTGAGTGCAGGTAGATGAGATTAGGTCAGGGAGAATGGTCGGCGTGGACTGGTAGGGCCGGACAGGCCTGTTTCCATGCTGTAGTTGTTATATGTTATATGTTATATGTTAATAGGGGACTCTATAGTGAGGGGGTCAGATAGGCGTTTCTGTGGACGCAGTCGGGAGACCCGGATGGTGGTTTGCTTCTCTGGTGCCGGTGTCCGGGATGTGTCTGAGCGTGTCCAGGATATCCTGAAAGGGGAGGGAGAGGAGCCAGAGGTCGTGGTACATATAGGTACCAACAATATAGGTAGGATAAGGGAAGAGGTCCTGAAAGGAGAATTTAGGGGGCTAGGAAGAGAGTTAAAAAAAAGGACTTCCAAAGCAATTATCTCAGGCTTACTGCCTGTGCCACGCGATAGTGAGAATAGGAATGGAGTGAGGTGGAGGATAAATACGTGGCTGAGGAACTGGTGCAGGGAGCAGGGTTTCAAGTTTCTGGATCATTGGGACGTCTTCTGGGGGAAGTATGACCTGTACAAAAAGGACGGGTTGCATCTGAACCTGAGGGGAACCAATATCCTGGCGGGGAGATTTGCTAAAATAATTGCGGAGACTTTAAACTAGTACGGTTGGGGGGAGGGACTCAAACACAGATAGCGAACAGGCAGTGTGTGAGGCAGGAGGCAGAAAATGGAAACACTCAGACCCAATATGTAGGAGAGAAAGAAGGGAAAAGAAATAAACTGAGAATAAGAAATGATGGGTCCCTTAAATGTGTATATTTTAATGCTAGGAGCATTGTAAGAAAGGTGGATGAGCTTAGAGCCTGGATTGACATCTGGAAGTATGATGTTGTGGCGATCAGTGAAACATGGTTGCAGGAGGGTTGCGATTGGCAATTAAATATTCCAGGATTTCATTGTTTCAGATGTGAAAGAATCGGAGGGGCAGGAGGTGGGGGTGTTGCATTGCTTGCCAGGGAGGATATCACAGCAGTGTTTTGGCAGGACAGACTAGAAGGCTCGATTAGGGAGGCTGTTTGGGTGGAACTCAGAAATGAGAAAGGTTTAGCAACACTTATAGGGGTGTATTATAGACCGCCAAATCGGGAACGAGAATTGGAAGAGCAAATATGTAAGGAGATAGCAGATATTAGTAGTAAGCACAGAGTAGTGATTGTGGGTGATTTCAATTTTCCGTATATAGACTGGGAATCACATTCTGTTAAAGGGCTGGATGGTTTGGAGTTTGTAAAATGTGTGCAGGATAAATTTTTGCAGCAATACGTAGAGGTGCCTACCAGAGAAGGGGCAGTGTTGGACCTCCTGTTAGGAAATGAGATGGGTCAGGTGACGGAGGTATGTGTTGAGGAGCACTTTGGGTCTAGTGATCACAATGCCATTAGTTTCAATATCATTATGGAGAAGGCCAAATCTGGACCAAGGGTTGAGATTTTGGATTGGAGAAAGGCTAATTTTGAGGAGATGAGAAAGGATTTAAAAGGAGTTAAATGGAAATTTTTGTTTTATGAAAAGGATATAATAGAGAAATGGAGGATATTTAAAGGTGAAATTTTGAGAGTACAGAGTCTTTATGTCCCTGTTCGGTGGAAAGGAAAGAATAATAATTTGAAAGAGCCGTGGTTTTCCAGGGAAATTGGACACTTGGTTCGGAAAAAGAGGGAGATTTACAATAAATATAAGCGGCAGGGAGTAAATGAGGTTCTTGAGGAATATAAAGTATGTAAAAGGAATCTTAAGAAGGAAATTTGAAAAGCGAAAAAAAGATATGAGGCTGCTTTGGCAAGTAATGTAAAAGTAAACCCCAAGGGGGTTCTACAGATATGTCAATAGCAAAAGGATAGTGAGGGATAAAATTGGTCCATTAGAGAGTCAGAGTGGACAGCTATGTGTTGAGCCGGAAGAAATGGGGGAGATATTAAACAATTTCTTTTCTTCGGTATTTACCGAGGAGAAGGATATTGAATTATGTGAGGTAAGCGAAACAAGTAGAGTAGTGATGGAAATTAGGAGGATTAAAGAAGAGGAGGTACGGACACTTTTGAAAAATATAAAAGTGGATAAGTCTCCAGGTCCTGATAGGATATTCCCTAGGACATTGAGGGAAGTTAGTGCAGAAATAGCAGGGGCTATGACGGAAATATTTCAAACGTCATTGGAAACGGGGATGGTACGGAAGATTGGCGCATTGCGCATGTTGTGCCTTTGTTTAAAAAAGGTTCTAAAAGTAAACCTAGCAATTATAGACCTATTGGTTTGACGTCTGTGGTGGGAAAATTAATGGAAAAGATACTTAGGGTAAATATATATAATTATTTGGATAATCAAGGCCTGATTAGAAACAGTCAACATGGATTTGTGCCTGGAAGGTCATGTTTGACTAATCTTCTTGAATTTTTTGAAGAGGTTACCAGGGAAATTGATAAGGGCAAGGCTGTGGATGTTGTCTATATGGACTTCAGTAAGGCATTTGACAAGGTTCCACATGGAAGGTTGATTAAGAAGGTTAAATCGTTGGGTATTAATAGTGAGGTTGCAAGATGGATTCAACAATGGCTGAATGGGAGATACCAGAGGGTAACGGTTGACAATTGTATGTCAGGTTGGAGGCCAGTGTCTAGTGGAGTACCCCAAGGATCTGTGTTGGGTCCACTGTTGTTTGTCATTTACATTAATTATCTGGATGATGGTGTGGCAAATTGGATTAGTAAATATGCAGATGATACTAAGATAGGTGGTGTAGTTAATAATGAAGTAGAGTTTCAAAGTCTACAGAGAGACTTGGGCCTTTTGGAAGGGTGGGCTGAAAGATGGCAGATGGAGTTTAATGCTGATAAGTGTGAGGTGCTGCATTTTGGTAGGACAAATCAAAATAGGACGTACAGGGTAAATGGTAGGGAATTGAGGAATGCAGTGGAACAGAGGGATCTGGGAATAACTGTGCATTGTTCCCTGAAGGTGGAATCTCATGTGGGTAGGGTGGTGAAGAAGGCGTTTGGTATGCTTGCCTTTATAAATCAGAGCATCGAATATAGAAGTTGGGATGTAATGTTAAAATTGTACAGGTCATTGGTGAGGCCGAATCTGGAGTATGGTGTGCAGTTCTGGTCGCCAAATTATAGGAAGGATGTCGACAAAATGGAGAGGGTACAGAGGAGATTTACTAGAATGTTGCCTGGGTTTCAGCACTTAGGCTACAGAGAGAGGTTGAACAGGTTGGGTCTTTATTCTTTGGAGCGTAGAAGGTTGAGGGGGGACTTGATAGAGGTTTTTAAAATTTTGAGAGGGACGGACAGAGTTGACGTGGGTAGGCTTTTCCCTGTGAGAGTGGGGAAGATTCCAACAAGGGGACATAGCTTCAGAATTGAGGGACAAAGGTTTAGGGGTAACATGAGGGGGAACTTCTTTACTCAGAGGGTGGTGGCTGTATGGAATGGGCTTCCGGTGGAAGTGTGGAGGCTGGCTCGATTTTATTATTCAAGAGTAAATTGGATAGGTATATGGATAAGAGGGGTTTAGAGGGTTATGGTCTGAGTGCAGGTAGATAAGACTAGGTCAGGGAGAATGGTCGGCGTGGACTGGTAGGGCCGGACAAGCCTGTTTCCATGCTGTAGTTATATGGTTATGGTTATGGTTAAATATATCCACTGACTTGGCCTCCACAGCACCCTGTGGAAAAGAATCCAACAGATTCACCACCGTCTGGCTGAACAAATTCCGCCTCATCAGCTTCCTGAAGGAAACGTCCTTTAATTCTGAGGCTGTGCCCTCTTGTCCTAGACTCTCCCACTAGTGGAAACATCCTCTCCACATTCACTCTCTCCGGGTCTTTCACTATTCGGTAAAGTTTCAATGAAGTTCCCCCTCATTCTTCCAAACTCCAGCACGTAAAGGCCCAGTGCCGTCAAACGCTCACCGTAGGTTAACCCACTCATTCCTGTGATCGTTCTTGTAAACCTCTGGACACGCTCCAGAGCCAATATATCCTTCCTCAGATATGGGGCCCAAAACCGCTCACAGCACTCCAAATGCGGCCGGACCGGAGGCTTATAGAGCCTCGGCATTACATCCCTGCGTTTGTATACAAGCCCTCTTGAAATAAATGCTATTAAATGAGAGGAATAGATCGGGTAGATGCACAGAGTCTCTTGCCCAGAGTAGGGGAATCGAGAACCAGAGGACAAGGGTTTAAGGTGAGGGGGGATAGATTTAGTAGGAACCCGAGGGGCAACGTTTCCACACAGAGGGTGGTGGGTGTATGGGACGAGCTGCCGGAGGAGGTAGTTGAGGCCGGGACTATCACAACGTTTAAGAGACCCTTGGACAGGTACATGGATAGGACAGGTTTGGAGGGATATGGGCCCAACGCGGGCAGGTGGGACTAGTTTAAATGGGGCATGTTGGCCGGTGCAGGGAAATTGGGGGGAAGGTAGGGCACGTTTCCACGCTGCATCATTCTGTGACTCTAAATACTAACTCCGTGCAGTAGTCTGGTTGTGGAGAGGAAGAAACTGTTCCTGATAAACTCCGGAACTCCCCGTAAAGTGACAACACAAGCAGACAGAGCGGTGAAGAAGGCGTGTGGTCCGCTTGACTTCATCTGCCGGGGCATCGAGTTCAAGAGGCGGACGTCAAGATGCATCTCTCCAGGACTTTGGTCAGGCTGCATTTGGAGTATTGCGTGCAGTTCTCGTCGCCCCACATTACAGGAAGGATGTGGGGGCTTTGGAGAGGACGAGAGGTGTAGTGGCGGGAGGGGGTCACAGAGAGGGGGTGTAGGGGCGGGAGGGGAGGGGGTCACAGAGAGGGGGTGTAGGGGCGGGAGGGGAGGGGGTCACAGAGAGGGGGTGCAGAGGCGGGAGGGGAGTGGATCGCAGAGACTGATGTTGGAAACACTCTCTCCCCTCCCCAGGGAAGAGGCACAGGGGCAGCTGTTACATCCCATGGCGGCTAACCGTTCTAACCGCACTTCCCAAGAATGGCGTTGGTGAGAGAAGTGAGGGCGAGCAGGAGGAGAGTTGGGGAAAAGAGAGAGAGAGAGAGACAGATAGGGAGAGATAGCTGAGAAGACTAAAGGGGGAGAGATGGAGGGAGAGTGAACTATCAAAGGGAGAGTGGGAAGAGGAAGAGAGAGGAGAGTTCAGAGCGAGTGGGTTGGCAAAAGGGAGAGAGGGAAGGGTGAGATAGATAGAGATAAACTGAGGGAGAGATGCAGTGACAGTGAGAGGGGAGGGAGGGGTAAGGGGTGAAAGGTTGACAGAGACTGAGGCGCAGAGAGAGAGAGAATAGGGAGGGTAGGAGAGAGAGTCACAGTTGAAAGAGAGGACAGCAGTAAGGATGGAGGGAGAGAGAAAGGGAGGAGGGAGATGTGCCGCATCATTCGCTGTTTTATTTAGGTTTCGGACCATTCTGAAGCCACAATGTTTCTCTTCTCTGAGTGTCGTGAGTCATTGGGTGGTTCCTGCTCAGAGGTGACGAAGGCAGAGAATGTTATTGACCCGTCGCAAAATCAGCCCCACTGCAGGCAAGCAAGGAGTGAATGGTTACCGGCCTCGCCGGGAGTGTGGGGGTGAGATTGCAGTCAGTTAAGCCGCGATCATATTGAGTGGTGAAACAGAGTACAGGGGCCATTTTAGTGCGAGGTGGTCTGTTGACCCAGCTTCTCAACCTGTGGACAAATGTCGCCCAGTCCACCTTCAAACTGGGCACCAGAAGCCCTGAGAGGGTCCCTGGAATTTGGGATTGCCTTAGTGAGTGAAGCGGATTGAAGGAAATCAGACAAACATCATGAGGCGGAGAGTTGGATCCGATGGAGTCTGAAACAATATCCCCTTAGCTGGGACAATGCCGCTCCCAATTTCCATCCCTCAGTATCGCCACAATTCCCAGTCTTTGGAGTTTCTCAATCAATTCCCTGAATAAATCACGACCTGTCTCAGCAGGGATTTTACTTGGCTGATGTCATCTGTTTGCGAATCATTTCAAAATCTCTAATTTTTTAAACTCTTTTGAAACTTCACTGTCCCGGTGGAGACGGAAAATGCTATAAAATCTCCGGGAATGTTCGGCCCCGGCATTTCAATCCGAGAGATTACCGGTAGCTCACGGGGATACGTCCATGGGTAGCGAAAATGGGGCACCATTATTGGGAATATGTGGACGTGGAGAAAATCTTGTACGTGATCATTGCTGCCGTTGGAGTCCCTGGTAAGTGAGCAGAACAATTCATGTTTTATAACTCCGTCCGTTAACCGGTGTTGACCTGATTCTGAGCATGTTACAAGATTGCCAACTGATGATCGTTGTGCTAGGATATATGAAAGTATATCTATCCTCTCAGTGAAATATCTATGAATTAACGTTGTGATTTTTCTCATTTTCAGACAGCCGAAACTAACCCATTTTTTCTCCCACTGGCCGGGACCCACTAGAATGTTGTTCTTGCCTTCAGTGGGACCTTGCCAGAGTTGTCCAGTGCTCGGGACAGGCAGCTCTCCGGGACGGTGTGACTGGGAGGGGGTTTACATTGTGAAGTTCACTGTGTCTGAGTTATTGATCAGAGTGAAAACCCGCTCCTGTGGACACGTCTCACTGTGGAGTCTGTCACAGTCGGATTCCACCCGCCTCTTGGTCAATAATTGGATCGATCTCCTGAACAAGTTGCCGCGGATCTACCGGCGTGTGTTGTTACCGAACTAAACTCACTGTGGAATGAATCCATTAACGGAGCCACTCTGCTGCCGGATCCTAAGTTGTCCCTGCCTTCCCTCCGGAACCCTCCTCGTCCCCCATCAAATGCCGAGTTCCCGGAGCCCTGGTGAAACGCGGCCGGTCACGGTTAAATCTTTGAACCGGCCCCATCAGGGACTGTGAGCGGGGTTAACTCTAGACTGGACCATTCCGCCTATTGTCACGGGCGGCTGCTCGTTCCTCCCCGCCCTTTAGCCCGCCCGTCGCCTTATCTCCTCTCCCCTGAAGCAGGCAGGTCGGCACAGTCGGAGCCGGGTCTGACATTGTTAAACCTGCAGCCGCGCACCGACTCCAACACTCGTGATCTTCAGCTGAAAGTGGAGCCGGTGTTCAGCCCGGAGACCGTGTTCAGTAATGCCCAGTGTCCGCTCTCCTTCTCTTTCGCAGTTAATTTAGTGGCGATTGTGATCCTGTCCCGGGAAAGTGCGGCCTCTCCACCTGCACCACTCGCTACCTGGTGGCCATGGCAGCGCCGATCTACTCACCCTGATCACCGCGGTCATTTTGTTTTGGATCAGATTACATTACTTTTATTGGAGTTTCCTGTCCATCACCCCTGTGTGCAGTGTTATCCTTGTACTGAGGGACTGCAGCTACAGACTGTTCTGTCTGGTTCACCGTCACTTTCACCTTTGATCGCTTTGTCGCCATTTGTTGCCAAAAGCTGAAAACAAAATATTGCACCGGGAAAACTGCGGCTGCGGTTCTCGCAACAGCTGGCGTTCTGCTCTGTCTGAAAAACGTTCCCCGCTACTTCGCACGGGAACCCCTGACAATCATCGACAATGTCCGTGGGGCTGTGGTACGGTGGAGAGTGTTTTCACTGACCCCGGGTGGGTGGCATTTGACTGGTTCGACGTTTCTCCTTTTTCGCTGTGATCCTGCTGCTCAACGCTCTGACAGTCCGGCACATTTTAGTGGCCAGTCGGGTCCGTCAGGGGCTGAGGGGTCAGTGCATGGGGAGAAGCGCAGTAACCCGGAGATGGAGAGCAGGAGGAGGTCTGTGGTTTTACTCTTCACCATCTCCGGTAGCTTCATCCTCCTGTGGCTGACGGATGTTGTAAACGTCGTCTATTATCAGATCACAGGAATTGGAACTAATCGGAATGATTCTCAGTGGATCTTCAACGACGTCGAGTTGTTGCTGAGTAATCTCAGCTGCTGCACCAACACATTTATTTACGCGGCGACCCAGTCCAGGTTCAGGGAGCAGGTGAAGATCGCGGTGAAACATCCGCTCACCTCAGCGCTGCGGCTCATTAATAAACCCGCGCTCTGAGCGCACCCCAGTGGCGGCCGCAAGTCTCTCCGCTCCGGGCTCCGGCTCCTCACATTCACCGCCGCATTTTCCAGCTGTCAGTCCCGGGCGGATGATCCCATCGACGGCCCCGCTCCGGGACCCCCAGCCCCTCACAGCGAGATCTGTCACATTTACCCAATCGCCCCGTCCTCCCTCCGCAGTGGGGACCGGTCTGGGGGTAAACTCCGCCCTGGGACGAATCGTCCCGTCTCCCTCCGCAGTGGGGACCGGTCTGGGGTAAACTCCGCCCTGGGACAATCGTCCCGTCTTCCTCCACCCTCTCTCCCCCTCTAACTCATCCTCTCTAACTCATCTTCTCTCCCTACCCCTCCAATTAATCCTCTCTTCCAACTCTCACTCTCACCCCTTTCCCCTCCAAACTATCTCCTCTCTCTCCTTTTCCCTCTCTTCCAACTCTCTCTCCACTCTCTCTCCCAATCTCTGTCTTCCCATCTCTCCCTCCCTCTCTTTCTCCGCTTCTCTACCCCTCTCTCTCTCCTCCTCTCCCCACTCCCCCTCTCTCTCCCCAATCTACACTCTTCCTCACCTCTCTCACGACCTTCACCCTTACCCTACTGCCTCTGCGCCTCTCTCTCTCTCTCTCTCTCTCTCTCTCTCTCTCTCTCTCTCTCTCTCTCTCTCTCTCTCTCTCTCTCTCTCTCTCTCTCTCTCTCTCTCTCTCTCTCTCTCTCTCTCTCTCTCTCTCTCTCTCACTTTCCCTCCCTTTCCCTCTCCCTCCCTCTCTCTCTCTCTCTCTCTCTCTCTCTCTCTCTCTCCTCCCGTCACCCCCTCCCTCTCCTCTTATTCCTTGAATATGTACATACTTGGCCAATAAACTTATTCATTCATTCATTCATTTCTTCATTCATTTATTTGACTAAATAAACTGAAGTAAGGTAAATTAACAAGGGAGGGGGAGAGGAGGGAGCGCCGCACTGCAGGAGGGGAGGGGGAGAGGAGGGGGAGAGGAGGGAGCGCCGCACTGCGAGAGTGGAGTGGAGTGGGAGGAGGGAGCGCCGCAATGCGGGAGTGACAGTGGGGAGGAGGGAGCGCCGCACTGCGAGAGTGGGGTGGAGTGGGAGGAGGGAGCGCCGCAATTCAGGGAGTGATTGAGGAGAGGAGGGAGCGCCGCACTGCGGGAGGGGAAGGGGAGAGGGGGGAGCGTCGCACTGCGGGAGGGAGGTGGAGAGGAGGGAGCGACGCACTGCGAGAGGGGAGGGGGAGAGGAGGGAGCGCCGCACTGCGGGAGGGGATGGGAGAGGAGGGAGTGTCGCACTGCGGGAGGGGAGGGGGAGAGGAGGAGCGCCGCACTGCGAGAGGGGAGGGGGAGAGGAGGGATCGTCGCACTGCGGGAGGGGAGGGGAGAGGAGGGAGCGCCGCACTGCGGGAGAGAGGGGTAAGAGAGGGGGGTAGGCAGGGAACGCCTCGCTGCGGGCGGAGAGGGGAGGGGAGTGGAGTGGAGGGGAAGAAGGGGAGCGCCGCACTGTCAGAGGGGTCGGAGGGGATTAGAGGAGCGCAAATCTGTGGAGGGAAGTCGAAGGGACGGGAAGAAGAGGAGCGCCGCACTGCGGGAGCGGGGAGGGGAGGAGGAAAGGAGGGAGCGCCGCAATGCGGGGGGGAGAGGGAGGAGAGAGCGCCGATTACGGAGGGGAGAGGAAAGGAGGGAGCGCCGCATTGGGGGGAAGGGCAGGAGGCAAGGAGGGAGCGCCGCATAGCGGGGGGGAGGAGAGAGGGGGTAGATGGGGAGAGTGAGAGCGTCGACTATGGGAGGGAGAGGATAGGAGGGAGCGCAACTCTGCGGGAGGGGATACGAGCGAACGGGGAGAGGCGGAGGACAGGAGGGAGCGCCGCACGGGGTAGAGGAGACGAAGTGGGGAGGGGAGAGGAGGGAGCGCAACACTGCGTGAGGGGATACGAGGGGAGGGTGTGAGGAGGGAGTGCCGCACTGCGGGGGAGGAGGCAGGAGAGGGCAGGGGGAGAGGAGGGAGCGCCGCACTGCCATAAGGATGGGGAGGGGATTAGACGGAGCGCACCTCTGTGGGAGGGAAGACGAATGCAGGGGGAGGAGGGAGCGCCGCACTGCGGGGGGGAGAGAGAGGAGGGGGCGCCACTCTGCGGGAGCGGATACAAGGGGAGGGGGGGAGACGGAGGAGAGGAGGGAGCGCCGCACTGATGGGAGCGAGGGGAGATGAGGGGAAGGGAGCGCCGCACTGCGCGAGGGAGAGGAAATGAGGGGAGGGAGCGCCGTACTGCGGGAGGGGAGGGGGAGAGGAGGCAGCGCCGCACTGCGGGAGAGGAGACACGGGTGGGGAACGAAGGAGCGCAACGGTGCGTCCAGGGGTACGAGGGGAGGGTGAGAGAGGGGAGTCCCGCACTGCGGGGACGTGGGAGGAGAGGGGAGGGGGAGAGGAGGGAGTCCCGCACTGCAGAGGGATGGGGAGGGGATTAGAGTGAGCGCAACTCTGAGAGGGAAGACGAACGGAGGGGGGAGAGGAGGGAGCGCCGCATTGCGGGAGGGGGGAGGAGAACACAAGAACACAAGAACACAAGACAATAGGAGCAGGAGGAGCCAAGACAATAGGAGCCAACCGGCCCCTCGAGCCCGCTCCGCCATTCAATACGATCATGGCTGATTCTACCCCAACCCCCTTCCCACTATCGCCCTTCTTCCCTCCCAAATGAACCGTGTGATCTCCTGGGAGAGGCGAAAAACCGGATTAAAAACCCAGGCCAATTTGGGAAAAAAATCCAGGAAATTCGTGTTGCGGGAGGGGAGAGGTGGCGAACATAGGACATAAAAAGGAAAAATAGGAGCAGGAGGAGGCCATTCGGCGCTTCGAGTCAATACCGCCATTCAATGTGATCGTGGCTGATCTTCCACAATCAGTGTCCCGTTCTAAATTTCGCCCAGTCCTCAGGTTTGGTCTTACTCTGGACAATTTATATGCCTTTACTTGGGTTGAACACTATTCGTATTGGGAAGGGAGAGGAGGGAGCGCCGCACAGCGAGAGGGAAGCGTGGTGAGTGGAGGGGTGGGGCGAGGAGGGATCGCCGCACTGCGTGAGGGAGTGGAGGGGGAGAGGAGGGAGCGCCGCACACCGGGAGAGTGTAGGGAGAGGAGGGAGCGCCACACTGCGCAGGGGAGAGAGGAGCGGGCAGGAAGGAGCGCCGCACTGCCGGAGAGGAGGGGAGGCCAAGGGGAGAGGTGGGAGCGCCTCACTGCGAGAGTGGAGTGGAGTAGAGTGGGTAGAGGGGAGCGCCGCGCTGCGGGAGGTGGAGGTGATGGGCAGAGGAGGGAGCACCGGACGAGGAAGTGGAGGGAGATGAGCGGAGGAGAGTGGGAGTGGAGGGAGAGGACGGAGCGCCACACGACGGGAGGGGATGGGAGGGGGGAGTAGAGGACGCAACTCTGCGGGTGGCGGATACAAGGAAAGGGTGAGAGGAGGGAGCGCCGCACTGCGGGAGGGAGGGGAGAGAAGGGAGCGCCGAACACCGGGAGGGTGTGGGGAGAGGAGGGAGCGCCGCACTGCGTGAGGGAGGGGAGGGGGAGAGGAGGGAGCGCCGCACACCGGGAGGGTATGGAGAGAAGAGGGAGCGCCGCACTGCGCACGGAAGGGGAGGGAGGAGGGGCGGGAAGGAGCGCCGCACTGCCGAAGAGGAGGGGAGCGGAGGGTGAGAGGAGGGACCGCGCCACTGCGAGCGTGGAGTGGAGTGGGTGGAGGGAGCGCCGCACTACGGGACGGTAAGTGATGGGCCGAAGGAGCGCCGCACTGCGGCAGCGGAGGTGTGGGGGCGTGGAGGGAGCGCCGCACGCGGGAGTGGAGGGGACATGAGTGCATGAAGGGGGAGGAGGGAGTGGAGGGAGAGGAGGGAGCGCCGCACTGTGAGAGAGGAGGAGTGAGAGGAGGGAGAGCCGCACTCAGGGAGGGGAGGGGTGGCGAACATAGAACATAAAAATGAAAAATAGATGCAGGAGGAGACCATTCGCCCTTCGAGTCAGCACCGCATTCAATGTGGCGGAACTTGCCACAATCAGTGTCTCGTTCTAAATTTCTCCCACTCCTCAAGTTTGCTGCTTCCTCTGGACAATTTATACGCCTTTACCTTGGGTTGGACACTATTCTTATTGGGAAGGGGTGAGGAGGGAGCGCCTCACGGCGGGAGGGGAGGTGAGATGAGGGGACGGGGAGGGGAGAGGAGGGATCGCCGCGCTGCGGGAGATTTCAACATGCAGGTAGACTGGGAAAATCAGGTTGGTAATGGACCCCAGGAAAGAGAGTTTGTGGAGTGTCTCCGAGATGGATTCTGAGAACAGCTTGTACTGGAGCCTACCAGGGAGAAGGCAATTCTGGATTTAGTGTTGTGTAATGAACCTGATCTGATAAGGGGACTCGAGGTAAAAGAGCCATTAGGATCTAATGACCACAATATGATAAGTTTTACTCTACAACTTGAGAGGGAGATGGGAAAATCGGAGGTGTCAGTATTAACATAGAAACATAGAAAATAGGTGCAGGAATAGGCCATTCGGCCCTTCGAGCCTGCACCGCTATTCAATATGATCATGGCTGATCATCCAGCTCAGTATCCTGTACCAGCCTTCTCTCCATACCCCCTGACCCCTTTAGCCACAAGGGCCATATCTAACTCCCTCTTAAATATAGCCAATGAACTGGCCTCAACTACCTTCTGTGGCAGAGAATTCCACAGACTCACCACTCTCTGTGTGAAGAAATGTTTTCATCTCGTCCTAAAAGACTTCCCCCTTATCCTTAAGCTGTGACCCCTGGTTCTGGACTTCCCCCAACATCGGAACAATCTTCCCGCATCTAGCCTCTCCAACCCCTTAAGAATTTTATATGTTTCAATAAGATCCCACCCTCAGTCTTCTAAATTCAGCGAGTACAAGCCCAGTCTATCCAAGTCTTTCTTCATATGAAAGTCCTGCCATCCCAGGGATCAAACTGGTGAACCTTCTCTGTACTCCCTCTAAGGCTAGAATGTCTTTCCTCAGATTAGGAGACCAAAACTGTACACAATACTCCAGGTGCGGTCTCACCAAGGCCCTGTACATCTGCAGCAGAACCTCCCTGCTCCTATACTCAAATCCTCTTGCTATGAATGCTAACATACCATTCGCTTTCTTCACTGCCTGCTGCACCTGCACGCCTGCTTTCAATGACTGGTGCACCATGACACCCAGGTCTCGTTGCATCTCCCGTTTTCATAATGGCCACCATTCAGGTCATACCCTGCTTTCATGTTCTTGCCGCCAAAGTGGATAACCTCACATTTATCCACATTATATTGCATCTGCCATGCATTTGCCCACTCTCCTAATCTATCAAAGTCACTCTGCAGCCTCCTAGCATCCTCCTCGCAACTAACTGCATCCAGCTCGTGTCATCCGCAATCTTGGAGATGTTGCATTCAATTCCCTCGTCCAAATCATTAATATATATTCATTGTGATCGCGGCTGATCGTCCACAATCAGTAACCCGTGCCTGCCTTCTCGCCATATCCCTTGACTCCGCTAGCCCCGAGAGCTCTATCGAATATTTGCTCTAGAGATCTACTGTCTGCATCAGGCCAATTGATCATATTTAATGAACTGTTCTTCTTTGCTTTCTCTGTTAATTTTAATTTCACCTCCATGAGCTGTATCTCATTTTGTTTTATTTTAAAAAGTCATGAAGCAGAGATTGGGCATTTAATCTCTGTATCTTTGAGGATGTAACTAGGAAAATTGACAGGGGAGAGCCGGTGGATGTGGTGTACCTCGACTTTCAGAAGCCTTCGACAAGGACTCCTAATTCCAGGAGTAGGAGATTATTGGGAAAAATTAGAGCACATGGTATTGGGGGTAGGGTACTGACATGATAGAAAGTTGGACAGAAAGTTGGTGACAGACAGAAAGCAAAGAGTGGGGATAAATGGGTCACTTTCAGAATGGCAGGCAGTAACTAGTGGGGTACCGCAAGGCTCGGTGCTGGGACCGCAGCTATTTACAATATACATTAATGACTTGGATGAAGGGATTAAAAGTACCATTAGCAAATTTGCAGATGATACAAAGCTGGGTGGGGACAGTGAGTGCAATGGTCGTTTGTTACTAA